>NC_092209.1:16528861-16711603 GCF_043381705.1 Parasteatoda tepidariorum
GATATATATATATATATATTGTAAGATTTGTGGATTAATAAAATCTTTTTAAACATAATAGTGGTAAAAAAATTCGATTAATATTGCTATGACATTTTAATTTTTCCAGGTATGTATGATCCCTGCTTAAACTTAAAAAATGTAATTAGTGAAGCGAGCTCCCGCGGCTCTTGAAAAATATTAGTAGTGGTAGTAAATAAAGGTTAATTCTAAAGGATATTTATTATTTTAACGCCTCACTTTGTTATTAAGATATTTAGCAAGCTGAAATTTTCATGAATATTTACTTTCTTCGGGAAAAATTTTTTTAGTGGTAACTACTCAAAAATAAAATTAGCGACATTTATTTAATTTTCGTCAACACTTTTTGAAACTTACGAGGCCCGCGGGAACGTTGTAAGTTGATCATTTCTCATGTGATAACTCTAAATGGATAGTTTTTTCTGTTATCAATGACTTTTACTTTAAAATGTCCCCGTACTTTGACTTTAAATCCAAATACAATTATTTATAATATTAATATATTATGACAAACAGAACGATATTTTTTTCAACAATATATATTTTAATCGTAAAACCATACCTGCCAACTCTCCCGGATTTTGCGGGAGATTTTATTTTTATATTTAAAGTGGTAGTAAATATATACTATTTTTTTCTTCTATAAATTTAATTTTTAAATGATTTTGATCACCACTATTCTTACAAAAATTAAGCTTGCATATTAAAATGCGTTACTATCATGGTTGTCAACTTAATTTTTTTCAAATACAACGTATTTGTTTGCTTAAAATTGAAGTTTTGATTCCATTTTAATACCACTGGGAAAAATGATAATGGAAGGGATTAAAAGTTGGCAGGTCTGGACTAAAACACTAGTGCAATGAAATTTTTTTTGGAAGAAAGAATTGTTCTATTACAAGAACATTGGACACAAATGGTGTTTAAAAGAGCAAGTATTTAAAAACAAAAAAAATGTTCTGATTGTTTACAAATCGATTTCGATTGCAAAGTACACCCCAATAAAAGTTGAAACAAATAATAAAACGAACGCGTCCTTTTTTGTATTCATGGCATTTGGTTACTAGGTGACCTGTGTACTTCTTTGAAAAGATTAAGAGTTGAATTCAATGGTTACCTGGGTCAAATATCAGAAATAGGCGTTGTTGGATTTGCCCTTCATTTCTTCTCAGTATTTTATTTATAAACAGTCAAAGAAGTTGTTTAACAGATACTCTTTGTTTGATTACAGGTTTTAATGAAATGTTAAGAAAATAAATAAATTAGGGAATTAATGGAGTCGTTGCATAAAGATCTAGTGGAATGTTTTTTTTCTTCTTCTAGTTAAGTCTTCAGTTGCATGATTTGTGAGATGAAAAACAACAATGAAATCAATTTGTTTAAGATAATCTTGCTGCTCATAAATTTTATTTTTTTCGTTTATAAAAGTTTAGGAATTATAAAAGCGCGATTTGTTTTAAAAAATATAATGAGTTTTATGGAAAGGAATGCTACTAAAAATATTTAAGGCTGCAAAAAAGTTTGTTCTGTTTAAAAGCCAGGTATGAAAAGAATTTTCGAAACTCTACAGGCCTTAATTTAGAGCTTAAATAAACTAAACAAATGTAGAATAGATCTTAAAATTTAAATGATTATTAAATTTTTTAAAAATAATTTAAAATAAAATTTATCTGGAGAGCTTAGTAGTATAGAATACATAATTATTAAACGTTGTTCGTACTGTACTAAAAATTATTGCAGTGTCAGCAAAATTAAACTTTTAAGTCTACCGGAAAATTTATTCCGTGGAAGTAAAATAATCCAAATCATAAACATAAAAATAAAAGGAATACTAAGAAAGGAAGATAAGTAAATATTACAAGTAAATATCTTTAAATTAGGGATAAAGAAGTCTTTTGTGGGTTAACAATATCTTTATATTAAGTTCATGCTGATGACAACCGAAGAAATTTGGATCTATATCTGAAAGAACTGGATTTATCACGAGATTTACCTGTCTAACAAAAATGCCCTGATCGATAGTCATTTTCATCAGATATTTATGTATATAGATTGAAAACTCTTAGGAATGATTACAACAATAACAGAAAAATCTAATTACTTCCAAAACTACCAACTGTTCTTACATTTTTCTTGAAATTTGTGATTTTAATTAAGTTACATACATATTTCAAATAGCATTTATTTTGAAAATTTATAATTTTTTTTCCTGTAAAAGAATTTTTTTTAATATTTTAGATAAAGACTGCTTTCAGTTTAACAACCAATAACCAATTTTAGTTATTGCAAGGAAATATTCCAATTACATCTAAAGTGAGAAAAAGGTCGATTGAATAGAATTACGTGAATCAATTACGACCAAAAAAAATTTTCATTTCTAAAACTAAATGCATTTTTCCATATCTATATATTTTACTAATATAATATGGTATGGTAACATTGTGTTAGTAGCTGCCTTTATACAAATACTCAATCTTGTGTAATCCGGGTGCGGAAATTTCAAATTAGAATTTAGTTTTGCTAATGAAGCTACAGATTTTTTAAAATAACATTTTCATTCTATCTTTTGTCAAAATTTACATGCTTTAAAATAGTTTTATATATATGCGGATCGCTTAACTGTTGCAACAAACTTCTAGGTGATATCGGGCACATCACAAGGATTACAATTATATAGGAACCCATGCCCGGAAATGTCGCCTTACGCGGTTAGCGGTGCTTCCACATTATGACTTATTTAGAAGCTCAATATAAAATGTATATTAGGGAAGCTCCCCTAACGGCGTATAACAGCATTTCAGAGCATATACTCATACACAATTTCAATCATATGCCTTAACCCCCTTGAAAGTTAGACGCAACATTTATGCGACTCCCTGCTGTATGTGACATTATTAACACGTTCACGCCGGGGTGACCCACCGGTGGGTCACGCTAGATTTGTCTCATCGGGCTGCGCACCGGTGTAAAAACTGGTAACAACAAATTTCATTTTTTAGTTTTTTTCCAGGAATAATAAAAATCCATAACTACCAATTGTTTTTAACGGATGCAATTTTTATATTGAATTGCTTCTTTGCCGTGATAAATTTCCCTACAGTGAATTGTTATTTTTGAGAATAGATTAACTCCTCCCGAATATGATCTAATATTGAAATATTTCTTCTACCAGTATTTTCTCTTTTCCGTTCCGCTTTCAGGCGCAACACCCGGCTTGAACGTGTTAAACTTAACGGCAAAAAATAGACTAAAAATGTCATTAAAAAAACTTTAGCTGGGAAAGAGAAATTGATTGAAGAATTGAAATCAGCGGCATGTAAATACTCAAGATCCGTTAATTGCATGCAAAATGCTTTTCCCCGACATTAATTATTTATTTTAAACAAATATAAATTATGATAACTCTAACAAATATAAAAATATAAATCATGATAAAATTTTGGCTTTTTTAATTATTTATTATGGTAGCATTTTTCCTCATTTTATTTATCAGAAATAAATATTCATTTAAAAAAAAAAGAATAAAAATTTGCCTTTGCCATAAACATTAACTCAAAATACATTAAAAGATGAAAAACAAACAAAAAATCATTCTTAACTAAAATACAACAAACAGTTTTTTTTTATTCTAAAAAGTCTCAATTAACTCTAAACGATCATTTACTGAAAGTAAAAGCAATTTCAGTTTTTTTTCTCTATAAAAACGATCATTACTCCACAACACTGTTACTCATTTAATACCATAAGAATAAACGGCAAAAAAATAAGCTATATCATATAAATTTTCAGAACTTTGCATAATTTTCGCGTTTGGACGCTAATTCAGCCATATTGAATGGAGGATTTTTATTTAAATCCTGGCTCTTACAACTATCTTAAAAGCAGCTTTTAATGAATCTCAAAAACGCTTAAACTTCGCATCACGTTTAAAGCAAATGAGGCCTTAAAGTTTTTTTCTCCTAGGGTCCTTAGAGGACAGTTACTAAAGATATGCGAAGACAAATTGAGATGGCCTAAGCTAGTGATTTCGTAAAGGGTTACAACCATCAATTCTGTACAATCCTTTTTATTTTCATTAAAACCGTTAATAATATCCCTTTTTGAAATAGGTTCTTTGTGATACCGTTTATGATCTTATAAAAAGTTTGGTATATTATTTGTTGCCGGATGATTGATGGCTGATATCATCACGTCTTGGCAATTACTTCAAAATGATAGCGGAAAAGTTGTAGCCAAAATCTTTGCCCTCGAGATGTTTTATGGAAATTACATGGAAAAGTTCTATGACGTTGTGATAGAAAAATTTCATATTCACGGCTATTATGTGTTTAGGAATATTCACGATCCCAAATTGAATTATATTTTTTTGATTATGAATTAATTCTTTTCTTTTGTTATGACTGTTCAAGTTAACTGGAAGCCTTCAAGCAAAACAACTTTTTTTTTTAGAATCCATCAATTGTTTAATAATAACATGAAAACAGTTACCAAATCTGTCATATGTTATTGAATATTTTTGTACTGATTATTGTTACTGGTGACTTTGTTAAAACATTTTTCAGGGATTTTAAGGTGATATGTTATTAATCAACTACATATTCCCTTTTTAATCAGTACTAAATTAGTTTCAAAAATACAGGGTTCGCACGCTTTTAAGCCTTGCCTTGTAAGACTTTTTCACCAGTAATCGCTTAAAACTGGCTTCGAACTAATGAATGGTGAATTCATTAGTATTATAATTTAACTGGAGTTTATCTAAACGGCATCGGAGGTTATTTACGACTCCAACAACTTAAAATGCAGCAATTAATTTGGGACAAAATTTTCGACATAAATGTTGCAACGAATTTGGGTCCGTGGAGGTATATTTTTGCATTGATAAGAAGCAAGCATCAATAATTTTATACCCGATAGCCTGATTACATATGATTATGGTATCTCAAATATGTATTTATTTTCTATACTTGGATATAACTCATGGGGAGATTTCCGTATCCTGATCAGTGGCAGAATAATCGCCAAGTCTTGGCAACTTCCGGGCAGCGGCCAGCAAGAAACTAAAAAAAAAAAAAAAAAAAAAAAAAAAAAAAAAAAAAANAAAAAAAAAAAAAAAAAAGCATCACAGAAAGGGACCAACTCGAAGTGTATAACGCATAGCCACATCCGTGCAAACATCTACATGTTTTTTTTAATTTTTTTAAATTGAAAGTTTAAAATCCATTTGGCACGTTGGCGATTGTCGTTGGCGCAACAGATCAGGATACGGAAATATCTCCTAACTGATATTGAGGCCGGCACAAAAAATGATCAACTTATGAAATATTACTACCTACATAAAGTGGTTAAACTTATATGTTCATACCAAATGACTAACCCTTTATCTTACATACCTGCCAACTCTTCCAGTTTTTCCGGAAGATTACAATTTTGTATTTTAAGTGGTACCGAAACTCATGTCATGTCATTAAATTTTTTGAATTATAATAATAATTATAAATAAGTTTGACCACCACTACGTTTAAATAATTACAACAAATATATAAAAGCATACTAATCTTAACGATAACGAATTTTAACCTAGTCAAAATATAAATATATTTTTGCGTAAGGTTGTTTTTCGGTAATTGTTTTAGTGCCACTTGGAAAATTCATTCTAAGAAAAAGTGAAAGTTGGCACGTATGATCACTTTAAAAAAAGTAATGTGATTGCCTCAGATTCAATTATATTATGTTGGACAGGTTTACATGTTTCGACAGAATTAATCCTAGAAACAAATAATTTGCACTACCACTTATTTTTATTAAAAAAAATACATATAAGCTAAATAATCAACTAATACAATAAATAAGTATATATCACGGTAAAATTTTATTATTATTTATAAAAATACTATTATCCCTACATTTGCGGAGATGCCATCTTGCTCCGCTTTGTAAAATAGTATTTTCTAGTGGTAGCGAAATTTAAGTTACTTTTAGTTTAGTATTTTTCGTTTTAAGTGATTTTTTTACCAATAAATATAAAAAAAATTATAAGTATCATATAAAATGCAACGTAAAAAGCAACAATATTTACCTCCAGGGGAGGCGAGGCAGCCTGCCACAAAAACCTCTTCTCTCTCTTAAATTTGTTGTTTAATCTCGCTACTTTATTTTAATTTCTCTCAGTAAATGTTACTGAACCTCAACATTCACCATTCAATTGCGCCTCAGTGATTTATTATTCATTCCCACTCAGATGAATTAGTTAGAGCCCATCGCGGGGCTGATGCTAAGATAACCACCACATATAAGTATGAGTAAGCAACAATTTACTGGTTACTCTATTAAAAGTAGGCGTAACTATCCTTTAACGAGTTTTACTATATAATTTGTTAGACTGTTATTAAAGATTTTGTTTATTATTATTTGTTAAAGATTTTGTTAGATTTGTTTATTAAAACTGTTCCAGAAAGCGAAGCAGTTGCCATCCCAGTATTTATAATAATTTTCTCATAAGCATCTTAATAAGTCATTTTTTATGTACCATGATTTGATTACATAACTTAATAAGCACATTTTATTTCTTCTACTACCATAGATGATAATTACGGTAGACAGAGCTACTTAATTTCTACAAAATTAATTTTAGTAATAAATCATTAATATTTCCACTTTTTTTATTAAAAAAAATAATTATGATTTTAAAAATTCGAAGTCTCGAACACAAAAATCTAATAAGAAGGGGTAAAGAGCTACTAACTTAAATTTGTTTAATAGTCCAACTTTTTAAATTGTCCATACCAAAAAGTAGCGTATCGCATAGGTCTTTAAATTACTTGGAAGTAGTGGTAAGTAAAAGCGATATAAATCGAACTTATTAAACGAAGAATCATACACTAAAAGATTGCCACTCGAAAATATTTATTTGCTGTCCAGAGCAAAGTTGGTATGTCTGAATTAGGTAAAAAGAGAAATGTCACTGATGAATATTATTTTGAATTAAAAATTATTAAGATCTTAACATTTGTAATAATTTTCTCATAAGCATTGTAATAAAAAGAGTAATTTTTATATATCATAAATTGCTTACTTAATAAATACATTGCATTTCTTTTAATACCATAACTATTATTTTAATATGCATTAATTTATGAAATGAATATTTCTTTTAAAATCAAGAATTAACCTTTTTCTTTTAATTTGATTTGTTTTATAGCGGTTTAAATAGTGTTATTGTAATTTTGTTCTAAACTTTCATAAAAGAAAAAAAAATTCCTGATGCAACTGTCGGAATTAGCAACTAGAGGATGATAGCAACTAGAGGAAGTTTTAATTGTGAGAGAGAAATTGTAAGCAATTAAGATGGAAAATTAGCTAAATATACAGTCGACGAAGATCTGTAGTTGATAAGCGCGTGCACCATAATCTGAAATTTCGCCCTTGGGCAACTGATACTTTTGGCATAGATAAGTAGGGGGAAATCAAGGCAGTTGGAGACTGGGTAGCGTGCTGCAATATGCAGATCAAATCATGATGGTTGGTTTAAGATATAAAATTAAATAGAACATAGATATAAACTTAATAAATAAATAAATATGAAATTTGAATTAATATAGTAATAATACGTTACGTTAAAACGTTGAATGCCATGGGGGTCACCGGTGACCGGCACTGAGTTTGTTCGTAGCTCCACGGGGGTCACCGGTGATGCCACGATTATTAGAAACACATAATTCGAGTAAATTTTTAATTTTTTTAAAATATTATTATCGTTACTAAAATGGTTTGAAGAAATTAATGCAATATAGAATACACAAGTATAGTTTTATTCATGTACACAGAGATGCCAACTTGCCCCCAGACAGCGAATAAATATTTTCAAGTGGTAGTTTATTAATTGTGATTCTTGGTCTAATATATTCAATTCAGCAGATTTTTATCCAACACTATTTCAAAGCAATTCGTTGACTTATATAATTCACCACTTTTTTTTTGAAGCGCAAGTCTTGTAAATTTAGCGTGGCATTCAGCGTGTTAAAGTCATCATAGTCAGGGGAACACTCCCTGGCTGAAAATTTCCGTTGTTCCTTTTCTCTTTCTGGGAAAATATCCTAGTCCTAGTGTTTAGATTTCACTGGGCACCTGGGCCGCGAAGCGGCCCCTATCCCATTCATCTGGAATTTTTGAACAGTTTTGGTTGAGCAATGAGGTAAGCAGGCAATGGAGTTGCTTTGGGAAAATATCCATTATTATTCTTTAAATAATTATTTAATAGAATCTATTTTTCAGTGGTATTTAAATAGAAATTTTCTAGAGCAACTGATTTTTTTTTTCGAATTTTTCATAAGCAGAGATAATTTTTTTTTTAAAAGCAGGCGTAAACGTTCTTAAATTTCCTCAAACCGAGGTAATCTTTTTTAAAAAATTTTGAAATTATCGTGTACGTAAGAATTCAGACTTACGCATTTCATAAAATATATTTTCTATCGATAATCAGCTGGATAATTTAATAAAATACAGAAATATTTTTTTTAAATTTTTGAAAAGTCACAAGAACTATATTATAGATTACTCGGTCTTTTTTTACCCCAATTTAAAGTATTCATGTGAAGTGGTTTAAAAACTTCATCAAATTAGCTTCATTAAATCTAGAATAAAACATAAATGTGTAACTTTTGCAACCACTGCGCAATGAGTCTATAATAAGACATAATATGTCTATAGTATAACAAGGAATTGGGATAAGGAGTCTACCATTAACAAAAATCTTTACTAGTAATTTTGTTAAGTACCAATTTTCTGAAAAAATCTTCTTATTTCGCATAATTTTGGATTCATATGAGCTATTTAGGTAATGCCACTAACAACTATAAATATAAACAGTGGTAGACCAAATTTCATTTTTTTAAAAAAATTAGATCTTTAATTAAATAGTCGTAACTGCTACTATGATTTACATTTCCGATCATTCATATTTCAAGAAATTTTTTTTTCCCCATTCACCTAGAATTACATACCTGCCAACTCTTCCGGATTATCCGGAAAATTTTATTTTCATATTTAAAGTGGTAGCAATACTCGGGTTATTCCAATTAACTTTTTGAATTATAATGATAATTATAAATGAGTTTGACCACCACTACATATAAATAATTACAATAAATATATTAAAGCATAATAATCCTTGCGCACGCGAATTACAACGGTATCAAAATATAAGTATATTTTTGAATCAGATTGTTTTTCATTTATTGTTTTACAACCACTCTGAAAATCCATTCTCGGAAAGAGTGAAAGTTGGCAGGTATGGAATTATAAACTGAATGAAATAAGCTGCACAATTTGCAATTTTATTGTCTTTTAATAAAATTCTGAATTTTAGTGTCACCACTTTTTGCATTTCTAGTCACCCGTAGCAACTATGGTTATTGCATCTTTAAAATCAGGTCAAAAATCCACGAAAACCATGCAATTTGCAATAAAGGTTAAGAAAATTTTCGAGACTGGTTGACACCCTGGTGGTGAGTACATGAAATAAAATTATACATAAATATAATTTAAATAATTTATGCTTCTAAAACTATTAATTAAAATGCCTTCGTAAACAATTCCTAGATAAATAATCTGATTGAAAATAATACTTTAAAACAATTTTCAAGTTCGTTTATTTGAGATCTTAATCTGAAATAGCGAGAAACTACGTAACAAAAATTGAAAAAATTTATTCCATTTCTTATTAGTAAATTAAATTGTTTCTGGTAATTTTGTGTTTTAGCTATCTCCTAAATTTCAAAAAAATCAAATCAGTAGAATATATCAAACATAAACCACATATTTTATGAACTATAATTATTTTGTGTCTATATTTTACCATGAATTGATTAAAATGCAAACATTATGCAACTACTTTTTTATTATATCCTTTACAAAGCTATTAATATTAAAAAATTGAGCCTTATTCTAAGGGTCAAATACTTTGATTTTATCGATATTATACTGCCATTTTATATAGAAGTAATTTTCCCCTCTTCGTGTCTACTTGCAAGAAATTTACTACGAATTCTGATAGAATCTTTTTAGAAGAATAGTTCATATCGGTTTTCGAAATATGTTTTATATCATTCAGAAACATCGCTCTTTAAATCACATGCAAATATTTCTTTCGGCATATTTTAGACGATACTCAAGATTTGGTGGGCGTTCATATAGGCAGTCTGATTAAGCGTATTCTAATCGCTTGACCTACATGGGGTGGGGTCTTACATCAAAACATCCTAGAAGCGGTCATTGGGCTTTTCGTCCATCTTAAAACTAACGGAGGCGTACTTATGTGCGAGGATTATTTAATGATTTATTAACATAATATTTTTTTTACATCATCTGTTTTTAATTACTTTCTATACAGATAAAACGTTTGTGATATTTCGAACTCTGAAGCTAACCATTCGTCTTTCGATTGAATTATTTACTTTGATTGAAATTTACTTCTAAAATACAATTTGAGCTAAAATAATGAAATGAAAATGTTTTCTCAGTTACAGCTCATGACTCTGGAAAATAAGTGCTGAAAAAGGTACAGTGCTCCAGAAAAAGAATGTTTTAATGGTTTCGTAATGTCGAGTTGTTATAATGGTTTGAATAACATCCATCAAATAACGCTAGCACGTAATATATGTAATTCCAAATCATCCGAAATCAAGGCTTCAGGCCCTCCAACTGTACATTCGAAATTTGTATTAGATATATTATTGAAAAATAAAGAACTTCGAGTGTTTAAAAAATCTTATATTTTATTCAGAAATTTATATGTTAATTTAAAAAATCATGTTAATTGAAATGATTTTTATCCAACAAGTTACATTCATTTAGCT
This sequence comes from Parasteatoda tepidariorum, assembly GCF_043381705.1. Lineage (NCBI taxonomy): Eukaryota > Metazoa > Arthropoda > Arachnida > Araneae > Theridiidae > Parasteatoda > Parasteatoda tepidariorum. Next base: position 16,539,736 of record NC_092209.1, read on the forward strand.
AGTCAATAATCTCTATAATCTCATTATATTCTCAGGCAAAAAATCGATGCAACACGAGAAGAAACAACGTTTGTAGGAACTAAGCCATTCAAATACAGTAATTATATGCCTAAGAAGCTTCTTCTTCATTGACAAAACATTCGAAATTGCCCTAACTTCCTCTGAGAGAGGCATAATAATGATTACGGAAGCCAATTTTTAGAGGTCCCCTAAGTCAGCTTCCTCTCCCATACATTATTCGAAAGCTTTTGGGAAAAAATAATTTTAAACTTTGTAATGAACTTTACCAAAAGCGAAAAAAATCTAGGTATTAAAACAATTCAGAATTTTTCCATCAGTTAACTAAATATTCCCGTTAATTAAAATAGCTTTTAGAGTGTCTATTAATGAAAATTCATGATTCTGGGATATAGTTGATATAAATGAATGCCGTGATATTATTTGGTAGAACACGAAACCTAATACAACCAGATCTCAAGTTTGCATAAATTATGGCGTTCGATAAAGTAACGTAATAACTGACATAAGTAGTTCTAACTCAATTAAAATTAAGTCTGCTGACCCACCGTAGTTACATTCGAAATCTGTAGGAGAGAAATAAATTAAAAGAGAAAAATTTTAAGCGATTCAAACTAACTTTTGACCCGGAACTTCGCATGTTAATTAAAAAATCGTGTAAATCAAAATGATTTTTAATAATGTCCATCGAAGAACATTAATTTAACATACAAATAATCGATATAAACTAACGACGTGATAAAACAAGCCGAATCAACGTTTGTATTAATTAAGACATTCAATATAGTAATTATACTCCAGAGAATCTTCCTCTATTACTTACAAAACATTCGAAATTGCCGAAACTCCCAGTGGGAGAGGCATAATAATAATTGCGGAAGCTCATTTTTAGAGGCCCTCATCAAATTACCATCCATTTCATGATCGGCCCACGCGAATAACTGTTGTAGTCGATGGAGAAGACCTCTCATTAACTCGGTCATATCTGTCATGGCCAGATCGAACTCTAAAAAGGGTTTTTCCGCTAACAGATGGAACAGAAAGACAAAGCTCAGAAGACAAACCTCTCTATTGACCTGTTGGACAACAATCGTACAGACGATTCTTGGTGGAGTCTTTTTGTCTGGCACACAGTTCTTTTTTTTATGCCTGGAGATCAGTAATAAAATAGAATGCTTTACGATTCTACGTAGGTAGACAGAAGGAATGCTTTTATTAATTGAAAAATGTCCCATATTTTGATTCTTCTCAAAGGTTGAATTCTTTTAAGTATTGTTATTAGTGTAAATGAGTATTTTCAATTCGAAATAAAAAATATTGAGATACCTTTAAGGTGTGAACAGTTAAATTGAATTCGTGATACTCTTATAATAAACCATTTTCTTACTTTTTGGCGGAACCCTGACTTTTAAAACGTTCGTTAGCTGGTACAAATATACAAACGAAAAAAAACTTTCAAATTAATTCAGAAACATTTAGTGTGAAGGAAATTTTTTCATTGTTTCATTAATAATTCTTAAAATAAGATTTTATGTTAGGCAGTTGAATTCGTAAGTCTGGGGAGGCTGTACGTTTCCTGTTGTGTAAGTTAAGTGTAGTAGATTTTACCATTTTAGCCGAAATTGAATAAAATAATCTAAATTATGATTTCTGAGAAAGAACAGTTGCAAATTGTGAGAAAGGTTGTCAGAGAAAAATAATTCGTTAATCCTGGATTTTGTTATTTTATTTTGAATTCGATGTGAAATACTGATGCAATTATTCATTAATGCATATTGTTTATCAACTTATTCAATGTATTTATTGAATGTATTGGTAAAGAATAATTTTTAAAAAATTTCCTATTTAAATTTTATGGCAACTTAAATAAAAATAGTTTTAATATTAAATAAACAATGGATTATTGGTTCGATTAAATGGTATTATAGGTTTTTAATTTATTGTACTCTTGTATATTTATTGTAATTATTTATATGTAGTGGTGGTAATACTAATTTATAATTATTATTATGATTCAAAACCATGAGTTTCGCTACCACTTTAAATACGAAAACAAAATCTTCCGGGGAAAGGCTAAATCTTGAAAGTTAGCTGCTATGCATTATGTGCTCTTTGGCAATTAAGACGGAATGGCAGTCGTATCGGTTGGCCGGTGTGCCTGAGGCCGAAGTGGCCCTTTACTCCTTCATCATCAGGTGCGGATCGCTGAGGTGAAAACCTTCTGGTCCTTGTTGCCTAAAAATAAAAGTAGGAATTAATAAATGGCAACATTGCCAGAGTAATTATCAATGTTGATGTAATTTGAAAGTACATACATATAACAACTAATACATAAATATAAAATAAATAAGTACATAGATAAAAAAACTTAAAAATTATCAAAAAGCAAAATTTATACTTCCTGTGCAACGTTGGTCCGTAAAACAAGACAACACAAGCACACGTCACAACATCCATCATAATGTATCACATATCGCTTTATCTATAAAAAAGCTTAGTCTTCTTAGTGCCCCATTCAAATCAAATTGATTTTAGTTAACGCATATCATATACTTAAAATTCCCCTTATTCATCTATTCATATCAATAATGCCATTCAAATTGAGTTGACGTTAGTCAAGGCATTGTTATTTTCCCCATATCCATGATGAATATTGTCCCATTATTGGTGCCATAAAAATATTATATTTCACTATATGCACTCCATTGAGTTAATACTCAAATGGTCATTGTTACATCAATTGTAAAAAAGTGTGCAACTGGCCTCAGGGAGGCGTCCACAGTGAGGTTCTCATAGTCAAAAATCGAGTTAAAGTTTGCAGCATCACAGCTCAACGCTTTGTCGAAAAAGTTTCGGTGCACTAGTGAAAATGATGATCAAAACGATCAATCTCCAGGTCCAAGTGAATATCGCTATTCCTTTGGTACCATCTCGCATCCGTTATCTTTCTTAATACTTTGTTCTGCACTATAGTGAGTTTCCCATGCTTACGTTCCGATATGTTATACCATGACGGGGAGGCGTAGGTCATATCATAATCGGCATTATCATTGAAGTGTATAACAGCCTTTTCAGTTTTGAGCTCAGTTTCTCATTGTACATTATTGCTTGCACTTTTACAGTTGCAGCATTCACCTTGTTCTTCACAAGATCCGACCATGTCAATCTGTTGTTAACACGTTGAATAACACGCAAATTTTACATGGCTTGCTCGTCAAGCCACACGATAAATAACTACGAAGTAAATTTGCAAATATAGACAGATTTTGCTAGTTTATAAAAGGTTTTGCATGACATATCTGAAATAAAGTGTTGAATTTCATATGCCTTTGAATTGTTTAAAAATAGTGGTGGAAAAAAATCTACTAAATTGAATGCATTATTCCAAGAATCACAATAATTAAGTAAATTTAGAATAAATTCCATAAAAGAGTGTAAATGTTATAGTTCTATATCATGTTGTACGCTGTTAGCCAGCTGTTTTTCGCGACCTAAATGTATTTTCAGTAGCTCAACGGGTTAAAAATTTTGTAGACAATATCGAGTGTTTTCGAAATAAATTTTAAGAACCCAAGAACTTATCTCTATTGCTTGTTTATAAAGAGCTTAGCTTCTAAAATGTGAAACGGACAACCGATTAAATTCTCAACAATTCTTATTTTCGTAAAAGTTGGTAGTTATTATCATAATTAGTAAATACTCAGATAAACATCTCCATGTTACTCAATTCATGGGTCAATATGAAAAATTTAAAATAATAAAAAGATAAATATATTTCATAAAGTGGTAGCTATCTTAATTTTCGCACATGGCTTGCTCATCAGGCCACACGGTAAATAACTACAAACTAAATTTGCAAATATAGACAGATTTTGCTAGTTTTTTAAAAAGTTTAGCTTGACTTACCTGAAATAAAGTGATGAATTGTATATTCCTACGAATTGTTTAAAAATAGTGGTGAATAAAAATCTACTAAATTGAATTTATTAAACTAAGAATCACACTGGCATACCCGCCAACTTTTCCGGAAGATTTTATTTTCATATTTAAAGTGGTAGTAAATAAACTTAATTTTTAAATAATTTTGATCACCACTATTTTTACAAAAATTAAGCACATATATTAATATGGGTTACTATCATGGTTGTCAACTTAAGTTTTTTAAAATACAATGTATTTGTTTGCTTAAAATTGAAGTTTTAATTTCATTTTAATACCACTGGGAAAAATGATAATGGAAGGGATTAAAAGTTGGCAGGTATGCAATAGTTAAGTAAATTTTGAATAAATTTTCTGCAATTCCATAAAAAAGTGTAAATTTTATAGATCTATATAATGTTGTACGCTGTCAGCCAGCGTTTCTCGCGGCCTATGTGAAAGGTCAGCGTCAGCAAGCGGGGGCAGACGCAGCCTTAATGTAATTTCAGTGTCAGCCACCGATGGTTGACGCGGCCTAAATGTAATTTCAGTGTCAGCCACCTGTGGTTGACACGGCCTAAATGTAATTTCAGTGTCAGCCACCGGTGGTTGACGCGGCCTAAATGGAAAGTCCAGTGTCAGCCACCGGTGGTTGACGCGGCCTAAATGGAAAGTCCAGTGTCAGCCACCGATGGCTGACGCGGCGCTCAACGTGTTAATTACTAGACCTAGGTACGTGACCTTCGTTACACTCGGTATCACTTAATCGAATAAGATTAATACGTTATGCCCTCTTATTGATTTTCTGTTCTTTTGTATTACCAATAGTTGGGACTTTTGAGCATTTATTTCTAACTTCTAATCTGAACTCCACTCTTCGTAATGGTAGATCTTATCTTGCAGTTTTTCTATAGCCATGTTCGGGTTGCTGGATTTTACGATAACTCCCGTATCGTAAAAAGCAATTTATCGTCTGCGTAAAAAGCAGTGATGTGTTATGGTTGTCCGTATCGATTGGAAAATCGAATGTAAATAGGATATATAGCATTGGTCCAAGTATGCTACCTTGTGGTACGCCTGCTATTATTCTCCTCACAGTGGAGCTAACATTTTTCTGTTTAATCTGAAAGTTTCTATGTGCCAAGTAACTATAAGTAAATTTTATTATTCCCGCTGGGAATTTTAGGTCTATAAGCTTGTAGATTATTCCATTGTGCCATATTCTGTCAAACGCTTTACTTATATCAAGCATCAGCAAAGCTGAGGTCTGTTTTAAATGTAGCCCTCCGCCTACATAATCAATTATCCGTAGTAGTTATTTTGAGGTGTCCAGTTTGGCTCTGAATCCATATTGCTCGTCTAGTAAGCAGTTAAGAAATGGTTTTATTCTGCTGTATTCTATTTTTTCCAGCATTTTCCCAAGAGTGCAAAGCACATTTATAGGTCGATAGCTGATCGGAGATAATAAATCTTTGTTTTGGTATTGGAAATAAAATAATATTTGCAATTGTCCATATCTCTGGAAAGTAGTTCAACGGCAGACACCCATTCAATATCTCAGTCAAGTATTCCATAAAAACATCAGGAAGGAGTTTAACCATTTTATATTTAATATTATCTAAGCAGGGATTTCTTATTATTCAGTCTCACTGCTACCGCTTTTACTTCATCAACGCTTGTTTCTTCGATTATCCGATGAACGCTACTATCTCTCAGGAAATTTTCAACGGTTTCATTTACTAATTTGTCGTTATGGGGATTAAGCACTTGATTCAAAGAGCCCTTACTTATATCAACAGTTCCTCCATACAGTCGGCAAGCACCTCTGCTTTTTTTTCTCAGTGCAAACAAAGCCGCTCTCAATTCTTAATGGTTTATTTTTCTCTGTATCCGTTTTTTAATGTTCTTGCCATCCTCCATATCGAATTATCCTTTACACATGGGCTCTCAACTTTCTGGTTCCACTGTCTGCTCTTAAATATTTTGCAGTGCTTATGAATTTGCTTACTTAGGGCTAGGTATTCCTCTTTAAATTGAGGATCACAAGTCTTTTGATACTTTTTCCTACACCAGTTCCTTTGTTTCATAAGTTATTTTATTTCTGGTGGGAGCCTGAGGAAGTTTGTCTTGTACTCTTTAGAGGTGGTTGCATCCGTATGTGCCTCTTGAATCAGTGATTGAAATCTCTTGATTTCGTTATCAATGCAGTCTGTAGTATCAAGCTTTTCTACTACTATTGTCTTTCTCTTTAATATGTTTTCATACAGTTTGTACTAGTGATCATCTTAGGATTTTGTTCTATCGTAACGCGAACAGAGATACGCAAAGGAAGATGATCTTATGGTAGATAATTTATTGTGCCAGCACCCATAAGAACTTTCACATTGGTTAGTGCAAAGTCCAATATATCAGGATTATGATTCCTCATGTTCGGGTAGTATGTGGTTTCTTTAAGTGCTACCACTGTGAGAGAGTATTTACTCACCAACTTCTTCAAATTTATACCATTTGCATTTGATCTATTACAGCCCCATATTACATGCTTCGAATTGTAGTCGCCAGCTTCAATTGTGTCATAAGCATTAGAGAATAGTCCTTGTAGTTGGGTATATTATTATACAGGCCTACTATTTTAATAGTTTCACTGTTATAATTTCATCATCAAATTTTATCTGGGCGCCTGAGGCCGTTAGCGGCCCTTTTCCCATTCGTCTTGAAATGTTGTCTTTAAGGTGGATCTTTCTGGTAATTGGAATGCAAATTGGAGTATAAGGGAATTAAATATTTTGTATTTTAGTTAAAATTACGTCACTACAAAAGTGATCTGCCATCGGCCTGAGGTTTATGTCGTCTCTTAAGTTTTCAAAAGTAAAAATTTCATTGAATTCTGCGGTGTCACAATTAATGGTCTTTACAAAAATCCTGAAATTTAGCTTTGTAATATGATGATCTAAAAAATCTATGCTGAGGTCGCGATGTCTGTTTTTATTTCTGATAAACCATCTTGCTTTTGTTATTTTCCTGAGGATTTTATTCTGGCATATTTTGAGTTTTTTAAGGAGTGATGTGGAGATGTTGCACCAAGCTGGAGATGCATAAGTTAGGATGGGACGGATCATTGAGATATAGAGTAAACGTTCAAGTCTAAGTTCCATTTTAGGGTTTTGAAGAAGGATTTGTAATCTGTGGCAGGTTGTTTGTGCTTTGTTGATAACTGTTTTGACGTGATCTTTCCAATTAAATTTACGGTTTATGACCAGACCAAGATATTTTGCGCTTTTGACTTTGGGAATAATTTCATTAAAGAGAACAACTTGATTTTTGGGGAAGATGGTTTTTCTTTTATGCTGGATTATTAGTAGTTTTGATTTTTGTCCATTTACTTTGACCTTCCAGTCTAGACACCATGTTTCGATTTCCTTCAGTTTTTCTTGGAGTTTTCGCAGGGCAATGTTGGGGTTTTTGGATTTCGCTACGATTCCAGTGTCATCTGCGAAAAGTGCTGTGATGCTAATAAAGTCTTGTTTGTCGACAGGAAAGTCATGGCAAATAATATAAAGAATATGGGCCCAAGAATGCTTCCTTGGGGCACTCCTGCTGTTACTTTTCTGTTTGTTGACTTCATGTGTTTAAAGTTAACTTGAAAAGTTCTATTATGTAAGTAGGCCTGTATAATTTTTATGATACCAGATGGGAATTTCAGTTTTATAAGCTTGAATATGATGACNAGGATTTGTAATCTGTGGCAGGCTGCTTGTGCTTTGTTGATAACTGTTTTGACTTGATCCTTCCAATTAAATTTGCGGTTTATGACCAGACCAAGATATTTTGCGCTTTTGACTATGGGAATAATTTCATTAAAAAGAACAACTTGATTTTTGGAGAGGATGGTTTTTCTTTTATGCTGGATGATTAGTAGTTTTGATTTTTGTCCATTTACTTTGACCTTCCAGTCTAGACACCATGTTTCGATTTCCTTCAGTTTTTCTTGGAGTTTTCGTAGGGCAATGTTGGGGTTTTTGGATTTCACTACGATTCCAGTGTCCAAGTGCTGTGATGCTATTAAAGTCTTGTTTGTCGACAGGAAAGTCATGGTAAATAATATAAATAATATGGGCCCAAGAATGCTTCCTTGGGGCACTCCTGCTGTTACTTTTCTGTTTGCTGACTTCATGTGTTTAAAGTTAACTTGGAAAGTTCTATTATGTAAGTAGGCCTGCATAATTTTTACGATACCAGATGGGAATTTCAGTTTTATAAGCTTGAAGATGATAACCTGATGCCAAACCCGGTCAAATGCTTTTGCGATATCTAACATCAGAAATACCGAACTCTGTTTATAGTGGAGGCCCCGGCCAATATAGTCGACTATTCTGAGGAGCTGTTTGGTTGTGTCAAGATGCTTCCGAAAGCCATACTGCTCGTCAGGTAATTCGGTAAGGTGAGGCATAATCCGTTCTAAATTGCACAAGAGACTGATGGGTCTATAACTCTCAGGTAAGGTATGATCCTTGCCAGGTTTAAGGAAAAGTATGACATTTGCGTTCTTCCGGGCATTAGGAAAATAGTTTAGGGCAAAGCAAGCATTGTAGATGTGAACGAATAGTTGAATATACTGCTTTGGTAGTAGCTTGATCATCTTTTTTTTTGATAACATCGCAACCTGGAGCTGTTTTTATTTTTAATTTTTTTATGTGATTTATGACTTCTTCTGTTGTGGTCGGTTCGATTATGAATGTGATAAGTTGATGAATGTGATAAGTTGAGTTGTTTTACATCTTCAATAACCAAGTTGTGATTGCTCAGATTGAAAGCCGGGTTTAGAGAGAATTGTTTCTCTAGGGAGTCGGCAAATGTTTCGGCTTTATCTAGCGATGTGAAGACATACCCTGTTTCTTTATGTAAAGGCTTATCCACTTGAGGTGTGGTGCGAAGAGATTTAGTCATTCTCCAGACAGAATTATCCTCCGTGCTGAGCGATTCGACTTTATCTATCCATTGTTTTATTGATATAATTTATTTCATTGCATTTATATTTATATGATTTATTTATTCATCTGTAGTGGTAAGATCTTAAATTTAAAAATTTAATAATTATAAGTAAATTTATATTATTACTACCTCAAACAGAAATCCGAAAAATTGGGGAGAATCTATCGTGTTATTCCGAAGATATTGTTACTTCTGTGGTTTAACTACCACCATTTTTGTTAAAAAAGTAAGTCATATATTCAATACTTTTTTCTGTGTGGTTGTATGTGGTAGGCTTTAATGGTTGGTTGTATATAAATGCTGGCCGAATGGCTAGCACATATTTTTTTAAAATTATTTTGAAATGCAGAAATGTGGCGAAGATTATATTTCCGATGCTGAACAGAAACCCTTTCGCGCCGGCTGTTAAGTGCCTACATCAGGCATTATCAAGCAGGGTGAAAAGATGCAGCTGGTAAATTAACTAATTCTTCAGCAGTTTATTTGAAGGTGGGGTAAAAATAGTTGGATTAATTTAAATAAGCCCTACTTAGTTCAAAATAAAAATTATATAGTTATACTTTGAACCATCTTATATCAAAAGGGATCTCCCTGGCAGAGCACGTCAAACGCTGTGCAAAGCGTGGAGTAGCGGGCTGAAACCTCGCTGATATCCTGGAAGAATCTTCAGACTGTCTGCTCTTCTATTCGACAGTTTATAAGTCAGCAATTGCATGTAATTCCAATAAATCATAGAATAAATATGTGTTAAAAATTTTTTTTCCCCAATGGCAGGCACTGAATTTGAATCTTTTGCCTATACTATGCCAGAATTGTTGCTCATTTGGCGTTACCCAGTGGGCACCTGTGAACCAAAGTCATGGAGGCGAGCAACATTGCCCACGCCACACTGCCACAAACCCGTTTATAGGGTGGGCCACATTCACACATCATGCACACACACAACAGAGGACAGCAGAAAGAGAGAGAGAGAGAAACATCCATGCCCAGAGCGGGATTCGAACCTGCAGCCTATGGCTTCGCAGTCAGGCACGCTAACCGCTCGGCCACCAGGCCGGCATGTGTTAAAATTAATATTGTTTAAATTAAAAGAAAAACAAAACTGTTAAATTACTAATGGCCATGCATTTAAGCTTCTGCTTTATATATTTTTCGATCCTCTTTCTTATTTCGTACGAAAATTTTTATAAATTGCTCGTCTCAAAGGGGTTAACAGAGATGCCAACTTTCTCAGGAAAAGACTAAATATTTACCATTGGTAGTTTTTAAATGAATAATTCTTGGTTTAGTAAATTCGATTAATAGGGTTCTTACTCACCACTACTTCTAGCTAATTCAAAGGCCTATGTGATTCACCACTATCTTACAGTTAAGCCAAATACCCCGCTGCCTGCTTACTTCAATGCTCAACGCAATTCTGTTCAATTTGAAAGGAACATAGTTTTGAGCAAGCTGCTCATTTTATTTTTTTTATTTCTCTTTAGTTATTCAAGCAAACTGCTTAAAACATGCATAAAAGCAACTCCACTGCCTGCTTACTTCAATGCTCAACCATAATAGTGGTAAAATTCCCGATGAATGGGATAGGAGTCGCTTCTCGGCCCTGGTGCCCAATAAAATCAAAACACTAGGACTAGGAAAGCGTTTTAACCCTTTAATGGGCCATTTATTTCTAGTAAAGATAAATTAAAGTATTTTTGGAATTGAAATTGTTTTGAGAATAGTAATTGATATAAGAAAGAAAAAACTAATTTAGTTTATGAAAATGCCATTTGTTGGTGTTAAATATATTTAACACGACCTATTAGGAACTTATTGACTTTTATTTCTATTTATTTATAAAATAAATTTTATATATGCTGCAAATTTCAAAAGGAATTATGTATTTTATAACTTTTATACGTTTTTTAAACTAACAAATGGTTACCAATTTCATTCAAACTGACTTCAAGAAAGCTGAAGTTATTAACTAATGGAAACCTAAATTAAAAGTGGTAAAATAGTGGTGGGAAGTATACTTCCCACGGCCTTCGAAAGGGTTAAAAATCTGTAAATTTCAGTTAGCAGTTTTCTACCACCTTTTAAAATATTTTGTCGAATCCAGAGCAGTTGGTATTTCTAGGTTAATGCTTTAAATTTGCATTTTATAAGGAAAATTACAAAACCAGTTTGTATATTTATTTTATCTCTTGTAATGACTTTTATCCATTGATCTAGGTAAATATATATTGAAGTCTATTTTCTTCAAAAGCGTTGAAATATTGAAATTCTTTTTTGCGGTATACCTATCTCTACGGATATGTGTCAATTTGACGCGATCGTAATTTAGACACAATTTTGAGTAAACATGCAAACATCACATCAATAATAAATAGGAATGTATCGACAATACTTCGATCCTCAAATGAAACAAGCTATAAACAACTGCTACCGATAAGCAATAATAGAAAGAACAAACACAGAATGTTAATTGATGTCAGTGTGTCAGATTTTTAAGATTTCAATAGCTTAGTTCAAGTATTGAAAAATAAAATATTAGAATATTTCATAAATATATACCTCATATTTTCATTTTTTTCTCATAGTATATAAATACATTGCTTTCTAAGTGCCAACTGCTCCGGACATGCCAAAATAATTTAAAAAATGGTAGATATTTACTCAGAGATGCCAACTTGCTCCGGACAGCAAACATATATTTTAAAGTGGTAGTTTATCAATTGTGATTCTTGATTCAATAAATTAAATTTAGTAGATTTTTATCCACCACTATTTCTAAATAATTCGTAGGCTTGTATAATTCGACACTTTATAATACACAAGTCATGTTGTACCTTTTAAAAAGCAAGGTAAAATAGTCAAATAATTGCAAAATTTACTTTGTAGTTATTTACCGTTAATAATTATTTATAATTAAATAAATTATTTTATATTAATAATTAAAAATTATATTAATAATTAAATAAATTATTTTGGCGTGTCCGGAGCAGTTGGCATACTAAGTAAAATTTGCAAATGTAAAGTGGTGATTTATATAAGCCTACGAATTATTTAGAAACAGTGGTGGATAAAAATCTACTAAATTGATTTTATTAAACCAAGAATCACAATTAACGAACTACCACTTTAAAATATATATTTGCTCACCGGAGCAAATTAGCATCTCTGTAAGTGCTGTTATATCTATTCGTTCATGCGTCAAATTGACCCGTGTTCGTAGAGATAGGTATGTAAGAAACGTCCATAAATCTACTGTTAATTCAGTAAATAAACAGAGATGGCAAAAGCTTCAGATTCTTCAAAAAATTTTAAAAAACGGTAGAGCATTTTAAAGAACGGTATGAACTAAAATTTGCAGATTTTCAGTTACTTTTGCCAACTTTTAAAAAGGCTCAACTTAGCATAAATGTAACAACGTGGCATTTCACATAAGCCTTTGAATTATTTAGAAATAATGGTGTGTAAAAATCCTATCTATATATATATTTCTCTTACACGGCGACAAAAAAAAGCCTCATTACAACTCCCTGAATGGGAACGCTAGAAAATCGACCAATAATTGCCACTAAAAATGTCACATGCCAAATCTAGCTGAGATGGCTCAACATATTAAATTAAAAAATTCCATTCCTTTTAAAAAAGGAAACTGAAATAACCAGAGGGAGCGTTAGCTAGGCAGAAGTGAGTAGTCTTTGTCGATAGATCTCTACTTTAGTTTTTTGTCGAAAGCGCTTTTTTTTCACGAATTTATATATTACGAATTTATTTGACGATTTTTGATTTANTGATACCGAAAACAAAACAAAAACATAAGCACACAGCTGTTTGGCGATTTGCGAGACGCTCCTTCAACGCCGATAGATATTTTCGCCAACCCCTTTACAATCTACTGTATGTTTTGTCAATACGCCACCCGTAAACCTAATTCAGTAAATAAACAGAGATGGCAAAAGCTCCAGATTCTTCAAAAATTTTTAAAAAACGGTAGAGCATTTTAAAGAACGGTATGAACTAAAATTTGCATATTTTCGGTTACTTTTGCCAACTTTTTAAAAGGCTCAACTTTGGCATAAATGTAACAAGGTGGCATTTCACATGAGCCTTTGAATCATTTAGAAATGATGGTGCGTAAAAGTCCTATTAATCGAATTTACTGACCAATAATCGTGTATTACTTAATCGCTGTCCCGAGAAAGTTGACATCTCCGAATAAAGGGTTACATTCAGTGAAAGACAATAAAAAATAAATACCTCACGCATCGTAAGCAGCAATATAGACTTAACGCTAAAATCTTTTTTTAAAAAAAAAGTCTAAAAAGCTTTACGTAACATAAAATTTACACTGACAGAAATAGTCAATTTCAAAAAATCTTTTTATTCAGGGTATTATTAATCATATCCAGAATGGTACCCCATTTCAAAACCATTTTTTTGAGCGATATATATCCACACACTCCCTCATGCAGAAAATATTCCTAAAATAATATATCAAACATCAATAGCTACTTTCACTTTTCTACCTTGAATATGATAAAGTGCAGATGACATCAACAATAGTTGAAAATATTCCCCCGACCAGTCATTTATTTTATGAGTAGGCGTCCAATCTCCGAAATAAAAATCATGGCGTATCAGGTAATAGCTGAAGGTCTCTAATCCAAGTAATAACTGGCATTTTCATTTTCAAGGTTTTTTTTCAATTTTTCAAAGGGTTGATATTTAAACGAGAATTTATTTTCGGAGTAAAATTATTAGTTCTTGTTTCGGAGAGGAAAAAAAGAAATTGAATCTACGAGGAAAAATAAATGAGCTCTGTAAGTGGTTAAAGTTTTGTTTGAGTATTTAAAAACAATTTATTTTATTATCCGTGAACGCTGAGGCTTTTATTTATTTTTTTATTACCCGGATATGTTTCTGGAGGGTATTTGATGGATGTTAAAAAAGTATTTAGAGAGGATAATTGAAGAGTAAATGTAACACACCAAACGGAATTTTTAAATTTCAATTAATGATGAAGCGAAAAATAAGTGTTCGCTAAAGTAATAAACTTGCAACATGTAACTAAGTATATGAATGTTTTGTTACAAGCAAAATCATGAGGAGGGTTTTTTCGAGTTATGGTCATTATTCTCAAGGCATTTACTTAACTCGTTAGCTTTCAGTGTCATAGTTGTAGGACTAGTCTTTTTCTTATTTAAAACTATTCTTATTTACTAAAATTATTCTGATCTAAAAATATATAATAATATACAAAGGAAATATTTTCTTCTAAATTTGCTTAAACTTTCTTATTGAAAGAAAATTAAAATGTTTCGAGATATTTTTTTTAAATATACGAATAGACTCATTATCTTTAGAAGTTTTTAACACGCTGAACGCCATGCTAATCTTACATGGCTTGCCCGTTTGGCCAAACTGTAATTAACTACAAACTAAAATTGCAAGCATTGACATTAGTTAGTTTTTAACAGGTATAGCTTGCTATATCTCAATAAAGCTGGTGAATTATATATGCTTACGAATTGTTTAAAAATAGTGGTGAATGAAAATCTACTAAATTGGATTTATTAAACCAAGAATCACACTAATTAAGTNACGCAGAAGCGGAAGTCACGAATTAGTTTATACTAAGAGTGAATAGTCCTTATATATGGTGGTTACTATGTAGTGTGAGTGGTATATAAAAGTTAGGTAAAAGACTAAGGGTGGTATGCTCACGAGTCAAGGATCACCCTTCTGGTCATTTCCCCTCTCTGCGAGCATCCATAAATATAAAAGGGTGGCCAATATTTGTAGTGCTTTGACAGAATCTCATAAAAAGTGGTGAATTATATATTCCTACAAATTGTTTAAAAATAGTGGTGGATGAAAATCTACTAAATTGGATTTATTAAACCAAGAATCACACTAATTAAGTAAATTTTGAATACATTTTCTGCAATTCCATGAAAGAGTGTAAATTTTATAGTTCTATAACATGTTATACGCTGTCAGCCAGCTGTTTTTCGCGGCCTATGTGAAAGGTCAGTGTCAGCAAGCGGTGGCAGACGCAGCCTAAATGTAATTTCAGTGTCAGCCATCGGTGGTTGACGCAGCATAAATGTAATTTCAGTGTCAGCCATCGGTGGTTGACGCGGCCTAAATGTAATTTCAGTGTCAGCTACCGGTGGTTGACGCGGCCTAAATGGAAAGTCCAGTGTCAGCCGGTGCTCAACGTGTTAATGTGAAGCGAAATTTTTTTTTAGATAATTACCACTACTTCCCAAAACATCTCTATAACAATCCTGAATTTTTTTTCAGAATTTTACGCACTGTCTTCAATCAGCGCAAAAGTCTTGAAAATTTTTCAAGAAACAACTAAATTTGAGAATTAAATAAATTTTTCAGATGTTGCGTAATAAATGAACGAGTAATATACTTGCCACATACAACTTTTAGGTGGTAGCGCTTTTCAATTATTGGACATTTCTTTTTCATTTTTTTGCTCCACCCTACTAGTCATGGTTATCAAAGGTACCAGAATTCTTTGAATAACGCTCAACACCTATAATTTCCGTATCACAATAAATGTTACTTTTATTAGAGAGACTTGAATAACTCTCCATGAGTAACTTTCAAGTATTTAATATGATGCAAGAGTAAACATATCAAGATAATTAAAACTTTTTTTAAAAATAATGAGCTAATTTGTTTTTAATTTTAAGTGGTAAGTTTTTTGGTTTATTTATATCCGACGTTGAACGGCTGACCTAATTCTGAGTTTACGCCTATCAATTTTCAACTCCGTAGTCAATCGTGATTCCTACCCAGAAGACAAGGGAACTCATGGATCAAGTAACTAACTAACTGGGTAAACTAACTTTCATGGAGGACTTTTTGATGGAAATAACCCGTGCATTGAAAGAAAAAACATGAAAGTCTCTCATGGTTAGCCCGACAGCAAGAGGATTCTATCCCATGATCCGTCTACCCGTGAGGATATTATGCGTCAGGACTGTGATAGGTGCAATCCAGGAGCAGAATTCGTATCAACCAGCCACCGCTGAGATTCGAACCTAGGTCACCTCATTGGAAAGGGATAGCTCTATCCCTTGAACTGCTGTTGCTCTCAGTGGTAGGTCTTTTTTAATAACCGTCGTTGAACAGCCGATCCATTTTTGGGTATATGGCAACTAAAGTTCAACTCCGCAGTCTTATACTTTTGAACCAATTCAGAAGACAAGGAAACTCCTGAATCAGTACCCCCAGAGGTATGATTTGTTATGGGAACATGGTGAACTTTGAGACTCGACAAATTTAACGTGCATCAGTCACCATTTAACACTTCGGCCGGCGAGGATCGAACCCACGATCTCTTGGACATAGGCCCAGTGTCCTACCGTTGCGAAAATCTTCATTATTACTTAGAAATTAATTAAGTTGAAATGATTTTTATCCCTTAGAGTTGTTCTGGTTATACCAGCTTTGGTGGGCTCGCACTGATTTATCGGATCTGGCTTGACTTTTCATATGTTACCATATCTGCCAACTTATACGCTCGTCCAATTTTTTTTTTCTCAGTTTAGTGAAGTAACTATTGAAGTAATAATGTGGACTAATACTGATGAATTCACTTTTAGCCATCACTTAAATCACGATAAAATGGCTGGCAAGTTTTCGTAATATATGTTTAAACTATTTAATTGTAGGGGCATTTTAAATAACAGTGAATCAAATTCTATTTTTACTTCAATAAAATAAAATACTTCAATAAAAATGTGGCGAAAGTGTTGAATTTTATAACGGTCGTTGAACAGCCGATCCAATTTTCTGAGTTTACAACTACTATTGTTCTACTTCTTAGCCTTGTAATTTTGAACTCAATCCAGAAGACAAGGGAGCTCCTGGATTAAGTATTGAGAGAACCTCCCATGGTTAGCCTAATGATCTGTCTACCACTGAGGATATTTAACGTTAGCATTGTGGTTAGCGTGGTGCGAACCGGGATCCTCATGCTCTCCGGGTGGGCTCGAATTTCAGCCATAGCTGGGATTCGAACCCGGTTCAGCTCATTGGAAGTCGAACGCTCTATCCCCGTGGAGCCGTGGTGGCTACATAAAGAATTCTTGTAGTGATGAAGAATATTATAAAATAAAATTATAAAAAAATCACAGATTAAATTTTGCTACCATTTAATTTATTTTGGCCGACCACTAGGCTAATTATTATTTAAACTCTGGTTTAAAAAAGTTAAAATTAAGAAGCAGAGTAAGATTTTTGTTAAACATGTGTTAGATTAAAATAGTAAACTTGAAAACACATGATGTAATCTATTTTTATACGGAAAACCCGTGTTCGTGTTCTGAAACCTAAGCAGAAAAAATTGTAATATTTTTTTATGAGCAACTTAACGAACGTGATTAGGCCTCCAGATAGTTTCGGATTTCTTCTGAGTTACAGTTCAGATTTTTGTATGCTTTTACCGAAATACCTGAAACATTCGACCACCGCTTAATTGCACCTAGATGGACTTTTTATCTTAATGTTTCCATTTTTTTTCTTCTTTTATTTCGGAAAGAAAGATGTATCGATGACATTTTTGTGGAAAAAGGAAAGAGTGGGTTAAATAAAAATATTTCCGGGTTTGCGCAAATACCTTCATGAAATTTCTCAGGCTAAAGTGTCAATTGTTTTACTGGGTGAAGAACATTTCAGATAAGGAGTTAAATAATTCTATTCTTTATTTGTTTCTGGGTGAATAAAAATTCGAAACACCTGTTTTGGCATCGAATCGTTTTAAAGTTTAAGATTCTTTAAATTACCCTAAGACATTTTATAAAACGAGTTTTTAATCCAGTGCGATAGTTACGAGTTTACTATACTAGTTCAATTACGAGTATTGAATAATGAATTTGATTCATGTTTTTTTAGATAAAAATAAAACATTTTTATACATTGTAACTATTTTTAGGTAAAAAGTAAAAAACGAAATACATTGTTTCAATTCCCTTACGTTTCTTTTAAAAAAGCGAGTACAAGATAAATTTCAAGATTCGATAAGATTTTTTTTTACACATTAATAATAATCGTTACGGATTACGAATTTTAGGAAGCTTTTGCTCTCAGAAAAAACTCATATAAAACTGTAAAAAAAAAGAACAAAACACTTTAAGCATGCTTATTGTAATAAGCATGCTTTAAGTGTAATAATGCTTTTTTTTGTTAATTACAGCATCTATAATCTTTTTTATTATGCTGGTCGAACCAATGTTACTTAAAACGGCGAAAATGACTTCAGTTGGTGATACGAAAGTATACAAACTTCTCAACATCAATCTATTTGATAATATGCATGGACATTTAATCAACAAGCGTACTGATTGCATTGAAAAATACAAATTTGTTAATGAAAAATTCTAGAATCATACAAAATTTGATCGTTTTATTTTACTGAACAAAAATAAAGTAATATTAATCAGGAACAATTAAAAAAATTCAATTTTTCTCGACTACGTAAACTTAATTAAAAGAGGATACCCTTTCACTCTAGATTTATTTTTTTTTTTTTGCTTTCCTTTTTTTTCTCACAGATTTTCATTTTGCAATGCTGAACAGTGAAAATTGAATCAATATATTATATTTAAAAAAATTCAACAGAAATGATTTTTTTTTTACCTGCCCTCATAAAACATCCCCACCCTATCAAGACAGCTCATTATCTTAAACTTACTGATTTGATTGATAAAACTGTAAAAGATAAACGGGAATTTGTCTACAAATAATTAATAAATTAATTTATAACGGTATATGAAGAAAAAATTAATTTTTGACAGCACATGGATTAAAAAAAAACTAAGGTATTTAAAGCTTTCAGACTTGCAGTCGATGTAAATCGTGAGCCAGTTTTCTGAGTTTTGGGTGTCCGTTGACTTAAGTTTGATAAATGACGTTCGTAAAGTGTCGGAATGCACCGCTCCGCAGGTAAATAGTTCATTTGCATGCAAAAGCAATTGCTCGCAGGTGCGGCAAAATCTGTGGTCTGCGCATAATTACCGTCAGGCATATTTGTTATTGACAATGAAATTCAACGCGAGAACCAGATTTATGTGTAAGTTGGGAGGATGCTAATTCTTAAACAACAGTTTTGCTATAAAAGTTCAAATTCAGAATACATTTTAACCCAAGTGCGGAACCACATCTGTCACTTACAAGTCAGGCATAATACGTTAGAGGGGCAACGCCTCTCTACTTTGCTTCGTCCACAAATCTACATTTTTGTTTCTTGAACAGATAGCTACCTTAAAAATAAAAGTTTTTAAATTAACCCTTTTGAAGGCCGTGGTAAGTATAGTTACCACCACGTTTTACCACTTTTAATTTAGGTTTCCATTTTTCAATAACTTCAGCTTTCTTGAAGTGAGTTAGAATAATATTAGTAACCATTTGTCACTTTTAAAAAACGTATAAAAGTTATAAAATACATAATTCCTTTTGAAGTTTGTAGCATTTAAGGAATTTATTTTATAAATAAAGAAAAATAAAAGTCAGTAAGCTCCTAATAGGTCATGTTCAATATATTTACCACCAAAAAAATGGCATTTTTAAAAGCTAAATGAGTTTTTTTTATATATCAATTTCTGTTTTAAAAACAATTTCAATTCCAAAAATACTTTCATTTACCTTTACTAGAAATAAAGGGCCTGTTAAAGGGTTAAATTATCTTTTCTTTCTTTCTTTTTTATTCTCGTTTTGCAATAGTTCCGATGCTAAAAATTTACATTCCGATTCTTTTAAATTAAAATTTTATTCTAATCATATTCTTTGACTATTGCAGTTTCCGCCACAATTTTTTTTTTGCTTTATAAAATCGTATATATCTTTTTAAAATCGGTTATATTTTACTTTAAAAAATAGCAAACAGGGTTCCCGAGGTCCGTGAAAAATTTAAAAAGTGGTAGTAAATTTAGGGTGGAGCTACAATATAAATATTTTTATTTTAATGCACATTTTTATCATAAATTGCTGAAACTTTTGTGCATATATATATTTTTTAGAAAACAATTTTTAGTGGTGGCTACACAGAAATAAAAATGTCAAAATTTCTTTTATTTTATTACCACTTTTTAAAATTCTCAAGGACCGTGGGAACCCTGGTAAAATATTTTTTACAAATTATATTACAGTCTAAAAAGTTAATTCGTAATATTGCTTTAGAAATTTAAAATCGTACGTTTTGTTTTTATTTCATACGTTGACTTTTTTATAGTAAAATAAAATTAAATTGTATTATGTTGAGTGCTGTAATATAAAGTGGCATTGCTCCCTTATAGTTTAAATTTTAAGCTACATTTTTGAATCACCCTGTGTATTGTAGGTCGTGCAGCTGAATATTAATTAAAGTTGAATAAGATAACTACACCGCTTGTCATCATCCATCCAAACAAGCTTTTTTTTACCATTTTTTACTGCTAAGTTACTCACTAATTACTTCCGATTGCATGCTAATTATTGCAATCTTATCTTTCTAATTATCTCCAGAGATCTTGTTCAATTACAATTCATCTATTGTTCGCCCAATCATTCAAAATTCTACATACCTTTCGTAGTCACTTATGATGGTGATGAGAACTGTTAAAAAAGAATCTATATTCATAAGTACGTCATCAAATATTCCGTGACAGCTCTGACATCTTTGAAGAAGGGGAAAAAGCAAATAAGAAAGTGTTTGAAAAGTAGAAGTGACAGTTAGTAAGTAGAAATGCGGTTTCTCTGTAAAGAACTTGAAAGAAAGATTTAGTCTGTCTAAAAATATCTTAGAAATCAAAAACAATTTAAAACTGTCAATAGTTTTGACGTTTCCATTGTAAATGAATTCTAAAAAGGAGAATTTTATGAAAAAATATTGCAAATTCAATGTAAGTTGAGTTTGTACCTTGCTTGTTTAAAAAGAGAAATACTGGATTTCGTAATTGATTATTTTTCGGAAAATAAAATTCCTCCATTTTAATTTTAATGAATCTTTGATTAATTTTTAGTATTTTTGTATTATTATAGTATTTTTATTTTTATATTATTATAGTATTTTTTATTTTATATTAGTATTTTTATATTTTATATAATTTTTTCACGCATTTTTTTTAACGAAAATAAAATTCTTCCATTTTAATTTTAATGAATCTTTGATTAATTTCAAGTATTTTAGTATTATTATAGTATTTTTAATTTTATATTAGTATTTTTATATTTTATATAATTTTTTTAAACGCATTTTGAAATTTTTTGATCAGTTTTTAACTATACAAGTTGTGACTTTAAATATAATATTTCTTTTATTTTTGATAACTTATGTTAGCTATTTGTTTCTAGTACGTATTTGTTTCTAATGCGTGGTTTTACATCAGAATTTAAATCACGAGTTTAGCGAGCTTGAATAGGTAGTTCATTTTTTAAAGACTTTGTCTGTATCAATTTTTTAAGCATTTTGTAACAATGCTTTTTTTCATAAAAACATAACGTTTAGACAATTGAACTACTAGATCAAGTATTGGGAGAAATATGTCTTTTTGATGGAATTAACCCGCATTTGAGTTACAGGGTGAGGAAAACCACGAAAGCCTTCCAGGGTTACCCCGACGATCAGGGACTCTAACACACGATCCGTCTACCACTGAAGATATTTTACGTCAGCACTGTGGTCGGGGCGAGCTGGGTGCTGAATTCATATCAACTAGCTATCCCTGAGATTCGAACCTGGTCCACCTAATTGGGAGGCGAACGCTCTACGCCATCGCTCGGTTTTTCAATAATGTAGTGAACAACTTCAATAGTGCAGGGAACAACTCAGCGTAGAAGGTATACCGTATACCAGATAATACCGTATATTAAGCCAAATAATATGAGTAGCCTGTAAAAAAAAATATGCAGTGTCAATTAGTGATGCAGTTCAAGTGTTATAAGAAGGTTTAAAATGTAACAATGGATTTCGCAATGGAATTCCGCATTTTCAATATTGCATCCGAACTTCACGATGCCGAATCGTTGCGATTGATTGAAAAAGACCCCGTGAAAATTTGCTAACTGCAGAAAAAAATACTATTCAAGTCGGTGTACCCGTTGATAGTGAGCATACATATTTACAGAATTCCGATTTCATTTATAGAGAGAAGAGATAGATACAGGTGTTTTATATTTTATTTTATAACCGTCGTTGAACAGCCGACCCAATTTTTGGGTATACGACTGCTAATGTTCAACTCTGTAGCCTTGTAATTTTGAGCCCAACCCAGAAGACAAGAGAATTACTAAACCAAGTATTGGAAGAAATTTGCATTTGTGGAGGACTTTTCAATGGACCTAACCCGCATTTGCGTCACATGGGAAGGAAGACCAGAAAAACCTCCTACGATTAGCCTGGCGGCAAAGGGATTCTAACAACCCATGAACCGTCTTTCGCTGAGGACATTTCACGTCAGTATTGTGGTTGGTGCAAACCGGATGCGCTTTCGTGTAGACCATCCATCGCTGGGATTCGATCCCAATTCACCTCATTGGAAGCCGAACGCTTTATCT
Source organism: Parasteatoda tepidariorum (assembly GCF_043381705.1). Taxonomy (NCBI): domain Eukaryota; kingdom Metazoa; phylum Arthropoda; class Arachnida; order Araneae; family Theridiidae; genus Parasteatoda; species Parasteatoda tepidariorum. Next base: position 16,562,212 of record NC_092209.1, read on the forward strand.
CCTGAGCCATTGCGATTGACAACAAGGTTGATAACAGGGGTTGACCAAACTAATGGAAACACTTCAATGCTAACTTTATGCAAAGAATTTGTTTTTTAGGTACAAATGTTTTGGAAGTTTTGCAATTCAAAATAACGAGCACAATTTGAAAGATCATGCTTGTGCCATTTTTACCCATGCGAAGTTCCCATCGACCAAAATGAAAAGAAGAAGTTCCTTAGCCTTTCTTATTCTAAATATAAAAAAAAAAAATTTCAATCGTATTTCTTTAAATATAAAAAAATTACTTCAAGATTTTTTTGATAACAAAAATTTGATTTCCGAATTTTTTTAAGCAAATTTCGACCTTGTTTAATGTAATTTGATCCAATAGTTGTTTATTAAAAAAGTTTTAATTATATGCTGTTAATTTTTTGTTTTCATTATTATTTTGAACATTTTTCGCCGAAAGTTATGACAGCATTTTTCTTATACTTAAAAGTTTGTTAATTTGTTTCCTATTTAAATTCAATAATTTTTTAAAATCGTTTCAGGTAATTTTTATAATCTAAATTCTCAAGCTTCCCTTTGTATCTTCGGCTACTTTGTTTATTTTGCAATGCAAGTTAGTTTGATTTTATAAACATTCTTCATGTGGTGTAAAATCTGTTGATTTTTGAATTATTTTGTTTACTTTAATAATCAAGGTAACCTAATCATTTTCTGTTACCTTTTTTTAGACAATCTTGTTTATTTTCGACGTTAGTGAGATTGGTTTTATATATCTTCTGTTCATGGCTAAATCAGCAGTTCTCGTAAACACAGGATTTTTTGAACTGTGACTTAAACAGTGTTTCTTTAAACAAATGATTTTTAACGTGTATGAACTCGATGAGTTCCCTGATGGACGTAAAAAAATAGTCATTAAAATATTTTTAGAATTTCGTATTATATGTTTCGGCTATCTAGCTTTGCAAGGAAAAAGCACGTTAGATATGTTTTTGCGATTTTTTTCCCGTACTGACACTGTTAGAAATATCTCGGAAAAAATGAATAAATAACAATCTACTTAATTGTTATCTTACCATATTTAAGCAAAACAGTCAAATAACCGTAAATATAGATGGTAATGAAACTATTAACAGTGAGAAAAATCGTTTATTAACTATTTTTTACCTAAAACTGTTAAATAACAAGAATTTTACTACACCAACTAAGCCCACCTAATGAAGCAACTTAGTTTCTTGCAATTGCGTACATATTATAGACGAGAGAGCTAATATGTCAATCACATGACCGACAGAACAGGGGTTCAAGTCCCAGTGTTGACACCCCCATTCTCTTTAACACACATGTAGAATTTCCAGTGATCTGCATTCTCCATTGCCCATTATCTAATGAGAAGCCTAGCACCTATGTCCAGTTAAATTTCTTATTTTATGGTTTTGAAACCATGGTTGCTGTAAATGGTTAAAAAACTGTAGAGTTTTGTATTCATGATTTTATAACCATACTAGTTGTAAACGGTTTCCAAACCATATAGGCGAAAAATATTATTTACCGTAAACTTTACGGTTAACCGGATGGACAGACGGCTGCCTGTTATTTTACCATAATTTTAGAGCAAAATTTCTAACAGTGCAACGTCTGATCATAACAAAGTGAGGTTTTTTGAAAACACAAACCTGTAAGACGTGATTGTAGGATTGAAGATTAAGATAAATGCGTGGGTCCATGTTGAATGTTATTTATGATGATGAAGATGATGTATTATTTTTCATAAATGTCTCCCTTTAAACATGTAAGGAATAATTATAATATCAGTACTCTTTGGTAACTCACATATGCTTCATTTTTCAAATTTCAGCGAAAATATATTTCATTTCTCAGCCTTAAACATAATGACAAATGAATTATGTTTAGGGATTTGTCACCTAACGTAGATGTCATTTCAAAATTAAAATAAAGTTCATGTATGAATTTTTCTTACGCAGATCAAAAACTATAGGTAATTTATAGTAAATTTTAAGACTATAATAATTATAATAAAATTATTCCGCAAAGAACTTATAACAATCTCACAAATTCGTTAACTGAATAGCATAATTTTTTTTATTTATGAATTTTTTAATTATTAATTCATTTATGAATTTTTTATTTATTATGAATAGCAGATTTCTTTTATTTGAATTTCTTTAAACACTTGTTTCCAGTTACATTAATTTTTTTAAACGTCTAAGAAAGCAACTATTAACTATTAACGTACTCTCATTTTTTAAACACGAGGTTAGATTTGCATTCATTTCATTGCATTCTTTCTTATGTACATTTTATTAAATGCTCATTCATATCTTTATTCATTTTTAAAAGACCATTTTAAGCTTTATGCACTTTCTTAAAGGCATATAGTGATCTCCGAAATTAAAATTTTACGAGCAAACTCCTTAAGACAGGGGTTCCCAAAAGTTGTTCCGGGGAACCCTAGGGTTCTGTGAAAAGATTTCAGGGGCTATGAGTTAGGACTTATTTTTTAATCATCAAAAATGATTTTTAATACTTGCGATAGGTTTGTATCGAACCAATGAAGAATTATTTATTTAATATTTAGGATATTTTTATGAAACTATTTAAATAAAAAAGAAATTGCAAATTTTAAAAAGTATTTTTTTCAATAACAAAACATTAAATAAATTACTAAAAGGATATTGGCTTACAAATGACCACTGCCTTAAGAACTCAATCTAAGTTAAAATAATTTTACTTTTGAATGACTCGCACATCCTACACTATCAAAATATAAAGGAAATATTATTGTATTACTTTTCTTTGTCGCCTGGACAGGATTTTCCTCTTGACGACGAATATATATTCTTTGTATTTATGTGTTTTTGTTCCCAATAAAGTTATATTTGTTTGTTTGTTTGTAAAATATTTACTTTCCGAACATAAAAAATATATATTTTAGGAGTATTATTAATTAAAAAATGAATTCCTCAATTAAATGTTTCTAAATTAATTTGCCCTTTGTTTTCTGGTTTGCACATTCACATCTGCTGTTGAACTTATTTTAAAAGCCAGGGTACCACAAAAAGAAGTTCGATCGCTTAGGGTTTCGTAGAATGACACACGAGATCGTTTCGGGTTCTGTAGCTAAAAAAAGAATTGAAAACCACTGCCTTAAGAACTCAATCAAAGTTCAAAAAATTCTTCTTCTTCTTTTTTTTTTTGACTGATCCACGCATCCTACACTATCAAAACATAAAGGAAATATTTACTTTCAGTACATAAAAAGAAGAAGAAAAAAAAAGAAAGAAAGGAAAAAAAAAACATTTCTCCCACCAGTAGTGAAATTACACACAGCTCAGTTAGCGTGCTCAAAGCACCCTGGCGGATCGTTAAGATAGTATCTTTGGCTGAATCTCGACTTCATTCATCAAAAAGGTGGCTCAAAAAGAAGATTTTTTCTGATTAAATGCACCTATTGTGGAAGCTGAGGTCCTTAACAGCAACTCTTTCCAACTCTCGCACTTTCTTATCTCAAAGAGTAATGATAGTTACTCGCGGCTATTTTGTAGATTATAATCTTAGGCTATATTTTCCACCAACCTTGCTGAAAACGAAATTAGTTTTCAATGTGATACTTCCATTTATAAAAGCATTTATTATTTTTAAATTGCTTAAGCTGATTTTTTTAAAATATAATTATGTAATTGTAATGTTAAATGTAAATATAATTTTAACACTTCAACATTATTTAGAGATTTGCGTCTTAAATGAACAGCGTTTCCCAAAGTCTGGTACTCGTACCCCCAGGGGTACGGGAACAGTTTAGCGGGAGTACGCGTTCTTATGCAAAGTATCTTGCAACAAACGAAAATTTCTAAAATTTTTATTTAAAAGCAAAGCTAGCCTTGAAAATTTACGATTACGTATTGTCTATTTTTTGCAGAGTTAACAGCTAATAATTAGTGGTGTCATTAGTGTGATTTATAACTTTTGGGCAACAGCAAAAACGATATCATCCTTCTCACTGTTGCAAATAAACTTATTAACAAATCTTTGTACCAAAAAAAGAAAAATAAACATATTTTTTTTAAAAATACATTCATTTTTTATTAGAGGTACACAGCATTACGAAAAATTTAGAAAGGGTACACAAAAGTCATAAGTTCGGGAAACACTGTCTTAGAAGAACATATATACGATCCTACAGTTTTAGCCCGCACTTTACGCTTGGAAATAATTAACATGTTTGTCAAAATTGCAGACATGTATCTTCAGCATTCCCGCAACAGCACGTTGTAAGTCAGGGAGCCATGAAAATTAAGGTTCCGTAATTTTGTGATCAACGGCATGATTGTAGCAATGCGTTCAACACTGGAAACAGGTCGCCTTTACAGCCCAGACTACAGATCGTATAGATCGATCTGAAATTGGGTGGGATTCAAGTCGAAACTGGGGATCGAACCTCAGTTCTTCACAATGACAGTTCAGTGCCTTAGCCACTGAACCATCGCAACTCAATGTCTTATCATCAAGTATGGATACATAAAAATAATTTTATTCATATTCATAATAAAAACCTGAGTAAAATTATAATTTCCGATTATCCCTCTGTTGCAGAATCACCCAAGTGTAAATTCTTTTGATGACTGAATAGACATTGAACAGCCAATCGAGATCAATATTAACATTTTCGGATTGGTACAATGGTGTTTGATGGAGATTGTAAGCTGCATCATACTCCCGTTTCGGATTCACAAGTTCATTCATGAAACATGATTTGAAAGCTAGACTTTTGTTCAATTTTACATGAATAGTGAATGAATCATTTATATTGCGTGGAAGACAGTCTACGGTCTTGTGCAAGTTATTGGGTACGTTGACAATGGATCCTTTATTCCTAACTGGTGATCAACACCTAGTTCTCGCATTGGCATGAAAGGGGCTCGGAGAGTCACCATTCGCTCTTCGGTAGGGTTCAATTCTCTCAACCACTTTGGTAGGTACTTTTGTGAGGGACGGGCTTCATGCTTGCGTTGGCGAACGGAATCCTTTCGTTTTTCCGTTTGTGTGTAACGTTTAAGGTATTCCCGCTTGCGTTCTTTGGCTTTGGCCTTTTCAGCCTCTGTAAGTTTAGGCCTTGGCATCTTTCTTTTCTTACTTTAACTCTAAGTTTTGGGACCGTGTCAATCAGTTTGGACCCTCTTTATTTGTGATATTCTCCTGAATGAGTATTGAAAACGATCCAGATTGAACTGCATGTTGTAATTTCTGATTCTTAACTAAGACAATAAAAACTAAAATATCGTTCAAATGATTAAATTCTCTTTTATTCACAACTCAAGAAGTATTTATATCTCTATGGTCCCATATCTCAAAGATAAACTCACCAACTTAATGCATAACAAAATAAAAAATAAAAAAAAGAATTCTAAAAAAATTATCAAACAGCAGCTGTCGCCATAGCAATGCATGCGCACTGTTTACTATTACTCTTGATAATTGCAGTTGAAAAGTGCGGATGTCATGAAATCCAAACCAAGTTCCATGTTGCCAATGGGTAATAATATTATATTTTTTTGCTCGTTTTTACACAAAATAAAACAAATAAACTAGTTTTTAAGAATAAAAACATTATATTAAAATTTAAAAAAAAAGCCGTTGAAATTAATCGGATACTTCAAAATTGTGTCCACAACACAGCAGGAGTTTAAAAGAATTCCGATAACTGTAACTAAACTGATAATCTCTTTTTAATAAGAGCTTTCGTCACATTTAGTGACAAGGATAAAAATCAGGTAGTCAACTTCCGTCTGAAAAAGTTATTTAAGAAAAGATAAGTATCTTGATAGCAGTTGAAAACTTTGACAGACGAGTTGAAGATTTTTATCTATGTTTTTTTTTCACTACTTCGCTAATCTAAAGAGCAAACAAGGAGTAAAAAAAGATATTCCCATCCTTGCAGCTGACACATTGCTCTCATTAAAGTTTTGAAGAAATGAATGAAAAGTGACTGTGTTTAAACAGCGAGTTTGCTGTACAATAAGTTTAAGGTTTATTTGAAACATAAGATTTGAATGGGAATTGAAAACAGTAAAATATTGCCATAGAACTATTTTATTTCCTCTACTTTTATTTTATAGAACATTACAAGTGATTGAACTTAACTTTTATTGAACCTTACTTGCCAAATGCTATTCCCTACAACAGTGTTTCCCAAACTTATGACTTTTGTGTACCCTTTCTAAATTTTTCGTAACGCTTGTAACACTAATAAAAAATGAATGTATTTTTTTAAAAATATGTTTATTTAGATTGGAGAATAAAGTTCACAACTGGCTGTTGACACCACTAATTATTAACTGTTAACTCTGCAGAAAATAGTCGATAGAAAAATACGTAATCGTAAATTTTCATGGCTAGCGTTGTTTTTAAATAAATTTTTTTTGAAATACTCGTTTGTTGCAAGATATTTCGCCTAAGAACGCGTACCCCCGCTAAACTGTTCCCGTACCCCTGGGGGTACGCGTACCACACTTTGGGAAATACTGCCCTACAAAATTAAGGGAGAACATATTTAAATTTTTACGCAGTATGAAAAAAATTACTTTAATTAATCATATTTTGCGCATTTTTTCAAAAAAATTTTCTCAAATTTTAAGGAACTAATTTTGTAATTAATTTTAAAAAGCTCCAAAAGTTTTGTTTAATTTCAAATTTTTTTTTAAGTTATAAAAAAAAGTAAGATAGTTTTTCTTTCATAAAAATGTCCATATATCGATAAATATTTAATCTAGGTTTATGACTTTTTTTGCTTATAATTATCAAAATAATTATTACAAATTATGAACTTATTACTACATTTATTGGCATAGAGTGTGCAAAAACATTATTTTCCGTTTGTAATTTATTGTCCGTCTCTCAAACTTCTAAAAGTTTTTAACTTTATTGATAAGTATGAGAAATCGCATATCCTAAACTATTCTAAATTTATAAAATGATTCTAGAAATATTTTTTGATAAAGATTAAAAATTATATTAGCATAGAAGTGTTTCCATTATTTTGTTTAACTCCTGTATTTATCAATAGTTCTTCCGTCTATGGTTAATATTATAATCTGTTATTCTTACGCTTTTGATTAATTATAATCGTACAAAAGGTAAAAAAAAATTTCTGTGATAATTAATTAATTCATTTGTGTCTAGCATTAATTAGAAAAAAAGGATAGTGTTTTTTCTAAAAAAGAATTAATAAAGTGTTTTATTATTTGCGTGCATTTTTCAAAAGCAAGATAGTTCTAGATTGTAGATCTAGGTAGTAGTCCATGGGGTGCAATTTATCTGGGCACCTAGGCTGCGAAGTGGCCCCTACCCCATTCATCGTTAATTTAAGTTCAGCTTGTGTTAAGCATGCAGTAAGGTTGTTGCATATACACTTTGCTTGAGTAACTAAAAAATAAATGGAAATAATAAAAACAACTTGCTCTATACTAGGTTTGCTTAAAAAATTTTAGTTGTAGATGAGTGAGAAAGACGTCAGAATGTTGAATCGCCTTCAATATTCATTTCTCAGGTTGATAGATGGTATATTATTGTATATATTTACCAACTAATATGTCGCTCATGAGATGCAATAGCGGCACAGCTCAAAAAATCATGTTTTGAGATAAGTGGGTTTGAAGTTTTCATTACTAAGGAGAATGCATAAGAAATGCTTTAGTTTGCTTAACACGTTGAATGCCCCGCTAATTTTACATGGCTTGCCCATCTGGTCACGGTAAATAACTACAAACTAAATTTGCAAATATTAGACGGATTTTGCTATTTTTTTTAGAAGGTTTAGCAGAGATGCCAACTGCTCCGGACACACCAAAATAATTAAAAAAATGGTAAATAACTGCAAATTAAATTGTTCAAATATTTTACTATTTTCGCTTGCTTTTCTGGAGGTATTTCATGACGGCAATACTCTAAAGTGGTGAATTATATAAGCCTACGAATTATTTAGAAATAGTGGTGGATAAAAATCCACAAAATTGAATTTATTAAACCAAGAATCACAATTGATAAACTACCATTTTAAAATACATATTTGCTGTCCGGAGCAAGTTGGTATATCTGGTTAAGTATGACATATCTGATAAAAGTGGGGAATTATATATGCCTACGAATTGTTTAAAAAGAGTGGTGGATAAAAATGTTATAAATTGAATTTATTAAACCAAGAAACATAATTGATAAACTACCACTTTAAAATATATATTTGCTGTCCAGAGCAAGTTGGCATCTCTGAATATGTATGGCACCCCCAATCTATAACAGAACTCTTAATCGATAAAATAGCTTCTTTAGGTAAATTTTCTGCAATTCCATAAAAGAGTGTAAATTTTATAGTTCTTTCTATATCATGTTATACGCTGTCAGCCAGCTGTTTTCGCTGCCTATGTGAAAGGCCAGCGTCATCAAGCGGTGGCAGACACAGCCTAAATGTAATTTCAGTGTCAGCCACCAGTGGTTGATGCGGCCTAAATGGACAATCCAGTGTCAGCCACCGATGTCTGACGTTGTTAAATGAAGATTACCTTCAAGTTGAATTATGTGTATTTTCTCTTGTTTTTAGTCCAATGCGCGCGTTTTTGAGTTGTGCTACTACAGCAGCCCATTAAAATGAAATAATTTATATATTTATTCTTTTGAAAATAAAGTGGTAGGTAATAAAATATACTTATTTAGTATAAATACATCTACTTCTTTATAGAGGTGTTCTTTTTCAGATGAAAAAAAATTCTTTCTGGGGCTAAACAATAATGTATTCTATATTGAGGATAATTTGAAGCTCTAATTCGAAAACTATCTTATGTCACCACATTTGTATAAACAGAGTTGATGAAAGTCGTGTTTAAAAAATCAATGTCATCATTTTAAGTTTGCGGATTAATAAATACCATACGTGTTACTAAGATTATACTTTCGCACAAGACACATCATGTCCTTGGTAAATTAAGTAGGAAGCTTTAGTTTACTATGTGGCCGGATTTCCCTTATATTTTATGTTGAAACCTCCAATATCTGCATGGGATAACCTTCAATCTCTGGATTTATTTCCTATGGGTAAGTGTTATTCAGTAAGAATTTAGGAAAATGTTTATGCGTGAGGTTACTATTTTGTCCTTCAGATTTTAGAATAACTTTAAAGGCTTTTGGGTATGTATCATAAAAATTATAGCTTTTAATTTTACAAAATATCACAGTGCATAATAAAAAGATTAAACGAATTTGGTTTATACGTACATTATTCATGAATGTCTGTAATTTTGATTTCATTGTTAGACAAGATAAAAATTTGTTTATTTACTTGGGAAGAAAAACGTTTATGCATTTTTATTTATAAAGAAATAGGTGCTGTCATTATTTTCTGTCTTGACATTGTTTATTGGTTTTATAAGCATCAGTAATTTTAAATTGAAAATCATTTACACAAATAATATTTTAGGTTAAATATTTGCTTAAATTGAAATTCATATTTGTAAGAATTTGTACTTTAATTATTATGCTTAAAATGATTATGATTATAAAACAAAATTTTGAATGTGTTGATTAACTTGATAAATTTGTAAAACTTGGAAATAATTTTATTGCAACAATAAAAAAAGCATTTCTTTTTAACAAAAGGCATCCCTTGACAATGAAAACTAATGTTTTTTTTTTATATTTCACATTGGTAATCACTCAACTGTCAGAAATTTCTGAGAGTAAAATGAAATGGTGATTTGAGAAAAGTTACAGGTGCACCGTAAGAAAATGCAGCACAATAGCTCCGAAAGAAATAATAGTCGTATTTGACCCATGTATTCAAAATTGAAACAGCATATTCTCATTTTTGAGCAAAAGAGGGAGAGAGATGACCGAAAGAGGATTCGAACCAAGGACTTCCGAGATCCGAGTTGGAAGCTCTAACCACCATAGTTGCACACTTAATTCCAGAGCGGGGAAGTTAGAAAACATTTTATAGTGATCGCAACGATACCTCATGACCTACATTTCATTCTTTTAAAATTTTTAAGATACAGCGACATAAACAAAAAGTGAAATTAATATTACTTATTTTCTTACTAAGTTATTGGAGCCATAATTTCCAAATTGCAAAGCTTTGTATCGTTGAAATTAGTTTATTATGATGTGTGACATGGCGGTGGCCACTATATCCCTAATTCACCTTGGCTATAACTGAAAGCCTCCACACGGTTTTTTATAGGTAGTCCGATCAGACCACTATGAAAGACATCCACTTACCGATCGAGTCATTTAATACAGAATATAGTTAAAATAAGAAAGTGGTAGCAAATATATGACTAAAAATTTCTTTTATTTATAAATATTATTAGTTTGCCTTATTCACTTGTCAACCACTACAGATTCAATTCTCAAATATATAATACAAATTTCTCTCAATTACTTTTATAAAAGGTTTTAAGTAAATGCGCACAACTGGTTCACTCTTTAAACAGTCTGCGCGGATTACTTAAAAAAGACCGTGCGGAGGCTATAGTGATTAGTGCATACTACTACAATTCCGGTAGTTCCTGGCTCGAATCCTGCCAGTAGTCAACGAACACCTATTTAACANTCTCTCATAAAACTTTTATCAGAACTTAAGAATCTAGCCATAAGGCCTGCACTTTTATAAGTAATAGTGGACAAGTTACGCTAAAATTAATTTTTTTTTAAATATTAAGACATTAATTTTGCTACCGTTAGAAAAGAAGATTTCTGAAACTACGGAAATTCCGTAGCAGTTGGAGGGTATGCTTTCTGAAGGCATAGCATTACAAAAGTTTCATAAAGTGGTGAATTATATAATCTTACGAAATATTTAGAAATAGTTGTGGATAAAAATCTGCTAAATTAAATTTATTAAACCAAGAATCACAATTGATAAACTACCACTTTAAAATATATATTTGCTGACCGGAGCAAGTTGACATCTCTGTACTGTATTGATTGCGGTTATACATTGTTTGGTGTTGAAAACAATTGAAATATATTACAAATTTCAAACAATATAAGTATAATAATGTCTTATCAAAGAGAATCAAAGTGTTTTTTTTTTCTTACGTTGTCTGAAACTAAAATTAAATTTGAAAAACTTTGTCAACTTCTTAAATGAATATTAATAAAACTTGATTTAACTCAGAGTCTATTACATCTTACATCCTTGAAAGAAAAAAAACTTTTTGATTTAAACTTCGGTAAACTAATCAATGCATCATAAATTCTAGTTGAATAAAAAAGCCAACAAAATGGATATTTTTTTACAAGTTCTTGTCAACAATGAAATCTTAAAGTAGCATCTTTTTTTCCAAAGTTAGGACTCATTCTTGTTCCTAAAACCGATATTATTGCTTCCATTTCTGATATATTTTCGATAATCGATAAACTCAACCTCAATTATGTTGTAGAGGGAAAGAAAAAAAAACGCAACCGTAATCAAGAAACTGTTAGCTTTACAAACTCTCAAGATCTTACATCGAAGTAACTATTAATCTTAACCACAAATGTTAGATGATATGTTTTTACCAATCCAATTTATTTTTCTGTTTTAACCCTAAAACAAACTATTGAGAAATGGATCTAAAATTATAGTTTTCTGCCTGGATAACACATGGTTTTGAAATAACATTCTAGCGGTCAATCAATATTATTTTTCTTTTTTAAATGACTTTTTTTTTTCACGTCTCTTCGGGGAATACTTGGTATAATTCTTAAAATAGATTATTTCATGTTTGTAACGTTATTTATTGAGGATATGGACTGGCGTTGAAAACTATTGATTTATGAAACGAAATAAAAAAAAATATATAATTACATACCTGCCAACTCTCCCGCATTTTGCGGGAGATTTTATTTTCATATTTAAAGTGGTAGTAAATATATACTATTTTTTCCTTTATAAATTTAATTTTTAAATGATTTTGATCACCACTATTCTTACAAAAATTAAGCTTATATATTAATATGCGTTACTATGATGGTTGTCAACTTAATTTTTTTCAAATACAACGTATTTGTTTGCTTAAAATTGAAGTTTTAATTCCATTTTAATACCACTGGGAAAAATGATAATGGAAGGGATTAAAAGTTGGCACGTCTATTATGTTTAGTCTTGTAGTTGTACAATTTTCGTCATAAAACATGTTGTAAAAAAAGTTAAAAAGAATTTTCATTTTTCAAACAATTATTATTATTTTATTTTATTTTATATCCGGCTTCAAGCAGTAGACTCAATACTGAAATTATGATTATCAATGCTACCATAATCTTGTAATTTTGAACCCAACCCAGAAGCCAAGAGAGCTTATGGATCAAGTATTGGGAAAAATTGCCTTCGTGCAGAACTTTTTGATGGAACTGCACCCGTATTTGCGTTACTTGAAGAGGAAAACCTCCCCGGGTTAGCCTGTTGGTAAGAAGACTCTAACCCATGATCCGTCTACCACTGAGGATAATTTACGTCAGCACTGTGGCCGATGCAAATCGGTTGCGGAGTTCATATTGATCAGTCATCGCTGGGATTCAAACCCGGTTCACCTCATTTGAAGGCGAGAGCTCTATGATCTGAGCCACCACGGCTCAAGTGGTATCCAAGAATATTCTTTTATTGCAGTTTGTTATAACTTTGAAAACTAGTATTATCGTCCACACTAAGATACAGAACCATGGTGCCACAGGGGATTGAGCGTTTGTCATCCAATGAGGTGAACCGGGTTCAAATCCCAGCGATGACTGGTCGATACGAATTGAATTCCACATTCGTCTTGCACCGATTACAGTGCTGACGCAAAATGTTCTCAGTGGTAGACGGATTATGTGTGAGAGTCTCCTTACCTTTAAGCTAATCGTAGGAGGTTTCCGGGCTTTTCCTCTGCATGTAACGCAATTGCTGAAAGTTCCATCAAAAAGTCCTGAATGAAGGAAATTTTCTCCCGATACTTGATCCAGGAGTTCCCTTGCCTTCAGGATTTAGTTCAAAATTTACAAGGATACGGAGTTGAACATCGATATTTGTAAATTCAAATTTGATCGGCAGTTCAACGACAGTTAATGAAATATAAAAAGAAAATCTGAATTTGAGATTGACCAGCTTCAAGTCTCCCCACAATTAGCACAACAATCAACTAGAGGTTGAATGTTACTCAGTTTTGTGGCTTGACGCAGCATGGGTCAGAGTCCCCTTCCCGTCAGACTGACCGCGGGAGGTTTTCCTATCCTTTAACGCAAATATGGATTAGTTTCATCAAAGCGTCCTCCACGAAAGGCGAATTTCTCCAAGTACTTGATCCAGGAGTTCCTTGTTTTCTGGATTAGGTTCAAAATTATTAGGCAACGGACTTGAACATTAGTAGTCGAAATCCCCAAAAAATGAGCCGGCTGTTCAACGACGGTTAAAAAAGGAAATACTAAGATACTTGAGCCGTAGTAGCTCATTGGATAGAATATTCGTCTTCCAATCAAGTGAACCGGGTTCGATTCTCAACGATGACTGGTTGATATGAATTCTGCACTTTGCATGCACCAACTACAATGCTGACGTGAAATATCCTTAGTGGTGGACGAATAGTTGGTTAGATTTCTCTAACCACCGGGTTAACAGTGAGAGGGTTTCGTGGTTTTCCTCCCCATGTAACGCAAACGAGAGCGTGTTCCACTAAAAAGTCCCCCACAAAAGGTGAATTTCGCCCAATAATTTATCCAGGAGTTCTCTTGTCTTCTGGATTAGGTTCAAAATTACATGGATGCGGAGTTGAGCATTAATAGTTGTAAACCCAAAAATTGTGTTGGCTTTTTAACGACAGTTATAAAAATACTAAGATACATTATGAAGATAAAAAATATTTTATGAACACTTATTACGATTCGATTATTTTAAGAAAAAAATGTTTGTAAATTTTTTTTTTAACAAGTTACTCTCGTTTTAGTTACCATATACTCCATGCATTACAGAGAAAAATATGCACAGAAAAGTTAACGTGGTATTTGAGTTGTAGTTGCTTGAATGAAAAGAATGACTTTTAAGCAGTAACCAAGCAAGATAAAGTTATCAAAATTAAAATAGTTACAGTGTTATAATTACTAATGCCTTCTTGCCTGGCGTTATTATAAAATATACGTTTTTTTTCTTCAGAAATAGAAAGTGGTGAAGTTACATTATTGGGATTTATTTTATAAAAAAAAGTTTATTCTACTTATCTGTGTATATAAATACTTTACTTATAAATACTTTTTTATAACTATATATGCTGAAATATATTACGTTATGAATATTTTGACTTGAAGTAGACACACAGTGCGTTTCTAAAGCTAAGGTACATAAAATAAAGAAACAAATGTGTACTACTACTTTTTTTGTTCTATAGGTGTTGTTCATATATAGACTACTTTATGTGGCTGAATTTCAATGAAGTAAACAATCCACGTTTTTTGACAAACAAAATTACGAAAATTATATCAAAAATTAATTTAAAATACCTAAAACGTGATAGAGTTATTGCTTTCAAAAGTGTAGCCACTTTTTACTTATTTCAGTTAAAAAACTTGGAATTAAGTCAAATTTTTTTTCCTTTGTTGATTTTTTTTCCAAAAAAAGAACATTTTATATTTTTGCATAATAAAATTAACTAATATCTTACTTTTATAGAATTGAATAAAAAGATTCTTGAATTGTATAAATAAATAAAAAAATCTAAATTAAACAAGACAAGTTTGAGAAGTTAAAATACAGATATATTGTTTCATATTTTGAATAGCTGCTCTTAGTACTTTTAAACTTTATTTTTTGTTCTGTAACGCTGTTTTTAAGTCTTATGGTACAGTATTACAACATAATTAAACATTTTATTAAAATTGGAGAAATCGTCATTTTTGTCATCTTCAATAATAGTCTTTATTTTCTACTGTTAATAATACAGGATTATTGCATTCTTTTGTTGTTGTTTTCTTTAATTTTTTTAACTGTTTCTACAAAAGAATCAAATTTCCTTCAGAAGCAGTTCTCTTTTTTGGTTTTCTTTTATTTCCATGTAAGTATTTCTTTAGCAGGTCACCTGAAAAATAAAATAATATTGTTAGTAAATACTAAATTTATTTCAAAATTTCAAGTTCTTTTAAAAAATATATGCATCTAATTTTTAAATTTTTTTTATGGTTTAGTTTTTAACAAATAAGGCAAATGTTTGTGTTCTTTTTTTTAAAGTATATTCTTCAATATCAGCAGCTACATTGTGTGAAGCATTATATTTCTTTCTTCTAAACTCTTTTATTTATTTGCCTTGTAAGATTCTAAGATTATAGTAACAATTCATGAAAAAAATCAATGATTCACAAAACTCATTTGAACTTATACAACTATATCAGAGATGCCGACTGCACCGCTTTATGAAAAGTTTTCAGTGGTAGCAAAAATGGCTAAACGTTTAAAATACGGGCAATCACGGCTTCTTTTCAAAAGTATTACTACGAGATATCAGCAATAAAGTTGCATTTCATATGATACTTTGAATCTTGCATGTGCTGTGGTAGCAGATTACTTAAAATGAAAAATACTAAACTATAATAATTGTCATTTTTTCAACCACAAGTAAATATTTTTATGAATCATATCATATCATTTTATGCAATCATATCATATCTAACGGAAATAAAATTCTTAATGTGATGCCACAATTTGGCATTACATATTTATAAATTATAATGGAGCTTTGGAAATTTAGTATAGAAAGTAGATATGCATGTTTTATTTCTTTAACCCCTTGGGGACGGCTGATTCATAAAAGCATTCGTACAAAATCAGAATCAGGATGAAAATAAATAAAAAAACGGTAGCTTAAATGTAGGCAATGCNGGAGCTTTGGAAATTTAGTATTGAACGTAGATATGCATGTTTTATTTCTTTAATCCCTTGGGGACGGCTGATTCATAAAAGCATTCGTACAAAATCAGAATCAGGATGAAAATAAATATAAAAACGGTAGCTTAAATGTAGGCAATGCTAATTTGACAGACTTACTTTGCTTTGAATTTAATTATTGTTAGTTTAATCATATATATATATAATGAATGTTAGTTCGAAGCATAACTAAATAATTTTATTTTGAGCTAAGTAGTGGTGAATTAAATAAATCAAACAATTATAACCCCTCCTACATACTTTGAATACCAGTTTTATCTTTTCACCATGGTTGATACTGTTACGTATTTGTGACAGTCAGTGCATAAGTGTTAAAGATTAAAGAACATTATGACAACTCCCTAGATTCAAATAAAAATTCAGAAAATGCAATTTTGACGGCATGCCAGCTAAAACTAGCATTTATTAAAATATGATGGAACTGTATTTCAAGGTAATATAGTTGATGTCATTAAATATTTTTTATAAACTAAATTTTTCATTAAAAAGCGGTAGTTAAATTATCTAACTATTTTTTTTTCATCATGCGGATACAGGTCTGCCAACTACTACGCGTTTTGGAAAGTATTTTATAGAGCGGTTTACAATTAAAAACCGAAGATTTCAAAATTTTTGGTAATTTCGTAATCTTTTGCATTACGGGCAACTTTTCCAAAAAATGTATTACAGCTCTTATAAAAAAAGTAATAGGCAAGATTTCTTACAAAGTTGGAGCAAACTTGTCACTATAGTTACAACTTCCAATTTTAAATAAAATGCGATGAATGACTTTAGAAGTGATTACATGCATACTGAGCTATTCATGTTTGTGGTAATCACTTGATAATTTCTTTGAGAAACAAAGCGGAAACAAAGTAGTTTTGCTACCATTTCGGTATAGATAGCAGAAATTTCAAAAACGTATCTATACATCACCCGCTTGCAATATGTTAAGAATTATTGTAATTTTTTCCCCCATAAAGTAAAATTTCATTCTTTTGTTATCTTAAAAGATGAGTATCGACAGTTGGCAATTTAAGAATGTGAACAGGGATGTCACGGGCGACTAAAATTGTAAAGACTGGTGAGTTATGTAAAGCAAAAATATATTTAAACCAGTAACATTTTCAAGTATATTCTTTTCCGGTTTGCTATTGAACAACTATACCTTTCTTTTCTATTTAACTATACTTTACTCATATGTGGTGGTTATCTTAGCATCAGCCCCGCGAGGGGCTCTAACTAATTCATCTGAGTGGGAATAAATAATAAATTGCCGAAGCGCAACTGAATGGTGAAAGTTCTGTAACATTAACTGAGAGAAAATTAAAATGAAATAGCGAGATTAAACAAACAAATTTAAGAGAGAGAGGTTTTTGTGGCAGACTGCCTCGCCTGGAGGTATTGCCCCCGAGCTTCTTTAACTATACTTTACTGGATATATTGGGTAGCTCAGTGTCTGGAGCGAAGCGCCACTAACTGATACGTCAAATCTGGGATGTCCTGTCTTCGCAGGTTATAAATGGATAAACTTAAGCTATACTAGACTTCAGGAAAATATTTTGTTATATATAAATAATTTTCTAAGTCGTAGTGGTAGTTACAACTAAATAAATAAACAAATTACATAAAGAGAAGAANAACAGGGATGTCACGGGTGACTAAAATTGTAAAGAGTGGTGAGTAACATTTTCAAGTCTATTCTTTTACTGTTTACTATTGAACAACTATACCTTTCTTTTCTATTTAACTATACTTTACTCATATGTGGTGGTTATCTTAGCATCAGTCCCGCGAGGGACTCTAACTAATTCATCTGGGTGGGAATAAATAATAAATTGCCGAAGCGCAACTGAATGGTGAAAGTTCAGTAGCATTTACTGAGAGAAAATTAAAATGAAATAGCGAGATTAAACAAACAAATTTAAGAGAGAGAAGAGGTTTTTGTGGCAGACTGCCTCGCCTCCCCTGGAGGTGTTAAAATATATTTTACTGGATGCTAGATATATTGAGTAGCTCAGTGCGCGCCACTAACTGATTCGTCGAATCTGTGATGTCCTGTCATCTCAGGTTATAAATGGATAAGCTTAAGCTATACTAGAGTTTAGGAAAATATTTTATTATATATAAATAATTTTCAAAGTCGTAGTGGTAGTTACAACTAAATAAATAAACAAATTACATAAAGAGAAGAATTAAGTTTCTATCACTTCTTACAATTTTAGTCGCCCGTGTCATTAATGAGTAAACGATTCAAGTCATATAGATTATTAGAATTATTGATTTTTATAATGTATATATATGCTTTTATAATGTATATATAATGTATATATATGCTTTTATAATGTATGTATAATGCATATGTATGCTTTTATAATGTATATATAATGTATATTTATGCTTTTATAATGTATGTATAATGCATATATATGCTTTTATAATGTATATATAATGTATATATATGCCTTTATAATGTATGTATAATACATATATATGCTTTTATAATGTATATATAAATGCAGGAAAATCGTACTAAGCTGTAAGCGTTGACCCAATCAAAAAAAGTATTTATACCAATTATAGTGTCATTTCACTACCACTATATTAATCATCTTCGGCATGACATTTTAATTATATTGAGATGAGAATATTCCATGCAGAGTGGTTGATTAATCATGTGTTGATTTAATTAAAAAAATTAAATAAATAATTATTTCAGCAAGAAATTATTTTCTTACTATATTATCGAATGGCTATAGCTTTGTTAACTTTAAAAATGTTTAAGATTTATTTTAAAGTGAAGCCGATAGTAAAAAAAGCTGTTGTAAGAGATTCACCTGAAGAGTCGGCGTGCCTCGAAGACTTGTAGAGAACCAGTTAAAATTAATTGAGCACGGAAGAGTTTAATTATTGGTAGAAAGTTTGGGGCTGGTAGAGTTTTGGTGTGAATAACCGTTAAGTGTCAAGGACGTTTTCCGAACAAGAATTTTCGGTTATTCCTTTTTAAAGTTCGAATTCTCTTAATCTGTGTCTGATTTGACACCTAAAACGATGAGAGGGTGAACTGTTTTGATAAAAAGGGATTTCCCAGTTTAAAGACAGGTGACAGGTTTCGAATTCCTCTTAGTTTAATTAGGAAGGGATTAAAACACTATGGAAACACTATAGCTGCCAACTTGCAAGGACACATTTTTCCAATTGGTAGAATTGGTAGCAATATTTATATTTTAATGTATGAATAAAATTCAAAAAATGGTTTTGCGCGCCATGGCAGTATTATTAAGTATTGGGGGCATAGCTTAAATTTTAGAAAACTCTTCGAACTTCTTAAACTAATTTACTAGCATTTGTTTGAAATCGTTCAAATGAAAAATAACGTTTTTTTTTGTACTCATACGTCATACCCATTTATAGAGCGAACCCATTAATTCATCCACAGATCTTAATTTTGACCTAAACCAGAGAACGATCAATCTCCAATTCAGTACCCCCAGAGATATAATTTGATATGGGAACATGTGGAATTTTCTGATCCGGCAAATTTAATGTGCACCAGTCCCCATTTTCTACATTGGGAATCTTCGGTCGGTTGGATTCGAACTCCCGCTCTCGCAAATGTGAGTCTAGCGCCCTGAAAACCTGGCTGTGCATGCCAGGCTAAATGTTAATACCCAGAAATTAATAAAATCGAAAGAAGGGTCCTTAAAATTACTTACCAATTATTGAGTATGTATTAAAAATATATAAATCACAAATTCAAGGGTGAAATTGTATTAATTGAAACTTATTTTTTGTTATAAGCTTAATGAAAAACATATCAAATTTAGTTAAAGACAAAAACGAGGATATTTTAAATGATATAATCTCGGAATTGGCAAAAACCCATTTTGGAAATCAATCGCTTCATTCAATGCTCTTTGAGGTTACAGAGAGGCTTGAAAAAAAATCAATACAATCTTCGAATTTGTTTACAATATATGGATAAATATTTTTATTTTAAGTTTTCACAAAAGAATAATGCATGTTTGTTTATATCTCAATTAACATTTATAGCGAGCAAGTTTCAAAAATAAACTTTGATCGAAGATAATAAATACAGTTACGATCGTGCATGTGAATAAAAACTAGCGACTTGATTTTGCGAACAAAGAACCGTTTAAGTTTCACGATCGTAAAAAAATCTCAGAGTTATAAAATCGACAGCAACTTCTGAAAAATGTGGAAGATCAGAAGCGATTAATAGGTGTTTTAATATGTGTTAGAAGTTATAATGCTCTCTATTGCGCTATTACCTTAAACCTGTGGGTTAAGTGTTAAGAGTGTATATAAACGAAACTTTTATTATCCCCTTTTTTTTGGTCGTTAATTTTCGGTATGAGTCCTATTTGTGTGACGTAATAGCTTATTTAAGAAAATGGGGTGTAACAACAATTGCAAAAACTCGTCCTTGGGAAGCGTATTGAGATCTGGCGTAATTTGTAAATTAAAGGAATCTGGAATTTCCTACTGTGAAATAAGTATGATGTCGACATAATATTAGTAACAATTAAGCATTTTGATGTCATTAGCAATATGTAAAATTGCACCTTTTAATATTTTAAATAGATATTTTTAACTACATTCAAGGCCTTGTTCTTGTGAAAGACCAAAATTATTAAATGTCGACAATCCATAGTCGCTTTGGTATACATAGTCGCTTTGGTGAATTTGCGAAATATTTGTTTTGTATATCCATTTTTTAATCCCTTGAATTATATATAAACCTGTATACACTATTTTAAATCTAATATAAAATTTTCATATGGGAAGAAATTGTTTATTACATTGAAATAATAAACGTAAGGTAATAGAAACACTGTCTTAAATTAACGGGAAAATGATGACCTTTATCCTAAATAATTACATTTTGTCTTTTGTTTTAGTGATTTACTAACGTATAACGCTACCACGAAGTTTGATAATTAATACAAGCATCTACTGTTCTTATATTCTCAACAGGCAATGTAAATCTTTGAAAAGTTCACCAACACTGTATCATCAAGAATAAAGTTATTAAATCATAGGACAGAAGATATTAAATCATATGAAATTCAAATAAGACATTAAAATAAGTGAACACGTTAATATAAAATAGTACTATTCTCAAAGGAGTTAAAAATGTTTTAAAAATTTTTTAATCCTCTAGATATATAAATCTATATATATAAAAACTAATATATACTAGTTTAAATTTATTATTAAATTTTTATAAGAGAAGTAATTGTATATTCATTTGAAACAATAAACGTAAGGTATTAGCAACACCATCTTAAATGAACAGAAAAGTCGAATCCTTTATCGTAAATAATTAGATTTTGTCTCTTATTTGAGAAAGATAAAACGCACCCCGACAACACAGCACGAAGTTTGATAATTATTTAATTATATTTCTATGCGAGCATCTCCTATTCAATTATTCTCAACAAGCAATAAAAATCTCCGAAAAGTTCACCAACCCTGTATCATGAAGAATAAAGTTATTAAATCATAGGACAGAAGTTACTAAATCATATGAGATTCAAATCAAGACATTAAAATAAGTGAATTCTTACTATGAAAAAGTGATATTCTCAAAACAGTTATCACTATATATTATATATAAACCTGTGTATACTATTTTAAATCTAGCATTAAATTTTTATATGGGAAACTATTGTATGTTACATTTAAGCAATTAATTCAAGGTATTAGCTACACCATCTTAGTTGAACAGAAGAACGATAGTCTTTATCTAAAATAAGTATATTTCGTATTTTTTTGAGTGATTTAATAACACATAACTCTCCACGAAGTTTGATAATTAGTAAATCATATTTTCTTACAAGCATCTACCATTCTATTTTTCTCAACAAGCAATTAAAATCTTCGAAAAGTTCACCAATCCTGTATCATGAAGAACAAAGTTATTAAATCATAGGACTGAAGTTATTAAATCATATGAGATACAAATCAAGGCATTAAAATAAGTGAAACTTTACAATGAAATAGTGATATTCTCAAAACAGTAATCACTGTACATTATATGTATGTATATACTATTTTAAATCTAGTGTTACATTTTTATATGGGAAACTATTCTATATAATTTCTAAACAATAAGCTCAAGGTATTACCAACACCATCTTAAATGAACAAAAGAACGATAGCCTTTATCTTAAATAAGTATATTTTGTTTTTTGTTTGAGTGATTTATTAACACATAACGCTCCACGAAGTTATATAATTACTTAATCATATTTTCATACAAGCATCTACCATTCTATTATTCTCAACAGGCAAGGTAAATCTTCGAAAAGTTCACCAGCAGCACTGTCTCTTTAAGAGAGTGGCCAGAAAGGCGCGGCCCTGAAGGACTGAAACCTACGTGAAAGCACGCTAATCGAATTTCTGGGAAGAGAGCGGACCGCTCAGGAAAAACAGGCTGCCTTTTGAATATTCATCCCAATAACTCATGGACCTCTTATAATTTCAATTCATGATGAATAGTTCTATCTGCAGTCGCCGGATCTCAATTTGTGATTGCTGAAGACGGTTGGCGTAGTTTGGCTGCGAGTAGAACTTCCGGATGAGATCGGCGAGTTTGGCGAAGGTGTGAACTCATGCAAATTATTTGAACTCGGAAGGGATTGTTTTGGAAGACTTCGTCTATTTGCAGTGTAGGATGAGTGTTGATTGGATTATCAGAAAGAAAAACATTGCCTGTCGTCAAGATGTTTTAAAACGTAGAATGAAGGCAGACACGTGATTTGCATAAGAATTATATTTCAGTAATTATAAATATTGAATTCTTAAAATCCTTCCTTTCAGGACTTTAGTTAAAACATGACGATCTAAACTATAGTTAATTGTATACTTGGATATTTTATCAAAAAATAGTAACGTCCTTAAAAATTGAAAAAAAAATTATTACTTTAATTTTCCTCATAGAGCTAAATTTATTAAATCATTATGATTTTCGAATAAAGTTATTTAAATATTTGAAGATCTTTAAAGTAAAATAATAATATCCATGGAAATGTTTTTTTTTAAACTGTGTTAGCTTTTTTATTAAATGGTTTTGATTATTTCATTAAATCCTATTATTATTCTGTTATCTGTTATTCTGTTATCTTAACTTGATGTATCCTGTTGTTGCTGTTGTTTCTAATGCAACTTGCCACACTAGCAAGCCTGCTTGGTGAAACCGAGCAAATTTAAGGCAGAGGGTGCGTTTCTTGTTTTTCAGTGGTGCCATCTATGGCCAAGATTTCGTCTTCAGCCATACACACGTCACACCCGATTATACGGTGGACCCATTCATTCATCCACTGGTCGTAATTTTCAACCTGGATCAGAGAACGATCGATCTCCATTCCAGTAACCCTACAGGTATTGATTTGTTATGGGAAAATGGAGGACTTTCCGGCTCGACAGATTTAACTTGCATCAGTCACCATTTACTACACCGGGATACTTGAGCCGACGGGGTTCGAACCTACGAATTAAGCCTACGGACATGGGTCCAGCGTCCTACCGACCAGGCTATCCCGGCCTTTGACCTATCTTAATTTGACTAAGCGTAGTCTGTTATCTTAATTTGAATTCATATAGAATTCAAATTAAGACATTAAAAAAATTATAGTCCATATGATAAAAAAGTAATAAAAACCGAAATGAAAATATTAAAAAAATCTGTCAATTCTTTTTAATTCCTCCCATCAAAACACAAAGTACAAATTTAGCTAGTGTTAAATTAAAATAACTAAAATATTAGGAGACCGTATTTTAAATTAGTGATGTTCGCAAAAAAGTAAAAGTTAAGAAAGTTGTTACAACCTTTTTTTAAAATCTCTTTCATCAGGTCAATCGAAGGGAATGCGAAGAAAGTTATTAAAACATTAAAAATATTGAAAATAGTGATTTCCACAAAAAGAAAAATTTAAAGAAATAACTTTAAAATTTTTCCAAAGGTAAATTTACTTTATCAAACATTTATAAAAATGAAGAAATCTGCTACGAATTTTTTTAATTTTAAGGAATTTAAAAGCATAAAAAATATATTTAATTCTGTTAGTTAATTAGCTCTTAAATTTTAAATGTTTGACTAGCTGGAATTTTTTAAGAGTCTGTCCTTTGAAAATAATTACATTTTCTAATCTGAAATCAATGTTTTTTTAACATTATTTTTACTTTCAAAAATTGAAAATCATCAAAAGCTTCTTGATTTAAAAACTATGTTCTTCAAGAGCTTTTTACCGCTAAAAAATATTACATTTACGTTTTGGCTTTCATTTTTAAAAATAATTTTATATTACTTATTAATTAATTACCTCAAAAAACTTTTGATGCAAACGAAAGCTTTCCCATTTTTTCCTTCAAGGTAAAGAAAAAATAAAAAAAAATACTAAGATTAAAGTTAATGATTAAGAATACTTTAACGAATTTAATTCAAAGTAAATTATTTTAGCATTTTAAGATCTTCGTTAAACTCTTAATATTTAAAAGCTAGTACACTCTGTTGCGACATCAATGGGCAGTTAGTTTGAATAATTGTTTTAACACGGCTGGCAACTCTTGTAATTGAAATATTCGTACTCTGGCTGGTTGCTAGGCAACCAAACGACTTTTTCTTGTTAATATTTTCTATATCGTCTGAGTATGTCAGTGGAAATAAAAGAATAAAATCGCTGTAAAAACTCCAATAAATTTAGGATCAAATTACGGTATAAAGTACCACTTCTATGGCCGGAATGGCTCATAGAGTACTGGTTTTTCTGTCAGTAAACTTTATCAAAAAGTCCTTAAATAAGGCGAATCTATATGGGTCATTCTCACAAAAACAGTCATTTTCATGTCCCCAGTATATTTTATGTTTGTTTTACAACTTACGAAAAAAAATTTTCAGGGAAAGTGTCCTTCAGAATGCAAGCTAACAAAAGAATAAAAATAAAATTATCAATTTTTATTTTTTATTAATTTTAGGTAATAAAAATATACCAATATGTCATTCCCTCACTTGTCCCCACTGCTGATTTAAAAAAAGAAAAAAATTGTTTCTGAAATAAAAATTTTTTTTTTACAAATTCGTGTTTTTTATTTCAGAATACTGAAATATAGAANTTTTATCTTAAGATTTTATACTATAGCACATTTCTAATAGGTTTAACGAATTACATGTCGTTTATTTGAATTCAAATTTATTTTAATGACTTAGTATTTGCTAAAAAGATGTAATTTTTTTTTTTAAAAAAAAAGTTGTTATATGGATTTGAATGATTGTTTTGAATTCTTAGAATTTTGTGCATTTGCAATGTACTAAAGTTAGTAAGGAGCGAAGCGAGCTTGGTTTGCGACGCAAACCATATAAGATTGCGTAGCAATTTATGGGGGTTGGCGAGTGTAAGCGAGCAGGGGGCGCAGCCCACTAGTTTGTCCTAATGCTTAATCCAAGAGCTTCTTTGTCTTCTGGGTTGCATTAAAATTTACAAAATTATGGCCACAAATCTCATATTGATCACCACCATTCAACAAGTGATAAAACAACACTCCATGACGATGTTAAATTAAATTATAATTTAGGTTAAAAATTGAATAATTTAAAAACTTTCGTAAAAATAGAAGTTAGTCAATTTAACACCCGTTTGTCCTATTTAAATTTTTGAAAGATGAAGGCAATATTTATAAGCTATGCAAAAAAGTTGTAATAAAGTTTGAAATAAATAAATGAAAAAAAAATTAAAAGAAAGAAAGTATGTGAACTAATTTATAACAATACTCGCAAGCGATATATTTTTCATTGATAACGTCACGTCGAATATTTTTCACTAGTACGCACCCTTTTCATCTGGGAATATTCGAAATGTGATTTATTAAGTGACCTATTAAATTTTCTTTAAAAAGGAACCATTCCATGGAAGATAAAATAGGAAAAGAATACAACTATAAAAGTGGGTAATTAAGTAAATTCAAGTGTAAGTCATGATGATAAGTTTGATAAGATGTCTTTCTATAGTAGTCTTATAATTTATATGTCTGAAAGAAAATATGCATTTTATGACCGTTATGGAAATTTACCGTTAATGGTGTTCAACATATTTTTGTTCTTTTTCATTTTAACTAGAGGGTTGGACTTAAAAAAGCTATTTATTAGGCCTGTCAAACGTTTTAATGGAAATATAATTAAAAGATGAAAGAAAAATTTGGAACTAGTCTGGGATGGAACTATCTCAGGATTGCTTTTCTTTTGGTAATACTTTCAAACTAATGTTACCTTTTTGTGAACAAAAATAGATTTTAATTGCATTTTTTAACAATATAAACACTGCTTTTCTTTTAAAATAAACTAAAATTCAATATTGTTGCATAATATAAGTGCTCTAAACTAATTTATATCAGTTCTATATATCGTTAACCCCTTACCCCTGTGTGCTTTATTTTGGGAACAAAAAAAGGATTTTTTTCCTTTTTTTTGAAGAAGAAAAAGAAAAAGTCTAGTGAGTTATTATTTTTATTTCTTATTTTTGAGAAACAAAAGGTTTTATATCCTCTGGATTAAATTAATGGTATTAATATCTGTATTATTAACACAAATAAGCTTGATGGGATTTTTTTTCTGAAAACTATAGTAGTTGGCAAAGCGAGAAAATAACCTTTTAGTTCATTTCCTTACAAATGCCTTATCACTATTTTGATAAAAGAACTTTCTCATAAACTCATATGAAAATCAACTCTGATCTCATGATCTCATGAAAATTGGAAATATAAATAATTTTAGGCTATGCTTGGGAAATTAATTATTATGTTTAAAGTTAGACTTTCGAAATTTTAAGTTTGCATCGTAGCACATGATAATATCCGATCATAATTATCCGATAAAAAGATCAATAATTATTAAAGAGACGTAATTTTTATTTCCTCGGCATTATTTTTTAATATTTTTTGAGTTATATAAAATAATAACATCTTGTATTTCAATTAAAGAATAAATGTTAAACTTTTTATTTTACTTTTTTTATTACTTTATATTATAGTATTACTTAATTTATGCCCTAGGTTTGATCAACTATTACTAAATAGGGACCCGCGGAAAACTGAGTTTGACATGCCTTCTGTGAAGACTATACATTGTCGGTTAACCACTAGTCAACTAGCGTCCAGTAGTATAAACTAGTTATAATTTATGGATTAAAAAATAAGAAATTTTTGGTATTTTAATAGAAGTAATTTTTATTGTTTAGCTTCCATGCATATTAATTATTCATTGAATTTGATTTTGGGAAACATATAGCTTGAAATAAAATTAATTTATATTTATCGACTATAAACATTCGAGGAATGTCGAATTATTATAAACAGTATGCATAAATTAACATTTTCGTCAAAATCTTACTGTTTACATCTATTTTAACTTTGATCCAATTCATTCTAAAATTAGCAAACTACATTTAAGATTCATTTGAGTTATTTACTTCAAAGAGAACATTTAATATGAAAATTTTAATTTCTCTACGGTAAATATTAATTACCAAGGCTCCAAATATTCAGGAACTCTGTTCTGTAATACATAATTCAGGTCTAAAAGTAAATACAGGAGAGAAAAAATATGTATAATATAATTCTAGTTTGTATACCTTTACTTAATGCGAGATTTCGTTTAATAAATTAAACTCAAACTTATCTTTGGATAAAATATATGCACATAATGTTGAAATTATTAATGTTTGAGTCTTATGTATCTCTATTTTATTTGTACAGTTGTCTTGAATTTATCTCCTTTATTTTTGTTTAAAACATCTAGATTCTTTATTTGTTGTTATACAACATATGCATTATATTATTTACTATGCAAAGTAAGGTTTAATGAAGCATTTAATCAACTCTAGTAAAGAGCCATTGAAATTCTAAGTTAACCCACAAAATGCAGTGCAAACGAATTTAAATATATTCTGCATCAGTTGAGTATTTATTCTGTTGAGTTTGAAATTCATGCCCGTTTATACAACAACCAACTCATTAAGTTGCATTGTTAATTGCATTAATGAAACATAAACAATGCTCTTCCATTAAATAAAATATTTTAATTGCTTGATAAACGTACTTCATTAAAATAAAACAAAAATATATTTAAATAATAATATGATAGCTATATATAATTAAAACATGTCAGTGTTAAGATAATTATTTTTAATGCAAACTTTTTAATTAGATGACTGATTAAACATAGTTCTTGTAAGAATTTTTGTTCAGCAAAAAATCTTTTCGATCATTGGATAAAAATATTTTTTTAAAATTAAAATTTTTGATATTTGACTCGAATCTTTGAAAAACAGAATATTGGAAAAACGAAAATATTTGAACTGGAATCTTTAGAATATTTGAAAAATTAAATAACTCTGTTTGAATAAATAATCCCAAGAAACTGAAACGGTAAGATATTTTTTCATTCAAAACTTAATTAGTTTCAAGAATTTACAAATTGGAAATAACAGTCAACATGTTTCAAGCACTCAAAAATAAACGCCTGTTTTCAAGACTTGCCAGTCGTGAATGAGAAGAAATAAAAAAAGGAATTTGAAATATAAAACGTAAAGTTACCGACGGAAAATGGAAAAATAAAGGACGATAGATATAACCGTTATTGACAAATCATCAATAGCTGCACGTTGTTGGAATCTTGGGCATAAATTCAATTTTGACAATACCAAAATTATTTTCGTCTCGGTCTCATCAGCTCATTTTGATGCCTTGGAATCTTGTTTTATTCATATGAATTCAAATTCTCTTGATAACGACATTAGTTCCTCACCATCTCTCCATAGCACGTGGAAATGCATTTTACCCTGATATGCCCTTCTCAGCCACTGTGGGTTTTTTTTAATTCTGTTTTTCTTCCTTTTTTCTCCTTTCGGCTACTGCGGTTTTTCAAGTTTTCTTTCTCATCTTTATTTTTTTCATTTTTCGTCGTCAACTTTACGCTATATCTTTTAAACCACTTTAGTTTCTTTACAGTTACGTCTTGAAAAATTTCGACTGCTATTACCTATTTGTATATTTTTGAAGCTAATGAAGTTTTTAATCAGGTAATAGCTTCATTTTTTTAGCATTCTTAAACACCTATAATAACTAAATGAATAAATTATGCTCTTATTTAAATCATAAGCGTAAACCACTTTTTTCATCAAGGGTGTTTTCTTTATATCACAAAATGTTAGTTCAGTAGATAAACAGCTAAAAACCATATATTATTTTCGTAATATTCAATTATTAATTTTGCTTTGTTTATAATAACTCATTAAGCCTTAATCCTCGGATACAATATTAAAATTAAATAATACATTTTTAAATTACGCACCTATTTTTTAATTTTCCTTCTAAAATTTCTCTTAAGGATAATTGAAAAATATTTTTCCTTTAGTTAATAACGATGATAAATGCGAAGAAGAAATATAAAAATAATAAATATATATTAAGGATTCTGGAAGCAAAGGTGAAAAAAAAATCGGAATTCATTAATTTTTAAGCAAGTCGTCGAATTCCTTAGACGAAAAATGCAATCAAAAATAAAGAAAAATCGCGAAAATACATATTTTATTGCCTTTAAATCTAGGGAATAAAAACTCGAAGAAAGATATATTGAGGATATAAATTATTCGTTAAAAGAATCTACGCACTTAATATTAATAAAGTAATATTATGAAGAAAAATGTGTTGAAATCATAAGAATTTTTTTAAAGTAAATTAGTTTTATATGATTGAAGAAATGATGAATTTAGTTTCATTGTTTCCAATTATTGAATTCTATGCTTAGTAAATATTTACATAATCTTTCAAACGAATTTACATAAATGTGATAGAAATAGTTAATTCTTAATTTTTTGTCTCGATAAGAAATGTGTTTAAAAGTGCCACATTTTTATATTATTTGAAAAATATCTTTTCGAGTTATTAAAAAAAAACTTATGTTAAGGGATTATTTTTTAATCTTTTCAAAATATTAAAATTTCAATGTTTTTTTAATAAGAAATATTAAGATTATGTTTTTGATTAAGAATTTGTACTGAACTCCTATAATTATCTCCAATTAATTCTAATTTTTATCTTAACTTAGTTAAACTTAGAATTTAGATTATAATTGTAAACATGTTGGCATGATGCCGTGCACCATAAACTTCTCATTTTACAAAAAAAAAAAAAAAAAAAAAAAAAAAAAATTTAAAAATTGTCAATGATAGTTAAATTTAGAAGTCATTAAAAATATTAATATCTTGTTTTAATTTAAAAATGTGTACTAAACTTCTATAATTAATTATAATAAGTCAAATTTTTATATAAGTTAAAAGAGTTTTGATTCTATGTCAAATGTAGTGCTCCCCACCATAAAACGGACCATTTGCAAAATACATGAAAATTGTTAGTAGTAATTAAATTTTGAAGTCATTAGAAACATTAATATTTTGATTTTAATCAAAAATTTGCACTAAATTTCGATAATAAATTATAACAATTGTAATTTGTATAATAATTAAAATAATTTTGA
This sequence comes from Parasteatoda tepidariorum, assembly GCF_043381705.1. Classification (NCBI taxonomy): domain Eukaryota; kingdom Metazoa; phylum Arthropoda; class Arachnida; order Araneae; family Theridiidae; genus Parasteatoda; species Parasteatoda tepidariorum. The sequence goes on from NC_092209.1 coordinate 16,592,691, forward strand.
TTCTATGTCAAATATATGTCCTTATATTACACGCATCATGATTTTCTCATTCTACAATGCATTTAAAAACTTATGAATAATAATTAAATTTTGAAGTCGTATTAATATTTTGTATTTTGTAACACTAATATTTTGTATTTCATTTTATAAAACATAAAAAAAATTGACAGTAGTAATTAATTTTGAAGTCTGAATTAAATTAATTCTAAACATTCCCTAATTAATTATAAATATTCTGATTTTCATATTTGTTAAAGTAATTTCGATTCTGTGTCAACCGTGCTGACATGATGTCAAGTATCATGCCTCATACGTTATTTCACCTTTTCTAAACATAGTCAGTAACAATTATAAATTAAACTACGCTTTATTTTATCAAATAAAACATTTTATCAAAAATATGAAGCCAGATTATCTTTTTATAAAAGTGTTGGAGTGCTGCATTAAAAATTTGTAGTGGAAAAATATCTCTTTTTACGATATTTTTACTTTTTTGCCAACACCTAGCTAAGCACCCTAATCTAAAAGAAACAAATCGAGACTGTTTACTGGGAATCTTACACTTGAAAAATCGATTAAATATATCTTTATTCCTTTAAGCTAGAGATTCTTTCTCTTTAAGTTTACAAGAGACACCCTTTATTTTAATCCAGGTAAAATACTAAATAACGGAGTTACTAAATATTGGGATGTAAAAAAAATAACATATAGAATATTATATAGAATATAGAGTATATATAGAGTATATATAGAGTATATATAGAGTATATAGTATATATAGAGTATAGAGTATTATATAGAGTATATATTGATTATAGAAAGAATATTTTATAGGTGGCCTGGCCTGTAGTGACTGAAAAGCACCTCTTAGAAAGAAAAGGGTTGATTTTGAAGCACTTAATTCACTCTTTGCTCTTAATTACTCATTCATCCAGAAATACTTTCTCTATTTAAGTACACTATGAAAAATAACTGTAAATTTTGCAGAAGAAAAAAACATTTCTCACAGAAAAAACCTGCTTAAAGATGAATACTGATTTTTTTCTGTTTTTAATCGTTACTCGCAAACTGTTTTTGAGATAAAGACAATTTAAGATTGAACAGTAAAGCTGCAGTGGCTCAATGCACGCCTCCGAACGCAGTGTGTTGTGGTCATATAAGTTTGATCTCAACTCTCACCTACCATTATTCTGGTACAGTTATTTTGTAGAGTTCCTTTGTTAAAAATAACAAAGCTCTTTTTTGTTAAAATAAGAGGGTTTGTTTGGTAAAATAGCAGTACTTATATCATAAAAAAACAGGCGTCCGTTTTTAAATAACAGTATTTTCCTGTGAAATAAATGGTTTTATAATGAAATACCAGCTGACAGTTTTTTCCCTGTAAATTTAACTGATTTTTTTGCAGTGTATTTACAAAACTTGATGACAAAATTATTTCAGCAGGTGAATGATAAGTAATTAATTTCAAAAGTATTCATGAATTCATATTATTCTTTCGGAATATTATTATTCGGATTGCTTATCTTCTCCGAATTTGTTTTCTTCCGAAATGAGTGCTTTTGCACTGCATGGGTTAAAGGTGAACACTTTGAAACATATTTACGATAGTTTTCTGAAATAACCTCCAACACTATCACTTCTTTCAAAGCCATTTGCAATTAAGCTCGTTTTAGCATTGAATTAACACTTGATAATAGCATTGACACCTTCTTAAATATCCCAGTTTAACAAAAAAACAATTACTCACACTCAAACAAAGATACTGTTTAAAACAAAAATTTTGTGATATCATCTCCAAAAAATGGATGATGTGACACTATGCCTTAAACCGATTTCATGGCCATCTTAAATGCTTCCATTTAATGACATAATCTCTTTTACAAACACAAAACGAATTCACTTTCTCCCTGTTAATGTTCGATCAAGGTTACTCTCCAGATAATTGCCGAGGATCTTGCATTTTACCGTCGCAATCTTATAAATATGTAACAGTAAACCGAACATCACGTACAAGATGTAAAAAGTTCGATAGCAGTCCCCACCCTCGGTGATCTTGTATTTTTTTTACACCCCCCATAGCTATTTAGTCAGAAAAATTCCTTCCAGACGGTTGTCAGGGTGAAAAATAGCATTGATAAATAGACTGATTAACTAAGTACTGGGTGATATCATCTCATTATTTCTTAGGATATAGTTTAATATTGGGCTATATATCATGTGACGTTATTAAACAACGACGACTTTTAAGTAGCGTCATAAGAATGCATGATTTATAATTTGAATATATTATTTGGTATGTGAAGAACCCCTGTGGTACAAATGATATCATTGTTATCAGATGTTTGGAAATAAGAGTGATACAATCGGTAAGAATAAAATGTAAAACTCAATTTAGAGACTCTACGAAATGCTTAGTTTTTCTATAAGTTTTTTAACTGGATAAAATAATATAGATTTTTAATAACATTTTTATTGACAGATTTATTTGCGCTGTTAATAAATTATTTCTTCGTCATCGTGGAACTAAGATAAAAAAGAAAAATTTAAGTTTTCTTTTGTCATCTTCAGAAATATTTGAAGAAAAGTATTTTTATACCAGAAAAAGAAAATATATTTAAAAAATAAGTGAAAATTTAGGAAATTGCTTGTAGGAATAATAAAACAAAACGCGTATAATAAGTACGTTATGCGTATTATATGCACGTAATACAATTCAAAGATACGCATAATGCGTAGGTGATACGAGAAGTTTTTACATGTATGTTCTTGATTTGACATGTTAAATTATTTATACAACGCGTACTTAAGACTATGTGTTGAAACGTTTAATATGCATGTAAAAACACAAATATTTAAGTTTAATACGTTTGGAATATAATATGTAAAATATATGCGTATATACGAACATACGAACATAATTCTGAGCAGTAAGCATAAGCATGCAATACGCACGTGATACCAGTACGTCTAATACGTAATACGTTACAATAAACATATACGTATCATATGTAAGAATACATGCACTGTGAAAAGTTCCAGATCAAAGTAAAAACTATTAATTCCGGATCAAATCACAGTATTAAGTGCTGGCACTTAGAGAGCCGGTACTTTTTACAGTAAAATTCATTTTTACCGGAACATATTACGGAACAAATAGTCTGAAAAACCGTAACTTTTTACAGTAATAATTATAGTAAAAACACTGTATCACTCTAATTAAATAAATGTTACTTTAAAAGTAACGGTATAATATTTTATGGTAAAAATGAATTTTACAGTGAAATGGATTTTACGGATGAAGCACCCAAAGTGCCGAATTTTTTAGAGAGTACTTTTTTTACAGTAATAATTATAGTAAAATCACCGTATCACTCCAATTAAATAAATGTTATTTTAAAAGTAACAGTGTAATATTTTGAGGTTAAAATCAATTTTACGGTGAAATAGATTTTACGGATAAAGCACCCAAAGTGCCGAATTTTTTGCAGAATATTTTTTTTTCCGAAGGGAAAATTCGTTAGCTTTTATGTGATAAAAAGATATTTGATGTTCCTGACTTGATCTAATCATTACGATATTAGATAGAAAACAATGCGTAAACATAGCAAATTCTCTTAATCTTCTTAAAAGATGTAGAACCAGAAAAAGAGTTCTTGTGTCACAGAAAAAAGTGTTTCCAAGTAATTAAAAACTGCGTTTCAAGAAAGAGTGATTTAATGACAAATTTGGGACAAATATTAAAATTGAAAACTCTGCAACTCAATTCAATTAATTATTTAATTTTGTTTTGACTTTATTTAACTACGTAGATCCTTTTTTTAATGTTGATCATTTTTAAATATATACGCATTACAAAACTGCATGCGTATACGTACATACGTATTATTAAGAATTCCTGATCAAATTGCTGTATAAAATTCAAGCATTTTGAGAGTATCATCCATTTTACCGTAAAATAGTATACCGTAATTTTTACAGTAATATTAACCTTATTAGAATGCGGCAGTGACTTTACGATAATTATTACTGTAAAATTACGGTTTATCAGATTTTTTCCGGTTCGGGCGAAAATGTATTTTACGGTACAAAGTACCGGCACCTTGAATGCTGGTACTTTATACCGCAATAGCTGTACTTTGTACCGTGAAATTTTTTACAGTGTATGAATATAAGTAGATATACATTTGCTTTAAAACAATAAAAAAGAAATAGATATATCTATGAATATATTTTTAATTGTTTTAATTATACTGCAGAGTAAAATTAGGCAAAAGCATTAGTTATTTATGAAAATTAAAATCAATTTAAATCTTCCCCCATTTCGACGCCCGTTATTCCGTAGAGGGAGAAGAAGACCTAAGAAAACGGTACTAACATTTTATTTTCTACATCAAACTATTGACGAAAAGAATGATTTTATTCCTTGGAGATTCTCTAGTCTTTTAAAGAACGTGTGCCCGTCATTTTAAAATGAGACTCGCGCATACATAGTTTGCGAGAAAAAAAAATGCATCCGATGAGAAAATTAGACATGTGCCTGGCAGATCCGAAGAAACTTTGACACTAACGGCTCAGTGCTTAGCTTCCAAGGGTGTAATGAAATTTCGATTCGTCCGCCGAATCACCTAATATGTCACTTGCACCTGTAAAAGTGACACCTTTAGAAGCGTAACGACTGCTCTAGAGTCTGGTACAAAGTATTCGATTCAGTAGTTTTGGAATAGGGTAAGAAAATGAGGGTTTAGACTGGGGTGGTTTTTTGGAACATAACGATGACAATAATTTTTACAATGTAATCAGATAAAGTGCTTTTTTATCAATGTTTTCAATGTTCTTTTTTTTATCAAAGTTTTCGATGCAAAGTTGGAGTAATTTAGTAAAAAATAAATTCTATCGATGAAAAAGATTATGGAGAAAAGGTAGATATTAAAAAAAAAAAGAAAATAAAATTATTCGCAACTTAGCGGTTATAAATCTCATTTTATATCACTGAATTCCAGTGTTTTTCCTAAGCCTTGATGTTCGAATAAGATCTTTTTCGACCATAAGATATACAATATATATATTATAAATACCATAATAAGACCTTAAATATTCTAAAAATATTTTGAATTAAAAAAATAATATTAACTCACTAAATTGAGAAAACATTCAAAAGGAATTTTAAGCAAACGGAGATAATTTTAAAAGGCGGAAAAACTGCCTTGTTTGTATAGTGTTTCAGATATATTACATTTTGCAAATGTATTTTTTAAAAGTACTGTTAAGTGTTTTGTTTTGTGAGTAAAAAATTGTAATTTAATCACAGATCTAAGTTAATCTTAATGGTTAGTAATAAATTGGAGAAAATAATTGAAATTCTCAAATTTTAAGTTGACAAATTGTCACTTGACAAATTGTCCAGTTGGCAAATTTTAAGTTGACAAAAATTAGGACCATCATATTGCTGTCCAATATTTGACCAACTAATGCAGGTTTTGCTGTATAACTCTAAAAAATTTACAAAGCAATTTTTGCAGGTAGGATTTATATAAGCTCAACACCATTAAACCTAATTATCTCTCTCAATTCACGCTATTAGAAGCTTCTCGGAAAAAGTGGTTAATTAACAATTTATTTAATTGTTATTTTGCCATGTTCAAACAAAACAGTCGAATAACCATAAATAAGATGATATTCTGTTAACTGTGGGAAAAACCGTTTATTAACTGTATTCACATAACTAGGTTAAACAACCAGAATTTTATGGTACCAACTAAACCCACATAATAGAGCTACTTAGTTCCTTGCAGCTGGGTTGATATTATAGCGGTGAGGGCTAATCTGTCAGTCTCAGGACTGACCGAAGGGGAGTTCGAGTTCCAGACCAGAATATTTCCTCCATTTTCCCTTCAATACATGTTCTCCACGCTTTCCAATCTGTGTTCTGCATTCTTCAATTCCCATTATTAAAAGAAAGGCCTAGATTTAATGTCCAGTTAAATTTCGTTTTTGCGGTTTTGAAACCAAGCTAGTTGTAAATGGTTAAAAAAACGTAAAGTTTTGTAATCATGATTTTGTAACCATGGTAGTTGTAAACGGTTTTAAAACTATTAAAAGTTCTTTAAAACTATTCTTTACCGTAAGCTTTACCGTAAACTTTACAGTTAACGGGATGGACAGACTGCTATCGGTTATTTTACCATAATTTTAGAATAAAATTTCTTACAGTGCAATTATGTATTAAAATTTTCAGTATTTACTTATTCACATTAATACAATATTAATATAATTCAGGACTCAATGATAGAAAAATTTTCAATAAATACCTTTGATAACATTAAACTCAACAATTTTTAATTACAACAAATAGGAATTTAATTACGTATACGAATTAAATAATTTTATCGGCTTAGAAAATGGAACTCTTTCAGCGAATTATTGCAAAACTAGTTTAAATATTTTGACTATATCAGAATTAATACTATTCACAATTGCATGAAAGCAGCAATTTAAAAACCGAATTGTTTTTTAACCAATGCATATATAATTTAAAAAAAAATTTAAAATAAAGTTAATTTTTTTTAAAATTAAGGCTTTAGAACTTCAATTAATACAATTTATTTTCAGGCATAGAAGTATTTTAAATTCTTTTTGATGTTTAGATTTCCTTTGTAGGTGAAATATTTTATTGTTTAGGGCCATTTTTTGGTTTTGCAAAAAATGGTTTAAAAAAAATTTTCTCTAGTTTTTAGCAAATTTTAAAACTTCCCTATTAATTAAGGAACTTCTTTAAATTTTCTATACCATCTTCTACATTACCCAAAAATGTATGTATCTCTTGATTTTTTACAGAAATTTGTAAATTTCCTCAAAAAATGGGGTTTTACATTGAAAATTAAATTGTGCAAAAATTGTTTATTTTAGTAAGCTACCTAAACATGTTTTATATAATAATTTGTAATTTATATAATATTAATTATATAAAAACACAATGATTCAATAAAAGTCCTATCTTTATATGTTTTTATTGTAAACTTTAACCTTTAAGAATTAATGACCAACTAAAAATACTTTAAGTATAGGAGTAATTGCTATTGAAATATTTCAGATTAAGGAATCATTCCTAAAAAATGGCTTTTTTATTTTAAAAAGTGTTTTGTAATTATTTTTTGTTACATAAATTTTGGTGTCAAAATGATCTGAATTTTCAATTTGTAATGTTTAGAGCTTGTATCAACACTTCTTAACATTTAAAGATTTCAAAAATAATTCTGTTTTCTTTTTTGTTAGTGATAAAATGTATTACTTTTTATTTCTATGATTTTAAGTTTTTATAAAAAAAGAAAAATGCATTTTTTTTCTTTACAGTTTATTTAAAATTAATAACATATGTTGTATGCTTTTCTATATTCAAATATAAATATTATTATTAAATTTAATTTCCTGTGAATTGTTGCAATGATTTCGCTAGATTTTGAAAACTACAGGTCCTTGGGGTCCTCTACTTCCAAATTTTTGTATGCCTATTTAAAGTATGAATATTCGCCCTTTCTATTATTTTGTACATTTTATCAATTGAGAGACAAAGCAAAGAATTNTTTTTTTCTTTCTCTTTTCATAAATTATTCTTATTTTTATAGTATTTCTTAAACCAAGACAGCGTTTCGAAGAAACTTGGTGCATATTTATCAGCAGATCGAACATTCTACTGATTATCAAGTATCAGATCATCATAATAAAACCATCAACTACAAGATAAAAATTCTACTAATTACCAAGAATCTAATTATCTTAGTAAACTATCAGCAACAGCATAAAAATCTAACAGATTATCATGTGCCAAATTATCATAATAAATCATTATCTAAAGGATAAAAATCCTAGCGATTATCATCGTAAACCATCAGCAGCAGGATAAAAGTCTTACTGATTTATCAAGTATCTAATTATTATAGTAAACCATCATCAACAGGATAAAAATACTACTAATTATCAAGTATCTAATTATCATAGCAAACTATCATTAGCGGGATAAAAATCCTACAAATTATCAAGTACTTAATTATCATCACAAACCATCATCGACAGGATAAAAATCTTACGGATTATCAAGTTTCTGATTATCATTGTAAACCGTCACCAACAGGATAAAAATCCTGCTGATGAAGTCGCATCGAAACGCTACTAGGTCTTAAGAAATATATTATTTGTGATTTTAAAACTATTTTTATTTAATAATAACAAAATTGAAGTATTTTATCAAAAAATAGCAAGCTTAAAATACGTTTATCAATTTTTTTCTAAAGTTGCGAAATTAAATTTATGCATGAGTCCTCATTACAGCGTCAATTTTAATTAGTCATTAATTCTGATGATACTGTGAATAATGTAATCCATACATTTATCTGATGAATATAATTTTTTGATTTCATCGAAATTATTCTTTACAGCCAGGACTATAATCATAATTGATCACTTACATCCTAAGTAATGAATGCTATTAAGCATAAAAATATAAAGAATTTGTCTCACATATATATTTATCTGAATATAAGCTCGCTAATGACAGGAAAATTTCGGTTTGAAATATTTTTAACTGACATGCTATCATACCTGATAGGAAGTAACATTTTGTTCGGGGGAGCATAAAATTAGAAGAAGTTCCAGAATTTTCCAAGAATTTAGGGGCCTCTTTAACCTAGGCCCCCATAAAGAGGCTGTGATTGGGATAGTGTCCTGAGGCTATCGAAAAGAAGCAGTTTGGGGATCAGACAGCTTCTCAGGCAATTTTTTTTTTCATTCTCCTTGGAAATATTATTTCTTTTTAAGGTTCAGTGAAAGTAATATTAGTCCAATCTGGACAAATGGTATAAGATTTAAAAACTCAAATTAAAAATTAATTTTAACTGGAATCACGTAAACTCAGTTAAGGAATCAAAATATTACACACATATTTTAAATAAAAAGTTGTAACGACGTGAAAAAAAACGAAAATAATATCCCATAAACTGGCATATATTTTTTAAAATTCTGGATCAAATTAAGTACCGGCATTATCCGTTTAATCCATTTTACCGTAAAATCCCTTTTTACCGAAAAATAGTATAGCCATAATTTTTACAGTGATATTTATTTAGTTAGAGTGATTCAGTGATTTACAGTTATTATTACTTTAAAAATCAGATATTTTGTTCTGTAACATGTTCCAGTAATAAAGGGGTTTTGCATTAAAAAGTACCGGGACCCTGAGTGCCGGTACTTTTTACGAGAAATTTTTACAGTGTAGTTGCATTTCTTTCTTCCTCTAACAATTTTCTTAGTTTTTACCCATCTTGACTAAAAATTCAATTTCAATCGCCAAAGTGACAAATGACGAATGAAATTATAAAATTATGTCGAAAAAAATTATGAAATTATGTCAAAAGAGATTATGAAATTATGTCGAATGAAATTATGAAATGATGTCGAATGAAAGTGACAAATTTCTTAGTGGCGTTATTTTTGACCTAATATGAACGTTATTTCACATCTTAGGATTCCTTGCTGGGTTAAATATAAAAATATAAGGTAATTAGGATATGTTTATGAAAATATTATTTAGATTAAATTAAAAGTGGAATTCTTTATGGAGTTTTATTTCAATAATCTAGCATGAAGTGTCAGAACAAACAATCATTCCATTAAAGGTCGGTTAATTAATTCTTTAGAACTAATATTTTAAACAAAACATTGAAAAAGTTTAATGCAAAACTAATATGTCTCATGCCCTCAAAATTAATTGCTCTAGTGATAAAATATTTAAGAATAAAAAAAGTAAATTCTTAAAGTAAAATTAAATAAAGTTTGAATTTATAAACACAAACATTTCTTAATATCTCGCTGTTTGCTTAACAAATTATAAAACTAAATTGAACAAAATAAGACTAATATATTGATGTTAAATAGAATAAATATGTATATAAAAAATTTTTTCTCTAAGAAAAAGCTAAAATTATAATCGAATTACTGATAAACTGAAAATTCTGCCACTCAAAAATTTTGAATGGTTATAAAAAGTGCAGAATTTTATATTGAGTTTCATAAATATGAAAAATACTTTTTTGTAGAATGGCAACTATTATTTTTCGAATTTCTTTCTTCAAAATCACACTTTTTTTAATCGATTTGCTACAATTTTTATTTAAGATTAATTAAAAATTGAATTTGTTCAAATGGAAGACATTATTTCGTTTACATAAAAAAACTGCGAATATAATTATGTTTAATGAGATTGATTCTATTCACCTATATTAATAAAGTACATTGAATAAAATTTATTATTTGTTTAATTTAAAAATTATATGTTTATTTTAAAAATGAATAAAAAAATTATTAGTAATGTATTTAATAAAAAAAAGTGTATGCTTATTTTGATACAGCAGTATAATTATGAGGACGCTTAAAATATACTATAAAACTGAAACAAAAAAACATTTTTGACTAGTTTTTTCTATTCTATAACTAGTTTCAAAACTTACAAAAAATAGTGTTTATTAATTCACAAGGGACTTGACTTAATAGGAATTCGATGCCAATTTATCAAACTTGAATAATTAATATTGAAATAAATTTAGTCTAAAATGAAAAAATATGAAATTCTGTGCCTTTATTAAATATGGATAATTATAGATACATATTTTTTTTATAATAGAGTCAAGCTATTTAATTCAGATAAACTCATAAAATAATTCAGCAGCTTAGTAAAAACATTGTTTAAATTGAATAAATTCAAGTAATTTCCCTATAAAAACCTTTTTCTTGATTGATTAAGAACTTTTTTTAAAATCTTCAAAAATGGTTCTTAAATCTTTAGTTCTTTTAAATCATATAGAATTTTTTAAAGGATATGGTATTTTTCCTTTTAGAATCTGTAGTTATTGAATAAAAAAAATACGTATTAGGAAAATATTTTAAATGCATAGATAAAGTAAATAGCCAAATTATTCGAATTTCATTCATTTTTTAAAACAAAAATCCTATTTATTCAATTTTACAACTCATTACATACAATACTTAGCCATGACTAAACACCTTACCCCGTTTTTAGGACTGTTATCTTTTAAGCAGCCATGATAGGATTGAAATGTTATGTTGACCCCTGTCAGTTGACGTGGACAGCGACGCGTATGAATAATAAATGTAACATTGCTATTTAATTGTGAAAATCTCACAAATGTTGTAAATCCTAAGTTTCGAAGTGTAGAGCTGTACTTCTTAAAGCTTCAAGCTCAGAAATTAATTTCACATGCAAATGCAAACAAGGGAGTTTAATCCATTTCTTACAGAATTATTTTATCTATTTTTATTAAATATTTTAAAATTTCCACTTTGGCATTATTCCATAACTTACATATTTTGCCATTGGTATACTTTGTTATTATGTACTTAAATTATAAATTACCTTTTTACTAATGGTTTATTAAAATACCAGGTAGGTTAAATCTCTTTACTTGAAGCTAACTTAATCCACTGTATTTTTCAAACTTTTTGCCATATTCTTATGTTTTGCCTCTTCTCCATTTGTTCCTTGATTTTATTAACCTCCTTGATATTTTATGATGGGTCAAACCTCCCTTAATATCCCTATTGCAAATATACTAATCGGAATACACAAAGAGTACAACTTTTTTATAGGTACAGTGCACAGAAAAGAGCCACCTTGGAAAACTTTTGATCAAATGGCCAGATCTTCATGTTCTAGGAAATCTGGGATCACGTTTTAGGATGGAGAAATACGCAATAATAAAAAGGTCTAAACTTTGGACCGCTCTCCTGATCAAACTATGGGAATTATATTTTCTAGATTCGGCTTCACGAACGGTTACCTAGACTACGGATCGATTTCTCAGGATTTATACAACCGATTTCTCTCAAATTTTGAATTTTGTCATATAAAATTACATTCTTTAAAATGATGTACATCTTACAGTTCAAACTTTTTTCGAACATTTTTAAATAAAATAATAAAAAATAATAAATATTAACTAAAAATTATTTTTTGCATGGAATTATCTTTGGATAAACGAATTTTATAATTGTGTGCAAAAATGTTTCAATTCGCTAAAAAAGCTCTCGAGAAATAGCGAAACACGCAAAAAGTAAAATTTGCATTAATGGGTTCATACTTTGGATAGCTCTGCTGACCAAACTATGGTGACCATATATATCGCAGATTGCGGCTACTCCCGATATTTTAGGGTTCAGAAATCCGAATCCGTAGAATAAAAGCTAGGTTTATTCAGAGAAAGTACATCTTTGGGTCTGATTTTATAACTTTAAATATCGTCTGCATTAATTTATTGGCATATTTGAGGTTACCCTCTCGTACCATTAAGATTGAGTTAGAACGTGAGGATACAATTATTAGATAAAAAAAATTTCAAGGTAGTCCATTTGTTTTTTCCCTTTTTTTGCACTCTGTACGTTAATGATAGGTGGCGCCAAAAGAGAGCATTTTGGAACAAAAAAATACTCGTTTAAATAAAAATGAAATCACGTACGATTTCTACTTGATTTTACTTGTAAATGTCAACCATTTACAGGCAAATATCATACAAATAAGAATAAAACAGAATTACATGTTGAAAAAAAGTAATTCTGTTGATTCCGTGCTACAATCTGGTGCTCACGTAATCTTGAGCTTTATGAGTACAAAAAAGATAGGGATGGTCAAACCACCCATACTTTATCATTCTTACGCTTTTCATTGGACACTAAAAGTTTGTGCTATTTATTTGGCTAATAATTCATAGTTTAATATTTAGCAAGCAAAGATCAAAGCCATTTAAACTTTGCCAGATTAACGAGCCTTTTTAAATTATTAAAATTCGTAAACATCAATATTTACAAATCTCATTATCGAATTAATCTTTTCGCAGATTCCTTTTGCACCATTTTCTAATTAAAATAACTCATTATGCTACCATGAAGTAATTCTTCTTTAATGGCTGGAAACATCGCATTTTAGGAAATATAAATTTCCATTACCGAACTCTTAATTCTTTCACGATGCAAATCATGGCAGTTAAAGTTCCATAAATGCCAAAATTTGCAGCTTCAAAATCGCCAAACCAGGTCTTAATTTATGCGCTATGCAAATTGCTTCAAAGAATATGAGAATTTTGTCTGAAAGATTCGAATGAAATTCGATGACACTTTTAACTATTACCTAAGTTTAAAAATGCTAATATTTGCTTTGCTTAATGTGCTAGTTAAATATTATGAAACGCTTCTGATGAGTATTGTCACTCTGAAATATGCGAAACATATTTCCTAACATTTAAAAACCAAATTAGTTTCATATTTAATCCTTTTTCAATAAATAAAAATCATTAATATATTCTATAAACTTTTAATTCCACAACCTTGAGTTAAGTGCAGAATGAAATCTATTTTCAGAGATTCTCTCTACATCTGCCTCACACATTAACATAGAGTTCGAAATTTCTGAAATGAAACATTTTTATTTATTATAATTGGAATCTTTATTAAGCAAGTTATGTTTTTTGTTAAATAATTGCTTGCCTACATCATACTGGAATAATATATGGGCAAATTAGCCAATTGACATCTTCAACAAATAGTAAATTTAATCTAGCACCAAAACTATTTTCCTAGATACGTATGAATAAATAAACTATATATTTAAAAAAAACGAAACTTAAACCCAAAATATGATGACTCTAATGTTTTTAAAAAACTCGGTGCGTTTTTTCAGTTAATAAATCCCACATTAATACAATAGTTTTATTTTATTTCATATTCATAAATTAGCAGAACAGAATTTTGTCTCACATTTACCCTAAATCAAAGTAAACCCTTTAGAAAGGATGCTGATCGTATTTATATTTAATTGACCCAAAACTTCAGAACCAGTGCTATTCCAATAACTTCACTAAGAAAAAAAGTATAATCAAAAGTACCAGAATATGGTAAAATTTACTGTGTTTCTGGCTCTATGGGAACACCAAAAAGCTCCGTAATTTTTACCGAAGCACACTGGTAAGGATTTTGTAAAAATTAACAATAAAATAGAGTTTTATACTATGTCACAAAGTTTAGTAAATGTGGTAAATTTGGTAATTTTATCATGATACCTTAGAGCATATCATAGCAACCTTTATTCGGTTAAAATTACTTTTCCCTTTATTTTTTCCTTTATGTGTGTTAATAAGAACTATAATTTTGAAAACCAGAATTTCCGTCAAACCGTTACTATATGAACGGAAAAATTAATTACCCAATGAATATATTAAATACTGTATATTTTAATTTTATTTATGGGAATTGTTGTTTTTAAGTTAAGTAATGGTGTTTATATCTTTACTATACAATTAAAAGTAAAAAATTTTAGTTTTCACGCACTCATTTGTAAAATAAAATAAGTCTGTAAATCAAACATACGCATAGAACAGAAAGAATAGCAAATTCTTAAGAGAACGGAAATTAAATATTGCAAAATTATTTAATACATTGACAAATATTTTAAAAATAAGTTATAATAATCCTTGTTACACAATTAAACACATGCGTTCATTTTGATATATTGCTGCGTGAAGGAGAAACAACAAATTTACCTTTTCATACTTGAATGTGAACAATCTAATGACGATATCCAAAATTTGCATTTTTGGAAGTAAAAAATTCATGAATGATGAATGCGAATTATCTCGGTGTAAATAGTCTCCATTATTGTTGATTAGATGTAACAAAACCCTTATAAGTATACATGAACTTGGCGTTAGCTTAAAATAAAGTTTGTTCATACAAATTTTCGGATTGTTCAACATCCAATATGGTAAGCTATTACACTGCAGTTTTTAGCGTGTACACTGTGCAAAAAGTAAATAGAAGGAAAAAACGGGTTACCCTGAATAACTATTAACGTAATAATCGGATCTTCAAGTCCTAGTTTATTCTTAATGGTTCAAGGGTGTGACTTCAAATATGTTAATTGATTAGTGCAGCCGATGTTACAAGTTATGAATTCAAATACAGAAACGTACTTTTTCTGAGTAAACATGTCTTTTTTTCGACGGATTTGGATTTCTGACCCCCAAAATATAAGGGGAAGCCGCAATCTGAAAAATATAGTACCAATAGTCTGGTCAAAGTTAGGACCCCTTAATGTTAATTTTACTTTTTGCGTATTTCGCCATATCTAGAGATTTTTTAATCGAATTTAAATAAATTCACAATTCTAAAATTCGTTTATCCTATGACAATCCCATGTAAAAAATAACTTTTAATAAATACTTTTTTTTTAATTTAAAAATAGTAAAAATAAACTTTGAACTGTAAATTTAGCAATTTTTAGATCATTTTAAAGAATGTTATTTTACCGGGCAAGAAAAAAAATCAGAGCAAAATCAGGTCGAATAGTTCCAGAGAAATCAAGAATTAAAAATTAGATTCTTTTTAAAAATTCGTTACACTTTGTTAAATGCTTTCGAGAAATTTCCTTTGATTAAAATATTGCACTATATAATAATCAAAAAATGTCTCCATATAAATAATCATAAAATTATCACCATATAATAATAATCACAATATAAACAATCACAAAAATTCCACGTTGAATTGTACTATCGGTACTTCAAATCATAATTCGGTGCAAATTTCTTACAAACTTAATAAGCAAACCATATTTTGCGTAATAATATGGTTCAAATGGGCACCATATTAAGAATATATCAGATTTAATTGATATTATAATTCAACATTTCCTACTGCATGTTATTAAAACATAACTTGCAATATATTATTTTAAAACTTCAAAAATAGATTTAATATGATTTTGTGGATAATAATATCCATTATATCTTTTCCTTTTTTTTATTTCTTTCCTTATCACCCATGCTAACATTTTTAGAACTACAATTTCCATTAGATCTTCAATTTCTTCCCTTATCATTCCATGTCCTTCGAGAATTTCTGAAAAACGTGCACAAAACGATCGCCCTACAAAACAAGACAAATAAGAAATTTCTTACGCTTGAGGATATAGTCTGTGAGATAATACTTGTATCACAAACAAGGCCTCACTTAATTTTTTTTTATTAATGCTTTCTTTGGGATTCTTTTTACTTTTGGCAAGTTTTTCTTGGCGAAAAAGCATCTAATGACTCGCGGTGCTTATTGGGCGAGTCTTGGCTGACTCAAAACGAAAAAGCTTAAATTAAAGAACTTTTCAGTAACTTATTGTTAACTGGGAAGGAAGATATAATTAAATGTCAAGGATCCACCGTCGAGTTTTATTCTAAATCCTTGGAAAGTGGAGAAAGTTTTAGAATGAATATAATTGGGTGAGAAAGCCTAGTATTTTTACTTGGGTGCCTGGTATGGAATTCTAGGTTTCTTCTTAATCTTTATTTTACTACTCATGGTTTTTCTACGAAATATTAGTTTTGCTTTTATTATGACTTGGATTATAAAGATAAAAGGTGGAATTTAGTTTTCATTCCTTGCTGTCAACACATAAAGAGTTTAATGTGAAAGCATTGTAATCAGTCATTAAAAGTGTACAAATACAAATTATAATTTATTATATTAGTGGGACTGGAAAGTAATGTCGTTTTGGTGCATTTGATATTTGTTATCAAGATTTTATCTTTTATCAATAATGTATTCAACCTCGCTAGCAACAACCTTTCAATGCCGGATAGAAAATGAATCGAAATGGAAAAATCTGATGGGAAAAAAGGAATTGGTTTTTACGAATAGCAAATATTTAATGCTCCGAAACGACATTAGTTTCCGGTCTCCCTAATAAAATAGCATAAAATAGCTCTTTTTAAATCAAACCATTTTTTAAAAAGGCGCCTAGCTTTCAAATGTTATGGCGTAAAATTATGTCACGCATTCAACACAGTTTTTCTCTAAGCATTGGTATCAATTTTCCAGTTTTTATATAATTTTTTAAGTTCATCTTAGGTAACAGAAACAATGCAAAAGCAAATCTGTTATATTACGGAAAATTTCTGCCGGAGATTAACTGTATGTACGGAAAAAGCACGTTAACAGAAATTTTCGGTAAAAAAAAAAGAAGAAAAAAATTAAAAAAAAAAAGAAAAAAAAAAAAAAAAAAAAGNAAAAAAAAAAAAAAAAAAAAAGGACAGTACGCATTAGATATTTTTGTAGTTCTGAGTACGACAGAGAAATTTGGCATAAAGGTAGCTGCGTACCATCTGGCATGCACAGGCAAATATATTTCTAAAACTTTGAATGATATTTTAATTATTCTATCTTTTTGCGCAATTTTTCGAGTTATTAAAAATCATCACTCATTAATCATCACTCTACAGTAATTGTTTTACCGTAGAATTTAAATTTTTTTCCATCATTAAGTTCTGTCTCTCCTAAGCTGGATTCGAACCCGGGACTTTAATGGAAGGAGACCAACTCCTAGACCACCATGCATACCAGTCGGCGTGCGTTTCAATATATCAAATTATTTGCTTCTGCTTTCATATCTACTTTAATATCAAAGTTCATATTCGAAACTGAAAAATCTATAACCAACAGATACATTCTGTATCGATGGTTAAAGATTAAATTTGTTAGCAAAAAATGTCTCTTTTGACAGATTATGACAGTTTAACAGTAAATTTCTGAAGTTTCAGAGAGCAAAAATTTTCTGTGGGAAAATTACAGAATGATTCTCCTTTTTAATTTTTGTTATTTTAACCAATTTTCACTTAAACAATATCTAATAACTGAAATATAAATTTGTAAAAAATATAAATCAGCAAATAGAGATGAACTCTTAGCTTATCCAAGTTTTTTAGTTTAACCAAGTTTTTCAGCTTATCCAATATATCAGCTATATATTGGATAAGCTAAAAAGATAATGAAAAAAAAAACATTATCTTTTCGTCCACGTAACGTTTTTTTTAAAGGGAAAAAATAAATTTTATTTTAAAAAATTCCCTGGACTGATTCCCCAGAATCATTTCCTGATACGTTTGAAACAATTCTTCAAAAATACTTTAAACATATTGGTTGTTTTAACTAAATTTTACATAAGCAATTTCAAACAATATCTAATAATTAAAATATAAATTTGTGAAAAAAACGAATCAGCAAATAAAGATGAACTCAATATTTCTACAAAACATAAAATAAAAGAAAATTTAGTTAAAAAAATATTAAACTATAGATCTGTCCTGAAAACAAACCAGAGACTTTAAATAAGAAATTTATCTTAATTATTTAAACTAAATTTAATTCTATAATTTAATTTATATATTATGTAAACTTAAGCTATATAAGTTTTAAATTACTCTTTTATGCAAATTATTCTTCTCCCTAAAAGAGGAAAACAAAATGACAAAAATAATTTAGAAATGCATAAATTTCCATTTCAACTATTCATCTTCCGCTTTATCTTAACGTCAGCTATGTATTTGATAAGCTAAAAAGACAGTTCAAGAAAGAAAAAAAGAAACATTATCTTTTCGTCCATGTAACGTTTTTTTTTTAAAAGGAAAAAAGTAAATTTCATTTTCGAAAATTCCCCAGAATAAAAAATGCATATACTGTATCCAAAAGGATTGAGTTGAAGAGTTTGCTGTAAATAAGGTTTCCTCACTCAATCTTCCTGCAGGCGGAAAAAACGCATTTACAGTTTTTTCCGAACTCTTTTTTTTTTTTCATCGGAGTAGGAATTCATCATTACTTTTTCACTTCGGATTTTTTCTCCCTTTTTATTTAAAAGAATGGCGGATTTTTTTTCTTCCTTTGTACTAGAGTTTCTTCTAGCTATACAAATATAAGGTACAACTTTCACCAAAAGAAAGAAAGAGAAACAGAACTTTTTTTTCGTTCCTTTTGAAAAGCAATTTATTTCTTGTTCGAGTGTTAACAATTCAAAAACTGCCGAAAATTTTTTTTCTCTGAAGAAGTTTTTTCGATAAATCAGAATCTAGTGCTTCCAATTTGCATTTATTTGATAAATTTTTAAATTCATATACATATTAAAGTACCCTGGAGTTTATCTTGAATTTTACAAATTATCGTGTTAGAATTCAATGAATAGAGAATATGATAGCCTAGCACTGCAGATAGCGTGATATCCAACAAACAGTAAACATATTTTAGATTTTACTTTCATTTTTCTTATCTTTTGTAATATGTTTTGCTAATTCAATTTTGATGTTAGATATTGACTTTTATATTCGGATTTCCATTTTTCCCTCCATATTTGCTAAAGAGATATTTTCTTTGATTCGAAGTATAAAAGGAGATTTAAATAAAATTGAGAAGAAAAATGCTGAAGCAAAGTTATATTAGATTTTCTGTCTCTGCTTCCTCCCGTGATTTGAAGAAAATTTTGAAAAAGTATGTTTTTTATCCGATTTTATTTCCTTACGCTTCACATAGATATTTAATAAAAAACAGACAAAGTTTGTTATATAATGTTGCAAATCCAATTAATTCGTACATTTTCTTTAATCGATTAATGATACAAAAGCATATTAGTTTATGACAAAGCATCGGGCAATTTATTTTAATATGTTAATTTTATAAACAGATTTAAAAATTGATTTTTAGGGACTTTTGTTTTCATTGTTATGTACCGAAACTGACAAAAAGTGTATCTTAGAAATTTGAAAATATATTGCAATTTGTTATATGTAATTAATAAAAATTTAACTGAACAATATAATAAAATTAAATATTGTTCAAAGAAGGGGAACGTAGTTTTTAGTTTCAACATACTGTACTATAAATTAGTAAATAAAGGAATTCGATTGTGATACGCTTTACTTTTTTTACAATTTTTGTTGAGGTCCAGTGTTCTAAAAATCCATAAAGAATTTCAAAGTTTTATTTTGATCGGTATTTAACATCCGCTAATAAATATAAGAAATTGCTTCAGGGCAAGTCCAGGAGAGATATAGCCTTATTTTTTCAAATGGAAATAAAAGTACTAAATATGCAAGCAATGTTTATGCATATTTCATACTTCTATGCATGTAATCAACATATTTTGTTCAAAATCTAATCGAATATTGAAAACAAAATATGAAAAAAAAATTTAAATTTAACTAGCAAGTGGTAGTCTCTCTTTATTGTCGAGATGAGATTGCAATCTAATTCAGTAAAAGAAACGTAAAGCTAGAAATGAAAATTAACACATTTTATAAAATTAAGAATAAAATATTTACAATAAGCTGTAAATAATGAATTGTATCTTGGCAAATAAGTAAAAAGCATGTAAAATTTAATGCATATTTCGAAAAATGTTTTCTATGATTTCACTGAATAGGAATTATAACAAAATTACAAATAACACAATATGTATATTTCAAGAAATGTTTTCTAAGGTTCCACTGAATAGGAATTATAACAAAATTACAAATAACACAATCTGTATGTTTCAGGAAATGTTTTCTATAGTTTCATCGAACAGGGATTATAACAAAATTATAACATAACACAGATGTATGTTTCACGAAATGTTTTCTAATGTTCCATCGAATGTGGATAATAATAAAATTGCAAATAACATGGTAATTACGTTACAAGAAATATTTTCGATGGTTTTACTGAATAAGGATTATAACAAAATAACACCCAAAAAAAAAACATTACATTTCTTGTATTATATTATACAAGAAATGTTTCAAAAAATGTTTTCTATGGTTATATAGAACAAGGATTGTAACAAAACCATTCATGTGGTTACAAAACCATTCGATGTAGCAAAACCATTGAATAGGAATTATAAAAAAAATTACAAATAACATACTATGTATGTTCAAGTCTTTTCTACTGAATAGGTATTATAACAAAATTATAACGCAACATAGTCTGTATATTTTAAGAAATATTTATGTGGTTTTACCGCTCAGGAGGTTAAAAAATATAACATTTTAGTACTAAATACTAATATTTTAGTTTCTTTTTTTTTAAATGTTATCTTAGCGTAGATGAAAGATTTTACTTGGTGTTTCAGAAAAGCTGATTGTGATAATATAGGAAGTAAAAAATAATTTTTTAAGGAATTTATAAGCTTTTTAAACTTTTCAAAGCATCAGGATAATTTTACTTCGCTTTTGTAACTATCGGTACTGCACGGGTTATTCTTTTGAAAAGAGGTGAGCACTACCTATTTATTTATTAATTATGTGAAGATTATGATTATTGTTGTAAGAATGCAAAGAAGCATCTTAAAATGAAACATTATCTAAATTAATGTTTTTAAACAGTAAATTATCGGCATTATTTAAGGAATAATGTTTTTTTTATTTATCTGTGTAATGCTTAATAATAGCTGTGTAATGTGTTTATAATAAATAATGTATTTTTATTTATTTTTATCATCTTTAGTTACGCAAATAACTATTAAAAAAAGTAAGGGCAGCTATTTATAAAAGTTAATGATGAACTTTTTAAAATAATTCCTAATTCCAAAAACTAATTTTTTTTTCTTTTTTGTTCTCTTAAAATGTGTATATTTTTAAACATAATTAAATGTAATTATTAATAGATCTCTTGCTTCTATAATAAAAATAATAAAAAAGAATCCTGATAATTTTCATTTATCATAGTAATGTCATTACCCGAACTAAAAACTTATAGTTTTTTAAGTGTTCAAATGTAAGTTTATGAAGGACATTGTTGAAATGTTTCTAATAAATCATCTTTCTCAACAATAAAGGCAAATTTTTCTTTAATAATAATTTGGCAGCATAATCCCATAAATTTACTTCCAAATTTTAATAAAAAATGAGAAGCAGTTTTTTTAGGGGAAGGGAACCTTAAAATCCTTAAATTTTGTTTATAAAAACTGGAGAAGTTTTATTGTAAATAATAGTTTTATAACATTTTCTACTAGATTTCAATTTTTAACTCAGAGAACATAGCTTATAAATTCCCTTACTACTGCGTTGTTATACTTTTAAGAAATAAACTGCACGCTTTAGTTGAGTTTTCAAACTCAGTATAGATTATAAAAATAAAATAAAAAGTACATAGCTTGAATAATTCTATGAAAAATAATAACAATTATCTACTAGATTAACAGCAATAATGCTAACAATAGCAACAATAGCAACAGCAATAATGCTAAGCTTGCTAACTTTTATCAATTTAATTAATTGTTGCAGATAATTGTTGTAATAGCAGTTGTCTACAAAATTTAATAAAAATTATCTTGTCGACAAGAACATTTTTATTAATTCACTTTTCTTCAAACATATAAGAAGATAACAATTTTCGTAAAAGTCTGCGCAATATAATTATTTTATCAAGAATAAAACGAAAGATCATTTTGTTCTTTATATTCCAGCCTTTTCTTCGATTTTGAAAGAATTAGAAAGTTGTTGTAGATAATTGTTGTAATAACATGGTTTAATAAAAATTATCTTGCTTACAAGAACATTATTTTTTAATTCACTTCCCTTCATTTAAAAAGATAACATTTTTCGCTAAAGTCAATTAATTCGTTAATTATTTTATATAGAATAAAACGAAAGATCATTTTGTTCTTTTTACTCCCGCCTTTTCTTTTATTTCACCCGCTAACACACTACTTCAGAGTCGGAAGTGTGAACTACATTCTCTCAGATAATGGAATAAATTTTCGAACAATTAACCAACTCCCAAATAGAATTCAATGGAGCGCCACCGACTCCTACACGAAATTAAGAAGGAACAGAAAAA
The DNA here is from genome assembly GCF_043381705.1 of Parasteatoda tepidariorum. Taxonomy (NCBI): domain Eukaryota; kingdom Metazoa; phylum Arthropoda; class Arachnida; order Araneae; family Theridiidae; genus Parasteatoda; species Parasteatoda tepidariorum. Next base: position 16,615,380 of record NC_092209.1, read on the forward strand.
TGCAAATCAGACGATCGATTAGATTCCATTTCTGGAGGAACCAAGCCAAGCGGGTGTCTGTTGGTAAACAACCTTGACGGCCCTGACCCCCAAAATATTCTCTGAAAATCTGTAGCAAAAGATGTGTTTGCTTCGAAAAAAATAAATAAATAAATAAGATGCGCAAGATTTTTCTTTTTTAACATTGACCTTACATCAGAGCGAAGTCACGTGGCTCCATGTCAACGACCAACGGCTGACGGCGATGGGTTTCCATTGGCTGTGACGTCACAGGCGGCGGGATGGGATAAACGGCAGGTAAAAGAGTGACCACGGGTCAATTTTGTTGAGGTTCTCTGCTCATCCTGAGATTTGTCATTTCATCTTGAGGATTCCGAGAAGACATTGGTGGGATCCAGGAGCTCCACAAATTAACTCATCTTCTTAATTGAATTTTTTTTCCAAGGTAGGTTAGTTTCGAATTAAAGTGCATGAAATATCCTATTTAATAAGAGATATTGTGATAGAAAAAAAACTTATTTTTGCGAAGAAAATTTCAGAAAACTTTTCTTTTGAAATATTTTATTCTTTCTTTTTTCTAATTATTTTATGATATGGAATTTAAACGTAATATTTTTTAGCTCAAAAATAATTCTAATCCTTAATAAGTTAGAAAAAAGTGCTCTCATATCTCGATACTTTTTTAATAAAAAATTATATGCATTTATATATCATTGGATCTAATATATAAATTGATAAATACTATACATGTGATACATTGGATCTAATATGTAATTGTATCGAAATATTTCTTTTTAAAATTAAACGAGCTCTTTAAAAAAATGTATAAAATACATATTATTAAATTCTTTTTGGTAAAATAATGCAAGGAAAAAAATTTAACATTATGTATTCTTTATAAACATTTCGATATTTTCCTTAATGCTTCTTTTCATTTGAAAAGTGATATGAAATACTATGATACAACAATCTAGTTTCGTAAAGAAAATTTAAGAAAACTTCAAGTGCAATTCCTTCTTCTTAGACAATTTTAATACTTTTATTTCTATTCTTGTGAAAGATTAATTTCTATTTTTCTTTTATTTCTTCTTGATAAATAATTTGCATTCAATATTTTTTAACTCAAATATTTTAAATCTTAATAAAAGTGATATGAGTAAAAAAAATACATTAAATTTTTATTTTTATCTAAACCTATTTAAAATAGATGCGTTAGATTTGAAAACTCAGAAAATTTTAACAAAAATTAATGTATGTATGCATTATTTATTTTGATAAAAAAAAATCCTGTATTATTTAATTCATAAATCTTTTGATATTTTAATTAATAAACTTTTTTGAATTTTTAAAAGGTGAACTATAATATATCGTGTTTCAATATTTCTACTTTTCATGAAAGTATGTGCTTACCGTTACGATTATTTTCGGATCCGCAAAAAATATTTTCTGAATACTAATTTACTATTTTTAGATATTATTCTCTTAATAAATTTTCTGAAATTTTGCTACATTTAATTAAGTAAATGTCTAGTTTAGTTTTAAATAATTAAAAAAAAAATTTATTATGAGTGTTTAGTGATTAGAAACGAGAGCTGATAACTTCAATGTTAAATAATTATTCTAATTTTTTTTTAAAAAAGTAGTTTTTGGTAAGTTATAAATATCTTATATTTTTGAAGGGAATAATATAGTTTTTAGTTGTATTTTCATTTAGAATACATTATTTTATTATAAAAGAAAATTTACGTTGTGATGTATCAATGATAACTTTTTTTCTCCGACTAGCCTTTTTTTATGTCACTTAATCAAAGTTTCAAAATGTTATATTAATAAATTATCAAACGTCAATTCGAAAAACATTCTACAAATCTTTTTACACAAATTACTTAGACTTTAAATAGAGAAAGGTTAGCCCTTGCTAATTTATAACTGAAAATATAAACGTGTGAGTTTCTCTCGTAAATAAATTTAAAATAAATTAAAGTCATTAATTTTTATTACCATTGTAACTTAGTTATGATTCACTATTTTTATCAAATTTCTTTTATAACAAATCATAAAAATATCATTTTATTTTTATCTAAGAATATTTAAATTTTAAATTTTTCTAAGTAATAAAAAAATAATATTAAAAATAATAAATCAAATTGTTTCTTTATTTAATTTCTGCATTTTATAAAAACATGGTTTCAATTCATCATGGCACTTTATAATACGATCAATTTAATTTTCCTTTTGAAACTTTTATTCATCAATGACCAAATGTTTTAAGCAAGAATTTTAAATTATTACGAATAATCATTAATTACGAAAAGTTTTCTATTAAATTTTTTTTACGAAAATTTTTCAAATATCATGGTTTTTTTAAAAATTTCGAAAAAGAGAAGTAATGAATTCAAATATGTGTTTTTACTATAAACCAGTTATTAAAAAATAGCTCAAAAAATATACGGGTGAAATTTTAAAAATATATTTAATAACTATATAATTTAATGATAAAAATGTATTCTAGGTTCACGAAGTTTATTTTGAAGCACGATATACTTAATTAAAATGTATTCATGCGATGTTATTGATTTATTATAAAAAATTTATTTGCGGTGCAAAAAACGCTATAGTTTTCAAAAACTTTAATCTAGTCTTAAACCACAAAATATATTAATTTAAATTTACAAGTCAAAGAAAGGTTGGGAAAAGTATTAAAATATGCAATTAAATTTTCATTGGCATAAAAATTATTAAAATAACAATATTAATGTAACTATTTCCAAAACCTTTTAACAAGTATGCTATTTTAATTGACGATTTTTTTTTTTCTTACAAAATAACTTTTTTTTTCTTTAAAAAAATTTTTTTTTCCTACTTGCTTACTAACTCGCGTTCCCACAGTGCACAATTTTTAAGAAGTGGAAAAGAAAACCAAGCAAATGTTGATATTTTAACACAGCTCAGGGGATAGAGCAATTGGGTGGCCCAAGTTCGAATCCCTGCGATGGCGGATCGATACCAGATTTTTATCCGACCATAACGATGAAATTAAAATATCCTCAGTGGTAGACAGATCATGGGTTAAAATCTCATTGCAGTCGGGATAACAATAGTTTTCGTGGTTTTTCACTTCATGTAACCAAATGCAGGTTAGTTTCATAAAATTTCTCTTAAAAAGCTAGTTTGTCCCAATGCTTGAACTTGTCTCTCTGGACTGCATTTAAAATTACAAAGATTTGAATATTGATAGTCACAAACCTAAAAATAGGTCGGCATTTCAATGCCGGTTATAAAACTAAATAAAATATTTTAGCATATTGGTAAACACCACTGCAAACTATTTTTCAATACATCTGTATGAGTGTTCTAAGCTGCCAGTTCTCTAAACGGTTAAGCAATAACTTAAAGGAAATTCTTGTTCGAATTAACGTAAATTATAAATTTGCAAAACACATGACAACATAATTTTTTTAAAATTAAAATAGCTGTAACTTCTAATTTAATTTCAAAAGGATAATTTTCCAAAAGATTTGGTTTGTATATTCTAAAACTTGTGATAGCGTATTAACTTTGGATATTTTTGACATCACATTTGCATTTTCGCTCGATTAACTTTAAGATATTCCATTTATCGCGAAAATGTTTAGATTGCGCACCTTCGACAACGAGACTCTTAAAATTTCTTTAGAAGCACCAAAAAATGGCCCCACCCCTCAAAAGATCTGACAACCTTCACCCCGACTTTCGACGACAAAAACCTTGAACCACCCCTCACACTAAAATTACTTATCGCCACCCCCACTACCTCCCCACGTCTATAATAAACTACCATCAACAACAACACATACCTGAGGAAGAAAATAAATGCGCACACTATTCTGCGCATGCCAACTATTTCTTCTCATATCTGCTATTGATGGAACAGCAATTGATGATAGAAAGTGAAAGAGGAAATTCTTCTCGCATGAAAGAACTTTTCTTTTCTTTCGATAAAGAAAACGCTGAGAAGGGAGAAAAAGTCATGATAATAATGATGATGATAACATCCAGAAAACTGCTTACCTGAATCATTTTCGTTTAACCTTTCTCGTATTGGCTGCATTGGCGAGTTCAAGCGTTCTCTCTGACTGATGTCATAATGAGGGGTTTATGATACAAAAGGGGTTAGATGGCTTGTTAAATGGCGAGAGATAATAAATAGTGTCGATTTTTATGAAGTAATTGAATTTGATTTGGCAGCTACCGATGCAAATTGGCGCTTTTTTTGCGAGGGAAAACAATGGAAGGTTTTGTTTTCTATTTAATTTATGATGCTATTGCTGGTAAATTGCATGGTAGAAACGATTATGTTAGGCTTTATTTTTTTAAACAAAGGTGATTATTAGTATTTTGGTGATTAAGCTTTCAATTTTTTGGTGAAGTTATTCTTACGTATATTTTCTTCGTTTGTTTATTTTCAAACGAGGAATGAGTTAGTTTTAAAAGCATTTATTATTTCTGTGGTACACTGAAAGAAAATGTATGGTCAAAAGTAGAAAAATATGGTGAAATTTACCATGTTTCTGGCTTTATGGGAGCACTGAAAAGTTTCGAAGCGCTTCAGTAATGATTTTTGAGGAATTAACAATGAAATATGGTTTTAAGTTATGTGATAAAATTTGGTGAATGCTGTAACATTTGGTAACTTTATCATAATACCTTGGAGCATGGTATGAAAACCAGTTGCTCGATTAAATTTGCTTTTCAGTCTCGATTTTTTATTCATTTATTTATTTGACTAAATGTGTGGTAAGACTAACTATAGTTGTGAAAACCACAATTTTCTGAGTAACGTTGTTATATGAAAGGAAAAATTACCAAAGGAATGGTTTAAATACCACATATTTTGGTTTCATGAATTATGAATTAGATATTTTTTTAACAGAAATGTAATTTCCATACAGTACGGTAATTCTATCCGATTTTTTTTTATCTCCGTGTGTGAAAAAAAAAGTTATTAAAAGTAGATTGGATAATTTTAAATTTTCAAGGAAACTACCATTGCGTATATCTGAATATTTTTTTGAAAGAAATTAGTTTTAAAAACAAAAGAAACAGTTCAGAAATATTAAAAAGAATTTATTAAATTAGACTGATCCATTTTCTATTTTAAAAAAAAAACAATTCTTGCGTATATCAAAAAATATTTCGTGCGTGGAATGAGTTTTAAAAGCAAATATTACTCTCAGACATTTAAAGTTATCAAAGCTGGAATAGACAGTTATGTATTTTCAAAGAAACTACTCTTTATAATTGAAGTGGTGTACGTTTTGATGGAACTAACTAGCATTTGCATTCCATGGAGAGGAAAACCACGAAAACCTCCTTCTATTAGACTGACGGCAAGGAGACTCTAACCCATGATCCGACAACTACTGAGGATATTTTACGTCAGTACTGTGGTCGGGCCGGTGTGACCCGGATGCGGAATTCGTATCGACCAGCCATCGCTGGGATTAAAACCAAGTTCACCACATTGGAAGGCGAATACTCTATCCCTTGAACCATCACGGCTCTTAACCTTATCGTTTAATTTTTTTTTTATAACTGTCGTTGAATAGCCGACCCAATTTGGGGTTTAAGACTACTAATGTTCAACTCCGTAGCCTTGTAATTTGAACCAATCCGGAAGACAAGGAAACTCCTGAATCAGTGCCCCCAGAGGTATGATTTGTTAAGAGAACATGGAGGACCTTGTGACTTGATAAATCTAGCGTGCATCAGTCACCATTACGGGGAGTCTTCGGTCGGCAATGATCGAACCTACGACCTCTTGGACATGGTCTCCTTGACCTACCAACCAGGCTATCCCGACCAACCTTCTCATTTTATTTTATTTTATATTACATACGTCGTTGAACAGCAGACCCAATTTTTGAGCTTACGACTACTAATGTTCAACTCCGCAGTCTTGTAATTTTGAACCAATTCAGAAGACTAGGAAACTCCTTGATCAGTACCCCCAGAGGTTTGATTTGTTAAGAGAACATGGAGAAATTTGTGACTCGGTAGTTTTAACGTGCATCAGTCACCATTTACTACACGGGGAGTCTTCGGCCGGCGGGGATCGAACCCACGACCTTTTGTACATGAGCCCAGTGCCATACCAACCAGACTATCACGGCTAATCTCCTCATCTGAAGTAAAGGTATTACGGTCGAAATTGTTGAGTAGAGACCCGAGCAAATATTGTAGACAAACTAATTCTTGTTTCTAGTAATGATTCAAAAAGGGATAATTTTCTTAACGTTTAAAAAGAAAATCACAGATGTCTAATGCAACGACATACATTTATTTTCGGAAAAATGTGTAGAACTCATATGTCGAGCTTTGAGAATAAACTTGGTCGTTTCAAATTATCATGAACAACGGAATTCGATAAATTTAATCTCTCACTTATATAACGAGTTCACCAGTTTGCATTAATTAATGCCTTGTGCCTTCTTCAGCCTAAGCTGTCGTAGTGTACCTTTATGCATCTTAAGCGAAATTTTGCGAACCAGTTTGTTAAGGTTGTTTTTCGAAAGCTCCATCGTAGTATGAAAATAATGTGCTATTTGCTAATAATGTGCTAATTTTGTGCTAATTATGCAAATTTTGCTAATAATGTGCTATTTTTGTAACTGCTGTGAGTTGCAACTGTTACTTATGACTGTTAGGTCGACTTCAGTCTATCTAAAGCCAGCGTTGTCTACGCTTATTTTGAAAATGTCGCAAAACGTCAATATGGAGGAATGTCACAGTTTCGTGAAAACGAAAAGCGCTTGCAGACTAATTTTTTTGATACTTAAAAACTTACTCCAGGGCTGATAATAATTTGTAAAAACTGAGAATAAGGCTGTGATTTTGATAATTTTTGTCTAAGTGGCTAAATGTCGCCAAATTGATGAATTTTAAAAAAAGTTTAATTACTTTCAAAACACTTAAGTTATTCGTCTGTTCTAAAGCCAAGATACTTCTTCACGGCAGATTATATGCATAGTTTCAAATCACTGCAATGCTTCAAGTGTAAAGCACTTAAACTGCTTTTTTTCCCCTTGGCGACAGAGTTTTAAAAAACAGCCTTCATACACCTTCTCCAGACGAAACCAAAAAATTTTTTCTTACTTCAATAGAATTTTCAGCGTTCCTACAGTAAAAAAGTAAAATATAATGAGCATGCTGTTTTTCACTTTCTTTATTTGAAAGGGCGCCAACCAAAAACTATTGCGTAGAATCTATCTTTTTCACTAGTAAGCCTTTTTATTTTGCTTTCAAAATTTATAGTGATTACACGACTTCAGTGTGAAATTGGCTATGAAAAAATGCAATTAAGTAATCTGTTGGGGAAAAAAATGAAATTACTCTCCGAACAATATAATAAGATACACAGTAGCACTTGGAATTATTGCTTCATTTACGAACATGATTTATTGTGCAATTTACCATATCTACGTTCGTAAAAGAAATTATTTCGAACTACATATATTGCTCCGTTAAATTCGTTTCCATCTAACTGCTTTCTTAGCATTCAAAAATTTAATTTCTAAAAAGGTAAAGAAAACGATAAACGCTAGTTAAAACAAAAGAAGTGAAAAAAAAAACTGCGGATCATATCTTCATTATTTAAAGTCTCTCATGCTTAACCATTCATAGATAAGAAAAAATATTTTACAATTATCCGTATATAAAAACAAAATATAAAAATTCTTTTAGAACCGCTATCATGTTGAAATTTTGAAAATCTTTCTAACTGTTTTCTTCTTACATGGAATACGAAGGTCTTTACAACATAATAAGCCGACCAAGATGATGTGATAAACGTCTATTAGAATTTCTGACAAATTCTTAACCTGCCTTACCTCACGATATGAATCTACGGTTGATTTTCTTCTGAGTTTAAACAATGAGAATCATTACGCAAGAAATTAAAAAAAAAGGTAGATTCTCTTGGATGAAATTTATTTCGAAGAATGCATAATTAGTGATATATTTTTCAATGCATTCAAAGGTTTATGTTTTATGTCAGTGTTTGTCCCAACCAAAACATGTCGTGCGTTGAAAGAATTTAAATCATCGTCTGAAAATAACGGTCGGCAGTTAAATGTCGTTTGGCGAAAAGCTTGTATGCTTTCAAGTTCTGTGTTTTTGTTCCATAATATATATTCAGAGAATATCTAAGTTAGTCAATTTACTTTTAACAGAATTCATATACCCGTGATATTAAAAAGGGCACGGAGAAAAATATTCGGTAAAATTACCGTAATGTATAGTAATAGCATTTCAGTAAAAAAAATTTTTTTAAAAAAACGTAATTCTGGTTTAAAGAAAAAACCCTAAATATAAGGTATTGAAGCCATTCATTTTGTAATTTTTCTGTTCATTTGGTAACGGTTTAACAGAAATTCTGGCTTTCAAAATTATAGAAATTATTGCCTCGAAAAGATTTTTATACCCTTAATGGTTTCCCAGTTTTAGTGGTAACAAATACACTTTCATTAATTTAATGAGGTTTTTTTGAAAAAAAAAAAAACTTTTTTAAAACGCTTTTTTTTTCTTAAAAAAATATTGATTAGAATATTTTTAGAAAATGTTTATTTAATATCAAATGAGGAATTGTTTTTTAAAAAAATGACGAAATCATCACAATTTTCTCAATAAATTTTTTCAAATAAATATCTGAATAAAAGTCGTCCTAAAATGTATGTAAATAGTATAAGGATTGTGCACTACAAAATTCAAGTTTATCGGTGCCGTAATTTAAGAAAAGAAAAAAACGTTACATGAGCTTATAGCTCTTAATTAAAGTTTCTTATAAATCTTTCCACTCAGTACAAGGCTTAATTTTAAGTCTGAAAATGTTAGAGCAAATTTTAGATGCATCATAGAAAAAAAGCATAAAAATAAATTAATATATATAGTTTCACAACACTCCATTAAATCTTTTGCAAAACGAGCAGTTGCCTACCTGAAGATTAACTTTTTTTTCTGTTTCAATATAAACTAAAAAAATTTTAATTTGTGCTCCGATATCTTACCACACGAAGTTTTTATCATATTTTACTTTTCAACTATAAATTTTAAATTTAAAATTCAATGCATTTTGATATCGTATACATCAATTCAAAAAATTATTTAAAAGTATTAACTCTCAATTATTAGATTTTATTCTTATACATTAGTTCTAATTTCTCTACCAAACTATGAAATCGTTTGGGGAAAAAAACGAGGCAGTTGACCTCCTAGAAGAGATTAATGTCCTCTTTTTTTTCCTTTTTTTTTAAATAATTTTTTTTATCTTTAATCCTTTGATCCATACCTTTCAAGTTTGATAAAATCTCAAATCAAACGATAATTGAAAATTTTACGATCGCACTTATTGAGGCAAGTATGAGAGGTCATTTCGTATCAAAGCTTCACTCCCTTAGTTTACATACGGTGTGATTTTAGGGCGGGCAGAAGTAGAAGGCTGAATTCTTTGTGGAATGTGGCCCTCTACGGGCGGCATGTTTATTCACAAGTTTCGACCTCTGTGAACTAGTTAAAGCGTCACCAGAAAAACATCTCCACTAATTCTTAGTGACGCAACATACATGACAAGTTCAGAATAAAGCCAACAAACACTTCTTTTTTTTTTCTATTGAAGTGTTGAAAAAAAAATGCAGTTGCGGATTACTACTGTTTTCTCACCAATAGTGGACGACCTTTACTCGTCACGTTTCATCACAAACATTGATATAACAGATATTTCTGGTATTGCATCATATTTGTTAAGAATTACATAAAATAGTCCGGGTTACTTAATGTTATTACAAACCTAATGTAGAGTTTTATTGAACAAAGAAAAACGTTTTAAGGTTTTCGTTTCGGACCAATAGTCGAAGTAATATGGTTTTGAAATAACAAAGTTTGGTTTCTAAAAAAAATTGCTGTTATTACAGGGCCCGTCATAATTTCTTGTATTAAGACATTTTATACAAACTTATTAAGTAATTGTAGAAGACCAGTTGACTTTTATAACGTGTAACGATAGTGCAAATATTTATTTTAAATTAACTCCTCAATACATTTAGAGATTAAAAAGGAAATTCTTCCTTATAAATAAATATTAAAACATGACTGCAGCATATTTATATAAACAAATTCCGTTTCCTAATAATTTAGGTTTTAAAAGTTTAAATTTTTCGGGATACATCATGATGCTTTGATCTCCTTATTCCTCTACCCATTTCTCTATGGAGCTTAAAATTAGAAGAGAAATTAATCGCTTTAATTTATTTATGAATATGAAAATATATTATTAAAACCATAACTTCTTAGAATTACAAAGTATGAAGATTGTTGAAACTCCATCAAATACAAATCTTCAGCTATCAAATTTTAAATCTTGTTCATCTATTATTTAAAGCTTATTTTTCCTTGTAGATATTGAAGAATATATTTTAACATTCTACATTCATTTCTTTGTTTTTTGTTAAGAAAATTTATTGCATATTGAAGTTTGAAACCCATATTTTCCAGCATTAGTAATCGTGAATAATTATTTAGAACTTTTGCTATACTTTAACGTCTTTTGCATCACAATTTGTTGCATATTAAAATCTAAAACTGATATTTTCCAGCATTAGTAATTGTGAATAATAATTTAGAACTTTTGCTATACTTTAACGTCTCTCGCATCAAAATTTGTTGCATATTAAAATCTAAAACCGATATTTTCTACAATCTGTAATTGTGAATAGTTATTTAGAAGTTCTGCTATACTTTAACGTCTTTTGCATCACAATTTGTTACATATTAAAATCTAAAACCGATATTCTCCACCATTAGTAATTGTGAATATTCATTTAGAAATACTGCTATACTTTAACGTCTTTTGCATCACAAATCGCACTAAGCTGATTAAAGAAAAGTAGAAACACTGCAAAAATGTTATAAAACCGATTAAATGTATTTAGCCAAATTAGGTATTCATCATACATCATCATTTTTAGAAAAATAGAATTCTAGTTGATTTAAAATAAGCCAAGTGTTCTTAAGTTGCAGGAATAGACAAATGAAATTTTAGATATTTCTTTAGCTATTTTACTTCTTTTATTGAAAAAATTGAAAACAATTCCATTTTGAGATGAAAATAAAATAAATTTGAAAGTATTATCAGTAACTAAAAATATTAAAAATTAGCCAAAGAAAGTAAAAACACATATGAAATATTACATTCATTATTTTATCCCTCTTATCAAAATTGGTAATAAAAATTTAGGTCTCGCACATTGCTTAAAATATGAAGAAAAAAAATGTGCACCAATTTTACTGTAGACAGATCACAAAATTAATATGCTTAGCTTTCCAATTAAAATGTTAAATTCCTGAATTTTATATCTACACTGTAGAAAACAGTCAATTCTACAGAAAGAAAATATACATATTGTTTGCTTATTTTTACGGAAAAACTGTTTAAGGATATCGATTTTTTTTTCTGTCTTTAACCGTTAACCACGCGCCGTAAAATAATTCTATTTCTTACAGACATTCCTCGTATATTTGAGAATTTACAGATGAAAAACTGTTTTTTTTCCCGTCACAAAAGAGTTTCTCTCCATTTTTCAAACTAATCATAAGCAGATAAAAACTGTAAATTCAAAATCTAGTTTTTGTGTGCATTTTTGCTTAACATACTATAATTTTATATATATTGTAACTTTATAGCATATTATAACTTTATATATATACGCTGTAATACATCATGACATTTTACAGCGTATTAGTTATGTTACGTTTTTGCGTGATTCAAAATATGTCTTATGTTCATGGAGAAACTTATAAAAGTGATAATGAGTGAGATGAATCGTATTTCCTGAATATGTGCTAAAATAAATAAACAACTAAAATCTAAACAGCCTTCAGTGAAATAACTAACTAAAAATTTTATAGTTAAAAGCAAAACAAAAAATCAATGTGTTCTTAATGACAGAGTTACAAAGAGTTGTTGAAAAGAAAATTACATTACTCATCTTTATGAGCGGTGACGAATTATTGCGAAAAAGTTTGTTCTTCAACATAATTAAAAAAATTTTAAATTCTTCGAAGGACTTTAATTATTTACTCACATTTGAATGAAATCAAAAATCTATCGTTTGTCAGTATAAAAAATTTACTTCGAATTTCTTAATGGAATGTTTTTAATGTGCTTCTATAGAAAACAAAATGCGTGTTAATTACAAGAACATAATGTGTTTTGTAATTTAACAGAAATTGTGCCCGGAATTTTTCAATTTTAATTGAAGGTCATCAGTTTAAAATAACAATGCAAACCTTAAAATTATTGAAATTTTTCAGTTAAATGAAAAGCATGCGTCCAAATCAAGGTTAACATTTCGCCAAGGTCGATTTTTTTAAATCAAGTATTAAAAAAAACACATTGAAATTTAAAGAATATGTTCATTTACAGTTGGTATTAACTTCACAAACTGATTTTACTTTTTAAAAGAATAACCTTTTTAAATGTAATTTTCTATAAAATCATATAACTTTAGAAACATAATAACAAATTATTCTTCAATCTTATACTATTTTCATGTTACTCATTTTTTATTTGAACGGATTTTTTAAGTTTTATCTGCATGGTTTGTTAAAGTTTATTATGAATCGAAATGAGGAGGAATATCTACTTCTAGTTTCAGTTTTTATAAAATGATGACTCTTAAATATTAGAAATTGGCAACTTTATCCTTAAATTTGTCAAAAGGGACGAATTTAAAATATCTATATTTTAAAAAAAACTTAATAGATATGTAAGAAGATTTCGAATAATGTTTGTTTTTATTTTTTTCACTGAATGAAAACTTTTTGCGCTTACAGTCGAATGGTCGATTGAAATATATTGAACTTAAGGTTCTCGTTCATAAATGATTTTATTTTGCACTTAATTATAATGATATTTATGGTTCAATTAGACATGTTCACAGCATTTTATTCTTCTTTTTGCGTTTAAAAAGTAAACTCGGTTGCTTCGATTAAATGGCGACCCAAACTATAAAATTTCCATTAAATAGTAACCCAAACTATAAGAAATTTTAAAGTTAAAGTTACCTGCGCTATGTAATACACGTACTTTCTGAAAGAATATTACACCCTTCTTTATATGACAACGATAATAACGAAAAAAATCGTTAATTTTAATGCAATATAGGAAATTATTTTAGTGTAGTAATAGCATATTTTAGTGCCCTAAATTATAAATTTTTGGTGACTCTTAATTCTAAATTTTAAATAAAGCAAATAATTCGACTTACCTTCATAAGAGATGTGTTTCCCTTTCAGTGGTCAAAGTGTATTATGTCCTTCGAGAAAATGAATTCCCGTTAAGTGGCCTCTGCCCTCATTTTTCTTACTGACCTCGTTTTCCTTAACTTGAATTTGGCTCAGATTTTTCCTCATTACCTGATGGAAGTAATAAATTCTGGTTTCTTGGAAGAATTCTTTTTTTGTAGATAACAACATTGTGGTACTTTATCTATGTGGAATTGGTAATTTTGGATTCGTTCGAAAATAAAATGAAAAATTTGAACATGAAGGTATTAAGCTGACAATGTTATAGTGACTACGTATGTGAAATTAATAAATGCCGCAACGTATAAAAAGGGAATTAAGATTCTTATACATAAATTGTTGAGAACCTTATTGTGGTACCTTATATGATAGATATCGATAAATATAAAAGCATTATACAATGCAATAAGAAATTGGGCATCTAAAAAAATAAATAAATAAACGATTGACTAAATTTTCTTTTGCTTCATCTTACGTGAGAATTTTTTACAGATATTAGATACTTTCATATCGTTGATTTCAAATCTGCAATCAATTTCTCCCTCCAAGTTAAAAAGGAAATTTTAAACGATATTTTTAGTCTATTTTTTGTCTTAATGTACAAATTTAAAAACGCTATATGCAGCAGGCGGATGCAAAAATATTGCGAAAAACTTCTAGAATAGTTAAATCTCATCATCAGAATTAAAACTGCATAGGAACCAATTGCTCGAAAATGTCGTCATATACCTCTAGGAGCGCTTCTCTACCATGAACTATTTCGTGTGCTTCTGAGAGCAGAAACTGGATTCGAATCCATATATTTGGCGTGTTATTCCAGCTGCTCTAGCCACTGAGTTATAGAAGCTTTTTTTTGTTCGAAATTATTGCATATATTTAAGTACTAAAATCATGAGTTGTATGGACGGTTTTTCAACTTTTGATTTTAATTTTTCTAATTATTGTTTGATGTTTGTTTAAAAACTTCTAAGTCTATTGTTAGTCGCCCTTTATGTAGAACGGCTAAAGCAAAAATTATAAAAAAACATTAATTGCAAGTTTTAAAAGATCCTTATAAAACTTCAAATGTTACACAAAATATCAAATTCTGATAAAATGCTATTTCCGATAACAGTATTTAAAATATTTGTTTCTAAAATGTCAACTTTTACTTTCCCTTATTCTTTTCTCTTTTTCCCTATTCTAATGTAAATGTCCCTATTCTAATATAATCTAGCTTTGCTTATTTACCAACTCAAACAGAATGAAATAATTCTGAAATGTATATACAGAAGTTTAAACTGCTTTACATAAGCAAAGATAAGTTTTAATTGATAAAAGTATCTAAAAAAAACTTTTTTTTAATTTTTGACGATAATGAATTAATAATCGCTTGCCTAGTTGCATTCCGAGAAGAATATTTAATGACGCAAACCTAAACTAGCATATAGCCAATACTTGAGCTAACTAAAGGCTTAAGCATTTAAATCATTGCTGTACCTTAAGTGAAAATTATTGCGACTCATACTCATTTTTCATTCTAAAACAAGCAATGTCTCAGTCCTGTATATTTGTTGCAAATTTCTTAATAGAATAAATTCTAATTCTATATCTTCATATCTCATTAAAAATAATGCGTTGATTCATTTGAGTCATTTAATTTTGATTCAAAAATGAATTCTAAAATATTAATAAAGTATGGCATATGTGCAATTTATTTAAAAATGCGAATAGGCGAGTTTAAAATGTCAATTATTGAAACGGAGTATAAATGTGAAATAGTATTAATGTATATATAAATGATTAAATGTTGACATAAACTGTTAACATGAAGAATTCTTCATATTCGACATATTTTTGCACAGATTTTTTTCACACAATAAATTAATTTTTGTCTCATTTGAAAATTTTCTGTTTTTTATTAATCAGCTTTAATTGTTGTTAATGTAATTGGTAATAAAAGAAGCATATAAATGAGAAAAAAAGTCTGTTTCAAAAGATTAAAAATATTTTCGATCGTCTGCTTTATTTCAATTACATTAGCCTAAATCGTGAGCTTATGTATTTATTAACTTCGACTTTCATTCAAATTGGAACTCCGAAACAAGGCAATTTCAAATAATGTGACATCTAATCATTTCCTCATTAAACGAAATCACGAAAGTTAAATTAAACCGATGTTGACGACACCTCTTTCAAACATCGTGAACTCCGCATATGTTTGGAAATAAATGAAAACAGTCACGTTAAGTAATTGCTTTTAAATTGGCATCCTCTGAAGTACTACGTTAATTTAGTCGCCAAATAAGAGTTATTTACTCTCATTTTCCCCTCCAGGAGGGAAAAAGTTCGTTCAACTTATAATCATTGAATATTGATAACACATTCTCCCTTCCGCCTAGTGGTCATCTCTAAAGATAAACGTGTAGAAATTCTATTGTTTGTTTACATTGTTTTAACATTGTTTTCGCTACTTCGTATGAGAAATAATGAAAAGCCATTCAGTGACATTCATTAATCATTAAAGTGAACATCTTAAATTGTCCAAAGGCATTTTATCGTGAATATCGTGTCATTGAAAGTATTGCATTTACCTTGTTTGGATCGGCAATGGCTTGAAGACAGTGCATTTATTTTGGAGAATTTTTAATTGAAAATTGTTTTCTTTCTTAATTTAAACTGATTTAATGATCATAATTGTGACAGTTTTATTGGAAATTTATAAATACGATATTAAATTGCATTTGGCATTAAATATTTTATGATATGATTTGATATGATATCAATGAATCCGCCTAGATTAGATGAATAGATTGGATATGATTTCTGATTATAATAACTTTCTAATCATTCTATTCGAATATTGATTCACTATATAATTATTTTTATACATGATTGGCGTTAAGCAACCAATGCAATTCTGAGTTTACGACTATCAATCTTCAACTTCGCTGCCTTATAATTGTGAGTCTAACCCAGAAGATCAGGGAACTTCTGAATCAAACATTGCAATTCGACGAGGACTTTTTGAGGGAACTATCCTGCATTTGTTCCATATGGAGAGGAAAATTACGAAAACCTCCCACGGTTAGCCAGATGGTAAGGAGATTCGAACCTGTGATTCGACTACCACTGAGGGCCGACAGGCCTGTGTAGGGGGCAGGGAACTGTCCTTGCATCAGAAAGGTTATGTGTTCGAATCCCGGGAAAGATATGGATTTTCTTTCCTTCTCTGTACTATCTGTCCTTACTGTGGGAGCGACGTTGGCCCACCTAATATGGTGCCCCTGTAAGAGAGGTCAGCAAAATCGTCCTGTAGATGCCTGAATTGGTGGATGTTAACACAGGCAGGCATTAGGAGAAAAAAAACTACCACTGAGGATATTTTACGGCAACACTGTGGTCAATACGAGCCGGATGCGGAATTCGTCTCAATCAGCTATAGCTGAGAGACGAACCTGGATCACCTCATTGAAAAGAAAACGCTCTATCCCCTGAGTCTCCACAGCACTCACTATTTAATTGAGAATTTTCAACAAAAAAAGTTTAAAAAGTACAACAACAAAAATTTACAGTTTTTGTTTTACCGTTGTTTACTTGTTTATGATAGCTCTCAAAACTTTCGATTTTTTAACAAATGCCTTAATTTAGTTTTACGAACTAGAAACTTCACTTTCCAATAAACTTAAAAGTAATATAAAATGTAAACATTTTGGCAGAAGAAAAACTAACATTTTGTTTATTTGTTTTAAAAAATTAAATGGTCGTAATTTAATCAAAAAAGTTTTTAAATTTAAAAATTCAAAGAATTTTTTAGAAACTTTTTTAATATTTCTTACACATACGATTAATACAATTATACATTAGTACAATGCGAGGTAAAAAAGTTTCATACAAAAACGTAATAATGATTACTTTCATTTATTGTCGCTGATACAACACTATAAACTTTTGTGCAAATAAAGTGAGTGCCTACTCACGTTAATAAATCATTGCTTACTACTCTTCCAAATTTAAATGGAATAAAATTTTAATATCAAATAACATTTAAACAATAGACTTCTACTGAACTTAAAATATAATATTCGGTTAACGAACGTCAACTTTTTATACTAATGAATCATAAGAATTATTAATGGTATAAAAATGCCCGTATGCGTTTTAACTTAATAGATAATCTCACTTCATCAACATATTATTAGAATAGTGTAAAAGCAATTAGTTGCAGTAGTAAAAGAAATTAGCAAACAGATAGCAACTGTTTTGTGATCTAATGTTCGAATTCTGTTGTGAATATCAAATCTGTTGCGAAATTGTTCTGTGAATATCAAATGTTCGAAGTGCAAAAACAACGTCAAATATGTTTCCTTATCAATAATTATTAAAACTGATAATAATTCACATAAGGAAAAACATAAGATTGTGAATTATATGCAATATTTTAATTTACTAGTCAAGAGGAAATAAATTATTTAAATCAAGGGAGGAAACATTGAAAACCTAGCCTTCACCTTATGTAAATTCTGCAAAAGATTTCTTTTCATATAATTGATGATACGTTTTGAATTTAAATAGTTAGTTGAAACCTAAAATTCGATACGAATTTAATATTTAGATTCTGACACTTACCACAAATTTTTTGTCTTAATATTTTTTATTTTTTTTAAATTCAGAAAATTTTTTACTCGTGTTGTTAGTTAATTAGGCGTTATTCTTTTAATTTGCTATAAAAAGTCGTTGCTCAAAAGAAAAACAAATATACATTAATACTGACAACGAAGATACCGATTACGGTGATGTTTACATAAATAACTAATTGATTAAAATATATATTTATAAAAGAATTATTACAGAGTTCTCTTCACTTATGAAAACACAAATTTTACTCTTTTTACTATATTACTTAATTTTGAGAGATACTTCTTTGCAATAAAAAACAAAGAATTTGTCAAGTAAATTGAAAGTTAAAATTACGTTTCTTACAGCACAAAACTAATTTGGTGGGATTTTGCTTTCCCTAGTAAAATTATAATTTTGATCTTTAACATCTTATTAACTAAATTTTATTAAAAAAATTCACGTGCTATTCTTTCCTCTGCTAACAAATTTAAAGCGTGTTTACAACGTTGTATCGTTTAAATTTTTTTTAAAATTTAATATGATGTTAAACTGAACCATACTATAGTTCATACTATTCTTGATTACGCTATAGTATGGCTCAGTTTTAACTGAAACTTGTTTCATTTTTTACGCCTTGTTAATGTAGATGCAAATTTGTACCATATTATGGTATAAAAAATCAAATGTTACGGTTTAATGGTGAACTGATTTATTTGAGAATGTATTCGAGAAAGTATAAAAAATAATATGAGATGTTCACACTCTCGGTGTCTACCTTAATACAAGTCTATATTAATTTTCTCTACAACTTAAAAGAAACAAATCTAATTTAGATATTTAAAGCACTCCTTAAAAGAAAGAAATCCAAATGAAATCAACGATGATGAAAATCTATTTTTTAATAAAATTTTTTTTAATTTAAAACTAGATTTATTATGTTATAGCAGGCATAATGGAACATAATTTTTTTTGTGAAATGAAAGGCTGCTTCAACCTGAATACTTAAAATTAGCATTACAATGAAATTCATTTACATAGAAATATTTTAACATAATAGGTGACAATAACACTATAAATAACATTTCATTGCTACATTAACCAACAAAACCTTTTCTAAATGGCTAACAAAAACGTCAAGTCAATTTGTACACATTTTTCGAGGTAAGAACAAAAGGTCTTATTCAATGCAAATAAATATCTTCAATGTTCCATTATTCTTCCTTAACAACATTAAAGACTCTAGAGGCTACCTCAAAGGACATTAGAATGCACTTTAGACGACAAAAAAGATACTAACTAACGAACGAAATTTGGAAACCATTTGCTGGGATATTTCGACATTTTGAATAAAATGAGAAAAAAAATTCATGTAAAATCGTCTGCTCTTATAGGAAAACTCAGAACAATGGTTGAATTATTATTCCTTTTTAATACTTAAATTAAATTTAAAAAACACCAAAAAGGGTAACTATTATTATTAATCAAAAGTCGGAAGCCATTTGAGTTACTATTTATACAAAATGTCACAAATCAATGAATATGTTAACACCATTTTTAATTAAAGTTTCCATACGTATTGTATTTACAAAAATTGATGAATAACGCCATTTTGAATGAAGTGAAGACGTTTTCGTGTGTAACATATCGTCTGCCCTTATAAAGAAACTCAGAACAATAGATGAACCATAATTTCTTTTTTTTAATATCTTAAGTGAAAAATATTTGAATTCTTGAATGGATTTTATGAAAATTTGGAAAATTTATCTGAGTATTTGAAGCACCAATTGACTTTGGTAAAAAAAAATTAACAATAAAACAATGGTACGTAAAAGCCCCAAAATATTCTTTTATAGCCGAGAATTTGCATTTTAGTATAGTTATTCTAATATGAAATGACTTCATTTCGGGATGAAATAACTTTTTTTAGTTCCAAGAATACTTATTAGCATTTTTATTGTTGCGTTGAAAGAAAGTATCGCACTTGAGTTCAAAAAGCTTTTACGGTGTCTGTCATTTAAATGTAATATAAGACTAGAAATTAGCATATTCTTAGAATGTTAATGGAACATTATTTCATCTAGATGTAAGATGTTTCTAGAATATATTTCTGAATTCAAAAATACCTTGTAACTGCTATTGAAATAAAGAAACGGTTACTTATTCGCCATGGAATTTTTCAAAAGAATATTATTATTTTTACAAAAGAATATTAATACATGAATATTTGTTTTAGATATTGATCAATTCTGTGCAAATTAAAAACGATCTTAGATTTTACTAGAATTAATAAGAAATACATACCATAATAACATACATAATATATTACCATATAATAATACCATAATATCATCCATACCATGAATATGTATAAAACTATAAAAAATAAACTTTTTTTTTTCCTTTGTAAACTTAGAATAAAAAATAAACTTCAGGTTTTAACACCTGTCACTTTTTATGCAAATATCAACTAATTTGAACCACTCCTTATTTGTGTTTAAATCACTCCAGCTGCCACTCTAATCCATCAAAACCTGCCCAAAAATAATCTTCTTATTTTATTTAATAATACGTTTAATATGATGGACTGCCCAATGTTTTTAATTAAATTAAGCGCTTTGCAACATTTATTTAACCACGCATGACAAAACGAAGCTCTTATTTACTTTAGTTTTGATTGATATTCAATTTAAGAGAATGTAGGAAAAATGTAATTTTCCATCCTTTTTTTTTTGCTGTTAAAAACTTGTTTTAAATTATTTATAAAAAAAATCGCATTGTTCGCGATATATATGTAATATATACATATCTAAATGAATGCAATTTTTTTCCAATATATTCTTAATAATTACTGATAACTTTATAAGAAAATAATTGTTTGAAACAAAGAGATAGATAAAAACTTCAGAGTATGAAATTTTAGTAACATTTTAATGAACCTTTCCAGAATATAAACAGCAAAACGCAGTTGTAAAACACATTTTCTAATTAAAAACTGGTTAATTTCCAATTAAAAACTTCTTAATTAACTGGTTAACGCAGTTGACCTTACTATGTTTTTGAGCCCAATACTTTGTGCTCAAATACATAGTATTCTACTATCTTCAGTGTACTTCTATGTCAGTATGTACTTGTCTTCTCTCAAAGTTTAAATATGAACATATTATCAAAATATTCTCCCATTTAAACAATTCGTGATGTGTAAATAAAATCTTAGTGTGTATTCTGCAAACAGTTAGTGAATTAATTGATTAGTTCCATGGAATAGTTTCTTCTTTTTAAGAAAGTTGCTCTTGCATTAATTATGCCTTCATTTAAATTTTTTTTAATAATTTTTCAGAGTAAACACAGTCATTACTAAATTAATAATTAGTGTAAGGAATCTGTAAGAGAAGAAAATAAAATTGATACAAAAATTAATAAGTATGAAAGTCTAGACGTAATTTCATAAATATTTGATAAATAAATGTATATGTTTAGCCATTCGAAAACTGAATTTCTGTATTATGGATATCATTGTATTTAAATCTATCAAATTACTTTGTTTTGGCAGGAAGAAAAAGTGCAAATGTATGTTTTTTTAGATTTATTAACTACAAAAATGATTGAACTCACTGCAACGTTCCTTCTTCAAACTATCAATTATTGCGTTCAACATAAATTCATGGCTCTAACTTATCAGTAATTGAACTCTAAATAATAATTGAGACTTATGTCTTGCTTCGAGCAATAATTTCATCTTTCATCTCCAGAGCAAGTCAATCGACATAGCTGCATTATCAACACAATTAAAGTTCTATTATTATCCTGCTAATGATTAGACTGTATCATTAAGTAAAGAAAAATACATTAACTTCATTTTATTTTGTTTTCGTAATTTCAATTTTTTGAATTCCTCCCAATATGCAATCTAAGAAATAAATGTACCAATATAAATTAAGAAACAATTTTTAATGAAGATAAGAATCGAAAATGCCAACTGTGACTAATTTATTTTGAGGCTAGTATAAAAAATAAATTACGGAGAAAAAAATAATTCTCACAAAAAGAATCTATGGAAGTCATAACCTGTTTGGTGATTGTGAATGTTCGTGCCTGATTTCAAATCCAATTAAATACAACTCATTTTCATTATAATTATGAGTTATCAATTTTTTATTATTTTCTATAACCGTCTTTTAACGTTCAACACACTTCTAAATTATGTTCTTCTTTGTACAGAAATGGTGTGGTATTTCTTCAAAGAAAGCTTTAAAAAAAGTTTTGCTTTTTCTTATGTTATGATTTTTTCCATTTGTATTGTTTTGCCGGGAAAAGAAATGAATTACCCGGAATGTACCATCAGTACAGGAATCTGGTGATAATTTCCATCCCCTTAAGATCTATGTCAAAATTGTGAAAGTGGTCTCACAAATGAGGAGTGCTGCCATCTTTCCGGGAGGTTTTGAGCTAAGACGTATTTTCACCATGGTGGTACTCTCTGGTCAAACGAAACGCGCACTTTCCTGAATTAATTCGCAAAGGCTGGTATGCTTGGCTTGCTTGCTCAATTGTCCAAAAAAATGCAACAATATTTCGCCGGTCATGCAATGCAATATTTTATATCTATTCCTCTTTTATGCAAATCATATTACTCAGACAAAAATTCAGAAAAGTTTTAAAGTAAATATTGATATAAAAAGTAGTTTCGTTTTAGTAGTAACTATTTTTACAGTAAATCATACCATTCGATAATAGTAGGCGTTTCTTTCATTCACTATAACGTCACAATTGGTTTTCCAACAGATTTTAGCAATTTTCAAAATCGGGTACATTGTGTGACGGTATGGTACAAGGCTTAATGTGTTTAGCTTTCTAAACAGGTCTCCCGGGTTCGAAATACAGCTGTGACTAGCAAGATCTTCATTTATATTTATTTTCTCTTTTTATTCCTAAATTTTTGTTGTAAATCTGGAATTTCCAGTGAAAAGTATTAGTATCCTGGAGCAGGTATTTTTTACTTTAATTTTTGTGAAATATTTAGCAGTACTTCTGTCATAACCTAATGTATCCAGAATATTTTAAATTCTAATTTTGAAAATCTAACCATAAAAAAATTTATTAACATTTCCCATGCAAATCTGGTAACAGCACAAAGTAAAGAAAAAAGATCACAGTTGACAACAATGGCTAATTGTTTTGATGCCACTGTATGGAAACAAACTACGGAAAAAAATAATAATTTTAACGATAAAGATCATCATGCATTTGTCGACAACGCAAACTATAGATGAATTTTACGAACGAAAACTGTGTCTAATTGTTTTGATGCTACTGTGAGTAAACAAACTACGGGGACAAAATAATTCTGACGAGGAGAATCCATGAGATTGCACCTACAAGGTTGAAGTTAAGATCACTATCATGGGGATAAGGTCCCCCCTTGAAGGTGAAAGTCACCTCTGCTGCGCTTTTTACGCATCTATGGTTGATTGATGAGTTAAACTTAGTTGATTAGAATTCTTTCCAAGAAAGGAATTATCAAGATTTATGACAAGCAGGTAGTGAGATGCCATGCTAATCAGAGATGGGAGCTATTTCGGACAGGCAAGAATTCAATGGCGCCTCATCAGTTCTGTGTCATAAATTATTATAAATTGCGGGCTACTGGTCAATTAGTCATTGTAACGGGTTCTATATGAATGCATATTTAATAATTAGTATTCCAGAAAGGATCTCAGAGTGAAAAGAAATTAATCAATCAGTGTGAGAAGAATGCAGGTTTTGTGATAAGTGAATTTTGTGAAATTTTTTCTGCTGTACGAAAACGGGTTTGCTTATTACGTATAGAAAAAGTTATCGTAGATTGAAATTGTGATAAGCAAATGATAATATAAGGGTACAATTAGCATTGGATGTAAATTACCTATTCGTTCGAAGATGTTATATAAACATTGAAAGATTTTCGATTTAGGGACGCATTTTATTTATTTTAAACAGTTTTGGATTTTTAATATACAGTTACTCTATAACAAAAAAATATTATGTAATTCTTTTTTTTTAGCTTTTTAAATAATACACTTTATGTGTGAAGAAAATTTCATATCAATATGATCATTAATATTAATACGATTAAATTTCGTATCAATACGATTTTTGAATACACTAATTTACAATAATAGCTTACAGTCTTTGTTAATTTAGATATATTTCTGAAAAACAATAACAAATCAATTTTGATTATGTCGTCGAATAGAGAGGAGCTTCTTTGACCCAGAGGTATCGCAGTTTTGGAGGTAGCGGGTTTGAATCCCACAGTAACCCTGGAATTTTCTTTGCGCTGTCCTTCTCTTATTTGTGTTATCTGTTTTATAATTAACACTGACTTATATTCCGTTCTTGTATTAAGTACACAAGCCTGAACGTATGTGTATAATAATAAATGAATAAAAAACGAATATAAGAAGAATATATTTAACAAGAGAAAGTGCTCTTATTATAAATTAACGTACGACAAGAGTTAGATTAAATGCTTCCACTTAATTACAATAAAACTGATGTTTTAATTTACAGTTTTATGCAATATAAAGTTTTATAATAATTTAAACATTATATTTTGCAACTTAATGGAATGTCTTTTTTTCTTTTAGAAGTCATTCCTATATGACGAATATCTTAAGAGATTTTCAAACGAAGAAGTGAACATATTGCAGGTAAGTGTTTTTTTTTTAATTGTTTAATGATAAAAATTAAAGAATGCAAGCAACTCTTTTGTTTAGGCTCGCTATAGTGTTGTTAATACTTCGGTTTGTTGATGAATGTCTTGCACGTGACCAGGCCCACCCAATGGGAGTCACCTGGGTCAAACCCTTCCGAACGTTTGTCTTCCAAAGTTAGCAGACAACTCAGTAACAAGATTTTTACACAGTTAAAAACACGTTACGCAAGTTTGTTTCCCCCTCTAGTATTCTGAATATAAACAAAAAAAAGTGATCGTATGAAAGAAATATAGCTACTTGT
Organism: Parasteatoda tepidariorum; assembly: GCF_043381705.1. Taxonomy (NCBI): domain Eukaryota; kingdom Metazoa; phylum Arthropoda; class Arachnida; order Araneae; family Theridiidae; genus Parasteatoda; species Parasteatoda tepidariorum. The sequence goes on from NC_092209.1 coordinate 16,640,313, forward strand.
GTTATAAATGATTTGGAAAATTATGCTAATAAATCAAATGGAATTTTTTTTTCAACTCTTCCATGGTTTTTTTCCATTCCTTTGCAACATGATATCGGTTAAAATTTTGTAGATGAAAAATGTACCGCTTTAATCTTTCATCATGTACTTCAATCTTTTATCGTGTATTATATAAGTAGTATAAAAAAAAAGAAAGTAAGTTACTGTGGTATAACTCTATTTTATAACGTTAAAGCCTTTTCTCAAAATTAATTTGTAATTAAAATTTTTTTGAAAAATCTTTAGAAATATACTGCTAGGAACGATGAGAACAGAATATCCATTAATTAAAATAAGAAATATCTAATAATTTTTTGCTTCGTTGTTCTGTTTTATTTCGTGTAAACTGAAAATCTTTCATTATAACGTTTTTTTATAATGTTTAAAAACATTTTAAAGTATTTTCTTCAGAAAATTGCATTTTGTATTATGAGTGCAAATATAAAAATCTATAGCTAGGCTCTCAATATTCAGTGCAGTGTAGAAACAATTATAAAATTGCAATGCAGTGAAGTGTGAAAACAATTATAAAATTTCTTACGCAACAATTATTAAAATCTCAAAATGCAGTGTAAAAACAATTATAAAATTTCTCATGATGAACAAAAAAAGGAATATTTAAAGTAGGAAGTACCTATTTAATTTTTATTTTACGTTATATAAATACAAAAATTCTTGAAGGCCCCTAAAAGTTTATACTTAAATCTTTAAGTGATTTTTTAAAACTTGTGATATCCTACGAAAAACCCTACTTCGTTAAAAAATATTATTATAAAATTTTAAAAAACTAGTTTATTTGTTTTATTATATGTAAAAACTTATATAACTAAAAAGAAAGTCTATTTTTTTTGCATACTTTTATTTGAATGGCCATTCTTAGGTGAAAATAAGGCATTTTTTGCATATACGTTAAGCACTGTAAAAAAAATTCTATTGCTTAAAAAGAAATATCTTTTACTGATTTTTATCATCTACCTTTTTATCAACTTTTATCAACTATGCTTTGAACTATTAACTTAAAAGCAAGTGCATCCACTACTGAGTTAGAAGCAGATAAATTTAAAAAAGCAAATTTTTAAAAAACTTCCGCATTTGTCTTTGCCAAAAAACATACAAAATAATTTAATTCTTCTTTTTTCTCTTAGTTTGTAGTTCAAAACATGCTTGCTATAATCATAAACACTCGTTAAAAATTGAGGACAATTAATTTTAAAAACAACATGAGATATCGTGTTTAAGGTGGCGTTAAATGTGAAAAAATCTGCTTTTGAAATAAGCCCATTTAAAGCCTTAAAATCATAAGTCAATCCCCTGCTATCACCTCGCACAGAAACAGCTACAATTTTGTAAATAGTGAGAGTACAAAAAAAAGTAAAGTATTTTTAGAAAACTAAGAGCGCAGGTTTTCTAAATTTTGCACGAAATCATGATTTTGCACTATTTTGATACCTTAAAATGCTAAAACTTGAAGATTAAATTTGAAAATTCCATTCTTAGTTAATAAATTCTAAAACTCTTATTTATTTTTACATTTTGCAAGAGTTTTTGAAATTACGATTTATTGTATAAATTAGAACTCTAGTGAGAAATCTTTTGCAATTTATTACTTTTGTGTATTTTAAAATATTTGCGTTTTGACGTATTTATATAGTTTGAAATATTTACGTTTAAAACTAAAATATTATGCTTAGAATGCAATGAATTTTCGAATCCTTCATTTACCTGTGCATCTCACAATAATTTTTATAACAATTTATTGGCTTAACTAGAACTCTAATCAGAAATCATCTGCAATTTGTTTTTTGACTATGCAAATCTTTTTTTACGAATCTTTTTTCTATCCTTCCCTACAAATCTTTTTTCACTCCTTCCTATAAATCTTTTTTTTTTAAATCTTTCAATTTTTCAACCCTTTTTCAGAAACACGATGCTTCATTTATCAAATATCGCTTATTTTGTATTTAAATCTGTAAATGTCAGAAATAAGAATAACCAAATCTTACGCCATCAAATTTTGAAATAAATATTACAGTTGAAATTACAACTGTATTCGTTACTCGAAGATGTGCTTAACAATCACTTTTCAACTCCTCGCTGTGTCCTCCAGCTATCAATTCGCTTTTGGTGCTTTGCGTCCTGCCTTCCTCACTAGTAAAAAGACAGACTATCTTGTTTTTGCTTTTGCCTCGCTTGATTATAAATTTGTGATCCCTAATGTGCATAAGAATTCTAAAATATATGTTAAGGGTGGTTGGTACGTATTACTTTGCATAATACTTATAATATGAACAAAAGCTCGATCATTTTACAGCTGTTTCAATTGCTTATAAACAAATGTTCGCTATTTCTTGCAACATTTATTCATAGCATTAAAATGCATCATGACATTTGGCATTGTATTTTCATGAGTATAATTTTGAAAATCAAAAATGTTATTTAACGTTCGGACCCTAATTTTATCGTTTTAGTCAATAATCATTTTAATTCATTGTTTTAAGGCAATTTAATGATTATTTCTGCTAACGCAATTCGAAACCTAAGTTAGAAAAATACTTAATGTCTTTAAAAATGTAATTAAATTTAGACCCTTTTTAGTCCCTTTTATGATTTAAAGAGTAAAATGAATGAAACAAAATTCTAAACTGAAAAAATGAGTTCATTAATTTTAAATGATTGCAATTTAGAAATAAATATACCACTCACAGAAGTTGATGAGAAAGGAACTTATTTTACTTTTATCTTAAAGGCTTTTTAGAGTGTCAAAAAAAGTAATTACTCATGTCCTTCATTTAAATTCTACACTTATTTTCATTTTTTTGATTACGTGGGGCATTTATATAATAGGTATTTTAATTGCGATTCAAATAAGGATTACGTCTTAAAATCATTAGAAATATATTCAACTTATAATTATTTTCTTAATTTCTCCTGATGAAACGCAAGGTAAATAAATAACTTTTCCGCTACTTACAAATACATATTTTTTTTTATTTCTCTTTTAAGTTCATAATTAAAATTAAAATTGTCCTTTGAATAATTAAAACCAAGTCTATTAAATATTAAGTAAAAGTCACGCACGTGAAAAAATAATTGCTAGTAAAAGAGTTTTAAAAAATAAATCTTTCCACGTCTTATGTGGCTTTAAATCTTTATAATGAAACAAAAAAATAAAAAGGAAGTGTTTTAATTTTCTGCATAATTAATGTTTCGTTGGCGAATTTTATTTCTTCTGCGTTTTAAACTTTGATGCTTAAAATTGTTCATATGTTAATAAAATATTTTTTTATTAATTTTCAATTTAATCAACAAACCACTTTACTTACGATGAAAAATAAAACAGCCATTTAAATTTGGCTAATTGGTTGTTATTTTAATCTTCTGTTTCAAATTTTATTTTGGTTTTTATCGCTAAATTAATCCAAAAAATCATACATATTTATGAATTCTTGATCGGATTTGTCTCAGAGAAGTTTTTTCAAGAAAAATGAAATAGTCTCTCGTGAATTAAACTTTATAAGCTAATATTCTTATAGGAATTTTGCGATAAATATTTATGATTTAAAATTTATAAAGAAAAGAAAAATAAAATAAGACGTGTTTCTAAAGCCTGTCGTATTTTAATTAGGTATACCTTAGGGGTATCTTAAAAAAGGTTTTATTCTGCTATCTTGTAATATTTGAAGTAAATAGCAAATACTATAACTTGTATAGTACTTAACATAATGCATTAATATAAAATTGTAATTTATTTCCTTAGCATGATTTGTAAAAGAAGTTATTTTTAAGTTTCAAACTTTCTGCGTATATTTACTAAATTAGTAGTACAAATAGAATTTCCTTAAAAAAATAGCTTCTAAAAATTGTATATATTTTTGGCTTTGAGCATTTTTATCATAAACCAATTTCATTATAAATAACAGTTTCAAAATTAAACATTTCAATAAACGCAATATACTTTAAAGTGCATGAAAAATCTTCCGAATTAGAATCAGCGTTGGGGGGGGGGCAGTGCAATAGACAAAAGAAAATATTAAAATAAAAGACTAGAATATTACCTCATAAAATAATTTTGCGAATTTTGGAAAATATCATTTAGTTTTGTCTCTATGCTTATAAGAACCTAACGAAACTGCTTTGTTATTCAGTGTTTTACATGTAAAAACAAAAGTTGTGAACAAAAGGCATTCATTTTGAGATATTATTATCATTATTCAGTGCTTTACGTGTGCAAACAGACTCTGGATAAAAGCATGTATTTTCAGATATTATTATCATTATTCAGTGCTTTACATGTAAAAACAAAAGTTGTGTATAAAAAGCATGCATTTTTGGATATTATTATCATTTGAACCAAAATATCATTGACATTTTCTGCTACTTTAATATTCATGTTATGTTCAGGTAAATTTACAGGAGTAAAATCGTACGAATAATTATTTATAAGAATCATTTATTTCCTTAAATAAACGATCTTCCTGAAGAAAAAAAATGTTTGGCTTTGATAAGCTCTAGAACTGAACCATACATAAACTCGATTTTTTAAGGCTGAAATCAAAAGCATCCTTGTTTCAATTGTATGAATACACATTTTGAATCACCCATTAAGTTTTAATTCAAATAATTCTGCACTTTATTACCCATTGGCAAAATGGGTCTTGTTTTGGGTTGGATGGCGTGCGCAACTTATTTGGACGTCATCACACTTTTCAACTTCGTTCAAGAGTAATAGTAAACAGTGCGCATGCGTCATCATTGCATGCGTTTCTATGGCGACCGGTGCTGTTTTTTCATATTATTCTCACTAGCAGGCATTTTTAATGTATTTACATAATAATAATTTAAAGTACTTTTACATTCTTTTTATTATTAACGTATAATTACTGGCTCGACTGTGATCTTAACATAAATGTGAGTCTTGAAACACGTACATAGGCAGGATTTGAAAACCGATCTGACGACAAACATCAATTGAGACAGTTTTTGCAATCCATGATTCTAAATGTTGGGGCGTTTATCGGAGTCAATCCAGAAAGAAAAAGTATTTAACCAATGGGTAACCAGTGATTATAATAAGGCTATCCCAACTTTTTTTTAAAATCATTTTTTAGTTTAAAAAAAAGTAATCTGAACCTATTAAAGAATCGTTGAATGGGTTCTGAAATTATGAGCCTCTAGAATTCAAATCTTAAAGAGAGATAAGAATTCTGGTAGAATTAGTGTAGTGTATTGTATTGACCTTTCTGGTGGGAAAAAAAACCATAATTATAGTAAATGAAACCAAAATATGTGATACGTAAACCATTCATTCAATAATTTTTCTATTCATAAGGCAATGGTTTACCGGAAATTCTGATTTCAAAGTTATAGTTCTTATTATCACATTTTTAGTAAAAAATTCAAAGCATAAAAGTAAATTTAACCGTATAAATGGTTTTTATGCCATGCTCTAAAGTAGTGTTAAAAAATTACCAAATTTTATTTTAATTACCAAATTTTATCGCATATTATAAAACCATATTTTATTGTTTGTTTTACCAAAATCGTTACTAAAGCTCTTCTGTGAAAATTTACAAACTTTTTGATGTTCCCATAGAGGTAAATTTTACCGTATTCTGGTAGTTTCCACCATATTGTTTTTTCAGTGTAGAGGCAACTATAAAAAGCATACTCCTCTCAACAGTAAAAAATATATAAATCTGAATACCATTCAATAACCTCTAAGCCAAATCAAATTCAAAAAAAAAATTTTTGTTTTCAAACAATTGTCACAAAAAGTAAACATCCCAATAAAAGACGAAACAGTGCAGTTACAACATATTTCATTTCTCATCGCGTGATTGAACACCAAAACCTTTATAACTTACACCACTTAATCGTGAATAAGGAAACGAATTCGATTCCTTTAAAAGAATTTCTTTCACTTTTTCTTCAAGAATGATAGAAAAAAACGCAAGGATAATAGGCAAGGGCGTTCGTTATCATATTGGTCACCCCAATGACCCGCTGACTGACGCCTACTGCTGCTGGCGCGTGCGAGTCGAGTTAAACAAGGATATAAAAAAAGCAATATGCATACATATTATTCAATATACTTTTTTTTAAAGAAAATATAAATGATTATTATGCAACGTTTGTAAGATTTTAAATAATTTCGTATGTTTATTTGTGTAAGATTACTTGGTTACAAGGTTTATTTATAGGTACGCAATTCGTCAAGGATGATTGAATGTTGAGTTGAGCTGTTTTCGACCTAAACAAGTTTTTTTCGATCGAGTAAAAATGGTGTTTTAGATAAAGGACATGTAAATTCTTGTAGCGTGTCAGCCTGTCTTGTATGCTTATTTTAATCGATACATTACGTTTCTGTTAGAGCGAAATGTTTAATCGATATTGATTTGACGTAATGGAATTGTTGTGATAGGATTACTGAACCATGGAATTTTAATTCGGTGTTAATGAGGCAAAATTTTAATTATTAACTTAAAATAGTTATGGACTTATAAATAATGTTTTAGCTAAATCCATATCTAACGCAAGAAAAAGTGGACATTTAGTCTTCACTAAATCAATAGACTACAAATTAGTGTTCAAATTTGCAACTATGGTAATTTGGAATATATTAACGAGATTTTGCAGAGGATTACGGTTTCTCTTAACTCTTAATTCTATTTGTGTTTCCCAGCGCATGAGCGAAAAATTCCTTGCAAATCTCAGTGTCGCTTAAGAGAAGAAAACAGTGCGTTACGATTAACGTAATACAAAAAATACGAAAAGCTAGTAAGTAACCTAGTTTTGATTTTTCTGGGAATTTACTTACGATGATGGTTATCGTAGTGTATATTAAAAAGAATCTAGAATAAATCCTTGTCGTATAACGTACTTTAGGCATTTAATGTTTCTTTAATATTAATTTGAACAAAGTCATTCTAGAGTTCTTCGATACTAAATTAAGCAGTTATATTAATAGCTGAAAAAAAGTATTTTATGCATAGCTAAAAAGGCAATTCTGTTTTTATTGAAAGCTACTATGAGTATGTAGCGACAAAGCAAAAAAAGGCTTTTTACAAAAAAAAATTTCTTAAAACATCCTTAACTTTCCCGCTTGGCATCGTTTGATAGCTTAAAACGTTTACCATTTGCTAATATTATTGTTTTTCACTTTTTTATCTTGTTAATAATGATGAGTGTTGAAAACTGAATAAAACTTTCATACTTGAGAATGCTATTATGAGAGAAGTTTGACCTACAGGAAATAATAGAATTATTGAAATCTGTATAGCAATAATTTAATGTCTAAAAAATGTTACAGATAAAAATTGACTACAAAAGATATCAAAAATCTGTTTACTGGTGAAAATATGAATTTTAAGCAGAAATTTTTAATTGGATTTAGTTTGAATCATTTAATTTAACTTGTTTAAAAAATCTGCTTATCGATTTCCGCAGTTATAGTTAGATAGAAGTTTCTGTCAAATTTCTGAGTCAAACCGCTTTGAGGAGCCATTCTATAGAAAATTTTAAAAAATATAATGAATTATTCATTAAAACTAAAAAGTATGCTTGATTTTAAAATAAAACTTAAATGAGAAAATTTTTTGTTAAAATTGCAGTACTGTATGGTAAAGTTATTTCTGGGACTTTACAAAAAATTAACCTCCTAGCTATAAAATTAAAATATATGGTCATATGGTGTTTTAGCCATTCTAACACTACTTAGAAACCTTATTTAACTGATAAAGTGCTTTAAACATCTTTCAGAAAACAAATTTCAACTATTTAAATGTCTAACACCATTCAGAAATCTAACTTGAATTGATAAAATATTAAACACTATCTAAGAATCAAATCTGAAGTGATTAAATCTTAAACACTATCTGAAAATCAAATTCCTACTGATAAAATACTAAGCTTGTTTCAGGATCAAATTTAGACTGATTAAAACCGTGTTAAACACTTTTCAAAAATTAAATTTCGACTGATGAAAATTATAGTCGTTTTCAATTATGGCTTTACCACAAAGAAGTACACTGGTGTATGAAATTAAGAAAATTTGCAGACTTGGTCCATTATCTCTAGAACTGCAGGACCGATTTTAATAAAATTTTATATGTACATACATTGATGCAACATAAAACAATTAACCATTCAACAACTGTAATACACACTCATGATAGTGCGTAACACTTGCTTTAGTCAGTAGGTATGAAATTGCCACAGGACAATCCAGGCTGTGGCAAATCCCAAATGATAAACTGCCTTACTTCAAGTATGAAATCACTCTGCAAAGCCTGTATATCTGTTAAAGGGGACCATACCCCCTATTAACCCATCTTTTGTTTATTATTCTACCACTGTTTCATACCTTCCGACTCCAACGAATGTTACGCACGATCATGAGTGTGTATTACAATTGTTGAATGGTTATTTATTTTGTATTGTATCAATGTATGTACACATCAAATTTCATTAAAATCGGTCCAATAGTTCTAGAGATAATCGACCAAGTCTGCAAATTCTCTTAATTACTAAGCTCTAAAAATTTTATTTCCTACAGCGGCTGAGAATTTCAAAAAAAGGAGAAAAAAAATAATTTCCATGAATATTGTTTGTGCAATAAGGCATAACAACGATGAAATATATTTCCCTAACATTTCACACGGACTAGGANTGTTTCATACCTTTCTACTACAACGAGTGATATTATGTAATACGCACGATCATGCGTGCGTATTACAATTGTTGTATGGTTATTTGTTTTGTATTGTAACAATGTATGTATATATCAAATTTCATTAAAATCGGTCCAATAGCTCTAGAGATAATCAACGAAGTCTACAATTTCTCATAATTTTTTACACCAATGTACCAAGCTCTAAAATTTTTATTTCCTACAGCGTCTGAGAATTTCAAAAAAAAGGAAGAAAAAAAAAATCATTTCCATGAATATTGTTTGTGCAATAAGGCATAACAACGATGAAATATATTTCCCTAACATTTCACACGGACTAGGAAATTTTATAGTGCAATAAAATCATCGTCATAAGTTCACAACATTACATGGACCACATCAGTCGCGCGAGAGTCATTGGTGATTTATGAATCTTAAAGTTATTTCGTTTCCCGGGTAATAGCCGACCTTCAATGACGTTTTTCGGAAGATGATGCCTGGCTTTGTAGCCAACCTCTGGACATAAATTTCATGTCCTCAAGGTAAACAATGACAGTGCCCTTTATTGTTAGCCGGCTTGCTAGTGTCGTCTGCACCGTCTCCTGTATACCTAAGATTAGTGTCAGTTTCAAAAAAAGCACGCGTTCAGAATGAGTTTCTTAACACAACGACCAATTTGTTGTAGTTGGTGACTATTTGTTCTGCCTAATGGACCTTGCTGTTGAGAAAATTGGCAAGCAATAGGTGAAAAAGAGAGAAAAAAAATTTGTCTTGGCGAATTATTTGTGAGTTTTGAAATTTTATTCCTTTGTTTACAAATATCATCATGATTATGTAATTTGTAAACATATTTATTTCCAAAAAAGGTAGATATTATGTTATGATTTGGAATATACAATTGATGGTCACTGAGAACACAAAATCTATTTTTGTTTCTGTGGAAGAAAAATGGATTTGAATATCGTGAAATTTGATTCGTGATATTATGCAGTATGAATAATTTTTGATACATAACTTGAGGACTGTGTTGTTTAGATTGATAATTATGTAACTATTTGTGAATTCTAAACCATCCTTCTTTGGTTATAAATCCCAACATGATTATCTAGTATGTAAAGTATTTATTTCTAAAAAAAGTATAGATTACATTGTTTCTGAGGTTGACCATTGGAAACACAATTATATTTGACGGTCACAGGAAGCACAATTATTTTGTTCCAATGTGAGAATAATGGATTTGAACCCTATTTTGTTCGGTAAATTTTATTACATTCTTTGAAGTTTTTCTATGCTATTTGTATAATTTTAAAAAAAGTAACGTGATAACTTCATAACTTATATAAGATTTATTATCGAGTTATTTCTACATTCTGAGTCTTTCTTATTTCATTATAAATGGCATCACGTTTCTCAAGTTTATAAACATATTTATTTTACAAAGAAATTAAGTTATAAATTTTAATGAATGACTAAGGTAGAAACGTACCGTTTCCTACTTGAAAATATATTTGAGTTTAAAATTTTACTGTAATCATCAAACTCAGTTGAAATCTTTAAAACATATTAGGTAGTTTTTATATTTGAAATATATCTAATCAAAATCATTTATTGGGAAAAAAATTTAATTCCTTCAAATTAATTACACTCTAGCTTAAGTAACTTAAAATTAAAATGCACTGTGTAAAAAATTCCCGATCAAATTACGGTAAAAAGTGCTGGCACCTCGAATGCCTATACTTTTTACTGTAATTTGATCCTGAGTTTTTAACAGTGCGAGTAAATATTGATGCAACAATTTTAGTATAAAAGGGGATTTTTTTATAATTACATGATTAATACTAAATAGACTTCTAGAGAATAATTACTTTGATTTTAATTATAAATACTAAATAGAGTCAAAGGCTTAACATTATTATTTAAATACAAGAATTATTGTTAATTTTTTGTAATTCGTTGCATTTATTACTAATACTTTGTCTCTTTTACACCATTATGTAAAGTTTATAAAATTAAATGCTAATTAAAGTCATGACAATGTTTTAAATACTGTCATTTGGAAGTAATAATAATTAAGTAGAAATAATTACTATTTCTACTATTACTATAATTACTAAACTGATAATTAAAAGATAATTACTAACAAAGAAATATGTTCTTCATTTTTAATTTTCTTTAAATTGCATAAATTAAATTTTCTTACAATTATCTATTTTTATCATAATAGTTTTATTTCTACCAATTATAGGCAAATGCATATTTATGACATTGCAGATATTTTCATTTTTGTTAAGTTATAAATACAGACTTTAATTAATTATTAATAATTGTATTTTTAATTAAATTTAATTTTAAAGAAATCTAATATTTTATTATCTAAACTGCAAAAAATTCAGATCAATTTATGGTTAAAACTACCGGCACTCAGGGTGTTGGTGTAAAATTCATTTTTACCGGAACATGTTGAAAAACAACAAATATGATTTACCGTAATTTTTACAGATTTTTTTGCAGTAAATTCACGTAATTTACGTAATTTTTACAGTAAACTTACGCATTTTTTACTTTAAATTCATTGAATCATCGATTAAATAAATATTACCGTGAAAATTGGGACATAATATTTTACGGTAAAAATGGATTTTGCGGATGATGCACCCCAAGCACCGGTACCTTATACCGTAATTTGAACAGAAATTTTTTACAGTGTAGTTAGCATTTTATTAAAAAAATATATTTATAATTTTATTATTCATTTATGACATTTAATTCATCATACTCAGTTATTAAAAGACATGATTTCGGTGAAAATCTAAAACTGATTTTCCCTCTAATTAAATTTAAATAACTACAACAGAAAAAATATTTTGAAAATAAAGTATACACTGATTAATATCAACATTCGATTTTGCTATTATGCTTTAACAATTTTTAAAAGTCGAATATAAATTTAAACAATGAGTTTTTGTTTATCTTAAAATATCAATTATTTAAAAGAAATAAGGGGCGATTAAAATGTAATTGTAATTTTTTTCAAACTTATTGTTCCAAATATCATTAATTTTAGCATGAATAATTAACATTTTTTATATTTCTAGCTCAAGTTTATATGCAAGTGTTTTAGTACATTTTTTTCCTGCTCTTTAAAATATATAAAATCACAACTATGTTTCTAAAAGTATGCAATTTATAAAATGTTTAATATCTGAAGTATTAATTTTTAAACCAACCATTATTTTAATGCTCATGTAAATAAATTTAGGATAAAAAGAATATAATAAACTTGATGTGTTTTTTGTAAAAAGCATTGTTGTCACAATAGAATTCGAAAACTTTTTTTCAATTTTAAGACTACCTTTCAATATGTCACCGATTTTAACAATTTTGCTTTAATTATTACCTAATTGTTTTATTTTTTTATTAAATTGTCTAAATAAAGAAAGTTTGATATCATAATTAAAATTTTTGACCAGTTTTGTTTATTTTCAAATTTGTACACAGTATATATAAAATGTTTCAATTCATAAGAAATGCAATATTTTTCACTGAAATACACTTTTTGACCAACATTAATTTTTATAACATTTTTATGAATAAGTTAAATAAAAAATTTATAAGTTGATATGCGTTTGTATAAATCAAATCATTATTTATTAAAATGTGATTTAAAAAGTTTCATTAAGATCTTAATACTAATTTTGAATTATTTTTTAAACAAATTTTTGCAAATCAGCATTTATTGTTGCTCGTAATTTATTCACTTCTTTTAAAAGTGCCTAGTAATTTCTTAACAATTTAGAGTAAATATATATCACACAGTAAAAATAGCTGTTAAAATTACAGTAAAAAGTACTAGGACCCTAAGTACAGCATCCGTAAAATCCATTTTCACTGTAAAATTTTATACTGAAATTTTTACTGTAAATATTACTGTAAAAGTTACTGTATATGAGATTTTTAGTTCCATAAGATTTTACGGTAAAAATGGTTACTACTGTAAAATGTACTGACGCCCTGGGTGCTGGTACTTTTTATCGTAATTTTATCTGCAAACCTCTCTTGATATTAGATGATTCTCTAGCTGATTCAAATCATTATTTGTAACGATGCAAATTAAAAACTTTCGTTAAGATCTTAATACTCATTTTCAATTATTTTTTAAATCAATTTTAACGAGTTATTTTTTACAGTTGCTCGTAATTTAATCACTTCTTTTAAAAATATCTAGAAATTACTAAACAATTTAGTGTAAAATAATGAAAGATAAAATTGTGGTAAATAGTACTGCCATCCTAATTGTAGCATCCTTAAAATCCCTTTTTCCCGCAAAATTTTGAGCTGTAATATTTACCGTATTTATTTAATTACAGTGATTCAGCAAATATTACTATAGAAATCATCATCATGTACAACAGATTTTGTGTTCCATAAAAGTTTACGGAAAAAAGTATGGACTCCTTAAATTTTTATAACTGTAATTTTATCCTAAATCTTCTACAAGGCATATCCTAAGTTGAAGAGTTCTCCATATAGGTATTAAAATGAATAATAACTTCTTCTCCGATCCCTTTGGCTAAGTTTATTTAAGTCAATAAAAGAAATTAACACTTTATTAAGTGTATTCTTTATTTAAGATCGTGTGTGTAACTCCGTGTTGTAAGTATTGTCTTGAAAATGTTTGAATAAATCGAACTTTCAGTCAACTATGATACAAAGCATTTGTCAAAATAGGTTCTTTTATATAGTGGTGAAAGCCACTTACGTGCAAAAGATATAAGTGCATATTTGGAAGCATTTGGTATTTGTATAATCGGAACACTTTTACTTTATTTAGTTGAGAGTTTGTTCGGCAACACTTTCAGAAATTATGTTACATTTTTCGAGAATAATAGATGACATGGAATTTCTAAAACTTGTAATAACATTTAAAACTTTTACAAAAAGAAATCGTACTGAATAGATAACATAGTAATACGTTTAGAAATTAGTCGATAAGATAACATTAGGTTTAAAAATAAGCAAAGAACGGAATATAAGATTTTAAATAGTAAACATAGTATTAGATTTTAAATGAATATAGAACATGGTATTAGATTTTAAATAGAAAGTGTAATCCTCATCATAGGCCAGACAGCCCAATGTGAGCCAATGCCTTTCTCTGAAAATTTTTCCATAACGACTTCCGATTTATCTTTGATCTCAAATTCTTTTCATTAATAGCAAGAAAATCAGACTCCGCCGAGTCAGCTCATCTCAACCGCAACCTTCCGCTCTTTCTTGCTCTACTGGGTCTAAAGAGCAGCATCTTTTTTTTAATTGTATTGTCATCACTCATTCGAATAGAAAGTGTAATATTACATTTTAAATAAAGAGCATAGTAGTAGGTTTTGAATAGCGAACGTAGTACAGTCAAACCCCGCTATAGTGAACCTTCAAGGAACCGAAATTTCAGTTCACTATAACCGAGTGTTCACTATATCCGTAACGCAGGCAATTTAACTAATGGTTCCCAAACTCCTCCCTTTTATTACACATTATTCAAATAAATGACTGAAAAATATTATGTAGTAGCAAAAAATGTGTTATTTTTCATTACTCTTCGTCTTGCGTACAAAAAAAGATTAGTAATCTTTAGCTGATGAGCAATCCTCTACATCAGCTCTGGAAACACTTCCCGACTCTCAGATAATTTTTCCTGAATTTCTGTTATTCCGTTTTTTTAGACCTGTCCAACCAGCCATTCGAGTACATGAAAGTAGTCTCATAAAATCACTTAGTAAAATTATCCTCATTTGTCCAGATTGCGGCTTCTTCGAATGGTGAGCCACTTCAGTAATGCTTCTTCAACATCCTTGTGGNAATATTACGTTTAAAATTTCGAATATTTTTCCCAAATCCTCAACAGAGCATATCCTAAGTTGAAGAGTTCTCTATAAAGGTGTTAAAATGAATAGTAACTACTATTCCAATCCCTTTGGCTAAGTTTATTTAAGCCAATAAAAGAGAATAAAACTTTATTAAGTGTTTTCTTTAGATCTTCACTCTTTCTCCGGAGATCTTATGTGTAACTCCGTATTGTAAGTATAATTGAATTGTCTTGAAAACGTTCAAATAAATCGAACTTTTCCTTTAGTCAATTTACGCTATGATACAAAGCATTCGATAAAATAGTTTCTTTCATATAAAAGTGAAAGCTACTTAAGTGCAAATGAGATGAGTGTAAACTTGGAAGAATTGATAATTGAATAACAGGGAATACGTTTAGCTTATTTAGTAGAGAGTTTGTTCGTCAACACTTTTAGAAATTATATTACATTCTTTGAGAATAATAGATTTCACGTAATTTCTTAAACTTTTTATAATTTTAAGAACTTTGAAAAAGATCGTACAAAGGGAAAACATAGTAATACGCTTAAAAATTAATCGAGAGCATACTATTAGCTATAAAAATAAACGGAGAACATGATTCTATATTTTAAAACAATAGAGAACATAATAATAGATTTTTAATACCAAACATATTATCAGATTTTAAATAGAGAGTGTAATAAGACATTTTAAATGGAGAACATAGTAGTAGATTTTAAGTAGCTAGCATATTATTATAGTTTAGATAGGGAACATAATATTAGATTTAAATAGAGAACTTAATATTCGATTTTTAACAGTGATCATAATATCACCTTTTATATAGAGAGAGTAATATTAAATTTTAAATAGAGAACATTGTATTACCCTTTTAAAAGATAACATAATATTAGATTTTAAAAAGTAAAGCTAATTTTAGATTTTAAATAGAGAAAGTAATATTACATTTTAAATACAGAACTTAGTACTAGATTTTAAAATGAGAGCATAGTATTACATTTAAATAGCGAGTTTAATATTCGATTTTAAATAGAAAAAAGGTATCACATTTTATATAAAAAATGTAATATTATATTTTAAATAGAGATCGAGATCATATAGTATTACATTCTAAAATGGAACATAATATTAGATTTTAAATAGTAAAAGTTGTATGAGATTTTAAATAAAAAGTGCAATATTACCTTTAAAATAGTAGATTTAAAATAACAAAAAAATATTAGATTTTAAAAAGAGAAAACATTAGATTTAATAAGAGACGGTAGTGTTCGATTTTATATAGAGATCACACTATCCCATTTTATATAGAGAGCGTAATATTACATTTTAAAAATAGAGCATAATATTAGATTTTAAATATCGAAAGTTGTGTCAGATTTTAAATAAAGAGTGCAATATTACACTTTGAATAACGAACATAGCATTAGATTTTAATAACAGAATATTGTATTAGATTATATTCTAAATAAAGAACATATTATTAGATTTTAAATTAAGGCCGATGTATTCTTTTTGAATTGCGAATCTAGTATAAAATTTTAGAAACAGTAAAGATGTAGATGAATGAATTATAATTTATCAATTGTATGCTATTCACACCAAATTTTATGAAATATCGAAATTAATCTTAATTGCTTGCTATTCAGCTCAGTATAAAAGTAAAGTGAGAAAAGTTGCGTAAATAGTAAACGAACAAATATGAAAGTTTATATTCTGCTATTCTGTGACATCTAAGAGTGTTGCCGTTATGAATATATATATATGTCAATTGCGCAATCACTGATAACAATTTCAGTCAAATAAATGTTTATTTCTGTTAAAAAAGCCACATCAATGAGCCATATATAATTTTAAAATGCGGCTTAGTGTATTATTACCCCAAGCCATTCATATATATATCAAAGTTAATTTCCTTATCATACGTATGAACTTCAGTCTAATAAATATTTAATTTTGTTAACAAAGCCATATCAATAAAGTCTGAGCTCTACATTTAATTCTGATAATTTGTTATTTTTGCGCAGAAAGTGAAAACATAATTTCTTTTTTTCTTCAAGCATTCAATGTAAATATAGCTGAGTAATGCTTCTGTTAGGCATTCAGAAAATGTGTCTTTTTTGGGGAAATAGAATTGGCTGTCGTGACTACATTGTGCTTTCTTAGAAAGATGAACCGATTCAGCGTTTTCCCTCTGTCTATGTCATCATTATTCTGAGAGATATTATTTCTCCTACGTTTCTTTTTTTCCGCGTTAACTTTCAGACATTTTTATGCTATACAATAATTTAATATTAAATGGTAATTTATTTGCACTTGTATTATGAAATATATATGATTTTGAAACAGAAAATATCCTATCGGGACACATTTCTGTTGCAACAAAAAATTGCGAACTCATTATATGAAGTATAAAAACAATAACACAAGTTACATCTATAATGCAAAATAATACAGCTCATAAAAAATAAGAATAACATATTAATCAAGGATGTAATTTTATGTTGTGGAGTATTTAAAAAAAATTTAACATTGACAATCATGTTATCACATTATTTTAGTTCATATTTCACATTAAATATATATGAATACATGAAATATTTAGAATATATAGAATTCAGCTATTTAGTAATTAACAATAAAAAAAATATTATTTTAATGATTTCTTGATGCTGATGCATTTTTATAATTTTACATTCCCGTCTATCATTACTTTTATTTCGTCTAAAAATATTTTGGATTAAATTATTATGCGTTTTGTGAAGCAACTGTTATGCGAGATGAATTGAATGGACTTTTCAGGCTGTCATTTATGTATAAAAAAATTTATAACCACTGTTCTTTTTGACACAGTAAAAAAACAAATGTCAAATTATCTCCGAAACAAATAATAATCAAATTTAAAAACCCATGCATTTAAAACTAAAACAGCGAATACTCATTTTTGAGCAAAAATTCAAAAATGAAATAAAAGGAACAATGAGTGAGAGAGATAAACGGTGACAACCTGCAGGAAACATAAATTCTAAGACTTCTAGGTTCGTCGTAGGATGCTCTAACCACCATAATTGCTCATCCAAGTCCAGATTGAATTAGGAAGCTTCATATAGTGGCCGCCGAATTAACACATCCTGACATACATTACACTCGTTTAACAGTTTTTAACAGTTAGCTTAACAGTTTTGCTGAGCACCACAAATTAAGTTTTAACCCTTCAAAGTCTAGTTCCGCTTTCTTCACTACTAACAGGAAGCTATATAATTACCAACCTAATATTTTTTTGAATGGACAGCCTCTCTCCGTAGACAAGAACCCTAATACTTAGGATTTGTTCTGGACCCGGAGATTACCAGCAGTAAGCACATTGATCATCTGGTGCTTAGGAGTAGAAAATGTCTGGGGATTTTAAAATTCATCTCAGGGCACGACTGGGGAGCCGATTCGAAAACTCTTCGCAGTACATATTTGACTCTTATTAGACCAATCCTGGAATATGGTTATCCAGTTTATTGTTGTGCTTCTGAGATCCAACTTGAGAGGCTTGAACTGGTTCAGCTTAGTGCTGCGCGGATCATCACGGGTTTACGTAACAGCTGCCCCAACGATATTGTTCTCTTTGAGGCTGACTTACAACCGCTCAGTTTTCGAAGAAAATCAATGCTTGTCAAATATTATAACAAACTACTCAGTTTTGGTACTGGTAACCGAACGTCAGCTTTCCTTCACAGTTGGAGAAATAACCAAAGGCTCAAAAGAAACAGCCCTTTCAGTCTAGTGATCGGTGATAATTTGACTTCTGAAAATGTTGAGCCGCACTATCTGAACTCTTGTGTTGATCCAAGCGAGGGACTCCAGAAAGTGTATTTCCACCCATTTCTTCCTGTACATGTCAGCAAATCTTCTGACGTTCCTGAGTATCTGAGACAAATTGCTCTTGAATTGATCAACAGCATTCCGAGCGATACAGATGGCAGTAGGAATGCCGATTCTTGTTCTGGCAGTGGTGTCTTCGTCAGAACCAATCACAGCTCTTACCATATCAAGTTGTGAAATCCTGATCACTGCTCTGTCTTTCGCAGCGAGCTGATCGCTATAGATGCTGGATTGGGCGCTGTGCTTACTTTTCCTGGATCAAATGACATCTGGATTTTGAGCAATAGTAGGAGTGCAATCCAGCACCTTTCGGATTGGCATGGGGTGGGTGACAGTGTGAGTTTCAATTTTAAACAAGCTGAAGACCCTTTCTTTCTCCCATAATATACACTTGCAATGGATCCCATCTCATGTCGATGTTGAGGGTAATGAGATTGCAGACTCCTTGGCTAAGAGCGGAACTGATCTGCCCCTGCATTCTTCGGCATCTCTGACTTTCTCGGAGCTCCACTCCCGTTTTAACAGGCTTCGTGATCTTGTGGGCCCTCCTGTTAATCATTGGTATCAGTGCAACCGCCCAGGTGGCAGCCTGACCCTTCAGTGCAGCAGGCGGGATCAGACGGTTATATCAAGATTTCGAAGCGGTCACCTAAGAACTATGCTGTTCAGTAATGGTTCAAGAGTTTTCCCTGTTTGCACTAAGTGTAACGACCAACAAGCTACTCCTGAACATATACTTCAATGCCTAAATATCTCTAAAGTGGACCTCTTTTCAGATCCACTTTTTGTTACAGACTTGCTCAGAGTCTCTGGAGTCATGGACTTGGTTTAGCTCCGCTAACCGTGTGGGCCAGCAACAACAGTTTTTAAAATATAACGAAATAAGCAAATAGGAAAATTAAAATAATCGATCTCCCGATCAAACTATATTTTCCAAATTGCAACCCTTTGTAGCTTTTAAATTGGAAATTCGCATGTCATGATACGTCATTGCTGAGGCCACTTTATTAAGCGTTCTAACTTTTCCTCGATTACCCGGAGGTCCTTGGTTCGAATCCTGCCGGCAGCCAACGAACATCCCTCTCACACAGTTTTCCCTCCAAATTATTTTTGAAACTGCATTTTGTACAAAAACGACTATATGCTGTTTCAATTTTGAGTACCTAGGGTTTTCAAAATCGACGAATTGTTTAGAAATAGTGGTGGATAAAAATCTACTAAATTGAATTTATTAAACCAAGAATCACAATTAATAAACTATTCCTTGATAATACTTATTCGCTGTCCGGAGTAAGTTGGCATCTCTGTCTATATAAATAAAACTATTTTTTGTGCGTTCTATATTGTATAAATTTCCTCTAACCATTTTAGTAACAATAATAACATAAAAAAAAATTAAAAATTTACTCGAATTATGTGTTTCTAATAATCTTGGCATCACCGGTCACCGGTGCCCCCAATGTCATTCAACGTGTAAAAAATGTGAATTGCTTATATGTTTCTTACAACGACTAACTTAATGGGAAGGTCTGATCGCTTTAAAAGGAAATAGGAGCCTATATTCCGCCAACAAATCTTTCTTACTGGAACAAACAGCGTTTCGGCGCATTGCGACATAATTCAATGCAATATAGGAAAAAATTTATTTTTGAATCCAATATTCAACCAATCGTTTAAATAACAAATGTATGACTTGTTTATTAATTGGAATTTACTAATAGTGCTTGCTTATCAATCAGAATATATTGAATGTGCATAATCTACTAATAATTCTCCTAAAGTGATCAATCCTTCTGCATCAATCCTAAAGTGATATTTTAAACTAATTTTAACTTGCATAGTAATTACAGCTTATGATCATATTTCGAAGATCTGATAATTTTGTTTTCTACTTTATGAACCAAAATAATAAACAATCTCAATATGTAAGTTTAAGCTCTATTTTTAAACTGTACTGTTTTATCAACTTATAACACAGGCAAGAATGCTAAAAAAAACTAATTACTTAAAACACAATCATTTCAGTAGTATTCGTTCATTTATATTTTTTTATAAACATTAAATATTGTAAATCACACTAAAAAATAACTAAAAGAATCTTACGCTATTTCGAAGTTATATTAATCATTATTAATTATATTAATCATTAGCAATTACATCGAAATTATATCATAAGAGCTTCAGAAAAAATTTCCGAGATTTCTAGTGGTCCTATGGAGCCTGTCACGCGGTAAATTTTTCCATATTCTGGTAGTTTTGACCATACTTTTTTCTCTAAGAAGGGTTTTGATTCGCAAATTTTGAGTGAAATTTCTATATTTGACCTGAAATTGATAAAAATTATTATAACATTTCATATAGCTGGTGATATGCTTCTGATATATTATTTAATTTGGATATTACTTTTTTAAAATCCCTTTCATAGATCGTAATCTAATAATCTAGATTTAATAATAATAATCTATCTTAGAGAGCCGCGATGGCTCATTCGCCTTCCAATGAGGTGAACCGGGTTCGAATCCCAGTCGATACGCATTCTGCATGCGGCTTGCAACGACTCTAGTGCTGACGTGATGTATCCTCAGTGACAGACGGATCATGAGTTAGAGACCCCTTTCCGTCATGCTAACAGTGGGAGGTTTTATTATTAGAATCTATTTTAGAAATTAATCTTAATAATCTTGATTTAATAATTAGAATCTATATTATAAATTAATTTTAACTATCAAGATTTAATAATTAGAATCCATTTTAGAAATTAATCTTAATAATCTTGATTTAATAATTAGAATCTATATAATAAATTGATTTTAATAATCTAGATTTAATAATTAGAATCTATTTCAGAAAATAATCTTGATAATCTAGATTTAATAATTAGAATCTATTTTAGAAATTAATTTTAATAATCTAGATTTAATAATTAGAGTCTATTTTAGAAATTAATATTAATAATCTTGATTCAATAATTAGAATCTATATTATAAATTAATTTTAATTATCAAGATTTAATAATTGGAATCTATTTTAGAAATTAATCGTAATAATCTTGATTTAATAATTAAAATCTATATAATAAATTAATTTTAATAATCTAGATTTAATAATTCGAATCTATTTCAGAAAATAATCTTAATAATCTAGATTTAATAATTAGAATCAATTTTAGAAATTAATTTTAATAATCTAGATTTAATAATTAGAATCTATTTCAGAAAATAATCTTAATAATCTTGATTTAACAGAATGACGAATTAATTCTGAGTGTTTAATATTTGGTGACGAAAATTAACCTTTATTATTCTTTCAAGTTTATATAAATATATTTTACGTATCTATGAATTCCATCTATGACTTTTGTGTTACTTTCAATCAACTACAAATGAGTTCACAACCTTCAAAAAAACCTGACAGAAGAGTTATTATTCTTGTAGTTGTGAAAGGATTAATTGTTGGTGAACAACCTTTTAAAACAAGCCTTTTTGATAGAGTTGCGAATTGAACAATCACAAAATTAATCGAAAATATCAGAACTAGAATACGACTGTCAGGAACATTCTTTTCAGGCGAAGTTGACGATTTTAAATGAAGAATTTCTATTCTCCGTTTTACACTTCTATTCATTAATTTATTCATAATACAAATGAAGAGCTTGGAGCGATATAATGATTAGCCAGTATTCAAATTATGTATGTTTTTAAGGAAAACGTTATGATTTTCTATGTAAGAAATAAGATGTTTCTGTGAATCGTGTTTTAGTCTAGTGGAAATTCCGAACACTCAAAAAGTTCTTATCAGAAAACAGTATTAAGCAGCTGTTTAGGCTAAAAAAATACATCACCTAACGAAAAAAGGAACTTATATCTATAAAATTCTTTAAATATTGAATGAATTTTGTAGATCTTTTACTGTATCACTTTTACTTTAGAGCTTTTACTTTAGATACGTAATAATCATCAAGTATTGCGAGAGAAAGAATAGCTACTCTAAGGTATCATAAAATTACCAAATTTTATGACATATTATAAAACTATATTTTTAGTTGATTTTACAAAAATTATTCAGAAAGCGCTTTTTTAATAGATTTCCAGTAATATATATGTAATAAGCAAGCATGTTAATTTGCTATGACCCTCTATCCGCCACTCCTTCAACGCCCACTTTTTTTTAACTTTATATTTTGATATTTCACGCTATGGACTACGAGATCATGACAGCTCTTACGTGAAACTGAATACGGCCAATAATGTGAGCCTGAATATAGCAAATAATGTGAGACTGAATGATTGCGGATTTAGATGACGACTTTAAAATAATATTTATTTTACCGGAATAGATGATTAGAAAAGTGTATTTTTCTTCTTAATCCCAAAAATGCTCAATAACTCTGAGAAAGCATCAAGAAAGAGTAGCAAAAGCATCTAGAAATTTCGAAGTTCAAAGCAAACAAATCGAACTTCAATCACGATACTAGCAGTATGGCAGGATACGTAATCAAGTTGAAAATACCAAAACTTATCATCAGCAGCAAATCATCAACATTACAGTATAAATCATAAACAGTAAATATACTTGATCTACAACGACATATAAGCATGCTATCTTATTTAAACTACCATGCACACGAAAGACCCTAAAGCATGACATTACACGATACGCCTTAGCTCATTTGCATAAAACTGCCAAGTGGTCGTAATAAAGTAATCGCTCTGCACCCCTGAAGAATGAAACAGATTAAATGCTTCATTATTTGTCCAAATAACACCAAACAATCCGAGTTATGAAATATCTCCAAACCATACACTGTCAGTAACATTTGTAATAAACAATCTCGTTTGTGATTATCTATATAAGAATCTCGCTATCTATTTTAAACAATCTCAGAATTGGTATTCTGAAAAAATAGCCTTTAACTCTTTTCTAATAAACACACTTTAAAATGTTCGATTCATATTAATCTACATCTAAGAAAATTGTTCTTTCTTTTTTTAATTTCCTATCACTAATGCTTTATTCCATAGCAGAGATCATCTTGTTAATATTCATAATGAGCACGTGTGTTTATGCTTCCCTTATTACCCTATCATTATCGACTTCCGAAGTAGGGAATAATAATCAAGAAGAACAGTTCTGAATATTGCAACGCGTTCCGACAATAAAATCATGACTCTTAAATTATTTTATCAGTACGTAGAGATACATTTGTTATGAAGGCATAATTAATTACATCATACAAACAGTGTTATTAACCCTAAAATACAATGATGTCTACTACATTGGCATTCAAGATTCACTGAAGATAGCTTTCAAGAATTTTCTAGCTTGTAGCTTACGGGTACACAATCCATTTGATGACGATGAGGGATGATATAACTGTAACCACGTTATTCCTTTTCATTTTTTCAAGGGCAGTTATGAAGTAAAAGAAAAGATGTTTGTAACCAAGGACATTTTAAAAGATATACAAAGCATGTTCCATTCAAAGGGATTAAACAAAAGGTTTGATGTTGGGCGCTCTCTCCCCTAAACAATTGTTCCTTCATCAAAGAACGCGTGTTTACATTTTATTTTGGCTCATGTTGTTTCTGGGAATTGAGTCTTAAATTCAGCTGCGTTGGTTCATATACATTTTTTATTGCAGTAGACTGATATGAAAATGAAATTAGAGTTACATTAGCTCTGAACTCACGCAATTCTTATGAATTTCGTGTCTTACTATTTAAAGAGAGTTTGAGGAACGACGAGTTCCTGATCACAAAGACTTATAACTTTATAAAAATGCGCGTATTTCTTCAAAAAACATGTACATTTAATAAATTATATTTGCTTTAGTTCCGTTACTCTTAAAATTGAAGCTGATAATTTTGAAAGTTGGATATTATTTAAAACTTTGAAAATATTTATGAATACTTGAAATCTGAAAAAGCTATAAAATTGTTGATGCGTTTTGTAATTATGAATAAAATTGGATTACAATACGTTTTAGCTTAACGATATCTATTTTGTCAACTAAATGTTCTACGAGATATCTCATCTTAGTTCCTATAAAATTAAAACTGATTTACAATAAACACTAAATTAAAAAAAATAGAACTAGAGATTTAATAAAATAGCCAGATATTATAACAAAAAGCAGCGAAGGATCATCCGAATTACATTTTAAATAACTTACAATATTGAGTCGAAGCGAACTTAAATGAATTCTTATCACTACTAATTGAAAAGTATTTATGAAATTAAATTTCAAAACTTTAAAGAGCTAAATTTTGAATCTTTTGAAAAGGAATAAATTTTAAGAAACTAAATTTGATAAAGTTCAAAAAGTATTAAAGAATGCTTAAAAATAAAAATAAAAAAATCTACCACCTTTTTTTCGTATCTTTGTTTCAATGTAATATTTTATGAATTGTAATATTCAGTGTAATATTTTATGATAATTTAGTCCAGTTCAACAATAAAGTTGAAAAAAAGTACCAAATTTCTTGTTCGTTATCATTTTTGTTTCTAAGTTAGTGGAACTTAACTTAAGTTAACTTAATCATACTTAAGTTGATCCCTTAAAATAGAATATCCTGCTTATTCGACTTAAAGTAGGCCAATATTAAATATTTCATTAGATTGAGTAAGCTAAATTTCTGCCGTTAAAAGAATTAAAAGATATTTGAACGATTTTATAATAATTTAATACAATGGTGACTGAATTTGTGATCTGGAATCAATCTGAAACTAAGAATGCGAATAGAAACTATTAATTTCAGGCATGCATGTTGAAATAAAACACTGACAAGTATAACATTTCACATTTATTCGTTAAAACAGCACAACACACAAATACAAATATTAGCTAAATTAAATCAAACGAAACGACGGAACGCAGATTTAGAGGCGAACAAATACGCAAAGCGTACAGAATATATGTTACTAAATTTCATCACTTCCAGAACTCAACTTCATTCAAAGTGCTTTGCACGAGTCTCATGAGCTGAGAAAATCACTTGACTCAATTTATTCGTACCACTGCAAATCATGCTGTCATATTAAAATAAAATAAATAAAGTATAAAATAAACCAGCTAAAAGTGTTCTAATTTTATTACACGAGCATGTTTTCGATCAAAAATTAAAACTACCAGAAAATTCTGTGAAATATAAAGCCAATACTTATTTAGAAAACCAGAGTGGCAAATGGAGTCCACATTTCATAATACAATTATATCATAAATCATGCAATTTTATTAAACTTAAATAAATAAAACATTATATAAACCAGCTGAAAATGTTCTAATTTTATTACACGAGTATGTTTACGATCGAAAATCAAGACTTCCTGAAAATTCTGTGAAATCTAACAACGATACTTATTTAGAAAACCAGAGTGGCAAATGGAGTCCACATTTCATAATACAATTATATCATAAATCATAAAAGAGATCAGATCGAATTACAAAGGTATTTTTTTAACAACTAATTACCTAAGTGTACGAAAAACAAGAAGAATAGGTAGTTTTTTTATTGCGTCACTATTGATATTTATTTTTTTCTCGCTTTTTTTTGTATTAGCCAAAGGTAGAAAAAATGTTCTCCAAAACCACAAACATCTCACCTAACCCCTGCTGGAAATGTTTTTTTCTTATCTTTGAACTGCGATGCTAACGGGTTATTTCATTCCGAGGTCATTCAGGGTCGTTCGGATGTTTAACTCGAGTCTCGCTGCGACCCTTTTTCACACGAATTAAAAGGATTGGTTGATTATTTCATCATGTATTTCATATCACGTCCGTATATATACCCTTTTCAATCGTTTTCCCACCGCCGGGGCCCATTCTTGGCTGTTTTTAACTTTTTCCAATTCATGGTCGTTGAAGGTAAAAAAAAATAAAAGAGTTAATATCCGAGAGCTAATCCATCAATGTTGTGTGTCAGATATAATATTTACTAAAATGTAATGCGAAAAACAAGAAGGTAATCGCTTATGTTGATTATTGCTTTCGAATCCATATAGACATAATTTAGTATGACAGATTTGAAAGGTGGTATCTGATTCTGTGTCTTGGATTCAGAAACAACAACATTCTTGATGTACGGCATTTAACTGATGTGCCATTTGAAATAACCGATGGATTAAGTGTCACATTCAGTCGCTTTTATTTGTCAGAATTTTAATTAATTAATTTAAGTGGATACAATTTATTTAATTTGTCTAATAAAAGATAATGATATTGCCAATATTTCAACCTGTTAATATTCTCTATATCTGTGAGGCTGATTATTAGTTTTTTTTTTAGTTTTTTTTAAACTTTTTCGCCGAAGAAAAAAAAGTTAATGTCCGAGAGCTAATCAATCAATGTTGTGTGTCAAATACAATATTTACTAAATGGTAATGCGAAAAACAAGAAGGTAATCACTTATGTTGATTATTATTATTACCTTCGAATCCATATAGACATAATTTAGTATGACAGATTTGAAAGGTGTATCTGATTCTGTGTCTTGGATTCAGAAACAACAATATTCTTGATATACGACATTTAACTGATGTGACATTTGAAATAACCGATGAATTAAGTGTCGCATTCATTTGTTTTTATTTGCAAGAATTTTAATTCATTAATTTAAATGGATCTAATTTATTTAATCTGTGTAATAAAAGATAATTCTATCGCCAATCTTTCAATCTGTTTATATTTTCCTCACCTATGAGGCCGATTCTTAGCTATTTCTTAACTTTTTTTCCAATTCAAGGTAGTTAAGAGTTTAAAGTTAAGTTTGAATGAGACTGATGAGATAAAAGCCTTTATGATTTTTTTGTGAAAAAAGATGCTTAAAAAAACTTTAACCCTTTGACTACGAATTTTAAAAAAAGATTTTTTTTTGTCCCGTTTATTATTCAAAAGGACCAAATAGGTCACAAATAAGGCAAATTTAGTATTTGGGATTTTTCTGACAAGCGGTTATCAATTTAGTTAACCATTTTTCCGGGAAGTTTCTAATAATGTGTAATATTTAACATTAAAAGGTATTTTACAGATTATGCACCCAAAGTGTCTGTACTTTATACCGTAATTTGTTGAAATTTTTACAATGTATTTTAGGAAAAATTATGTCATCTGCAGAATTTCTCAGGAAGATGTAAAAATGGATGTATTAAAAAGTATCTAACATGTTCATTTTTAATTATAAAAAGTATTTGGAGACAAATTATGACATTGGCAAAATTTTTCAGAAGAAGTGAAAGAAATCATATCTAAAATTAAAGCCGGTAAACTCACCAGCTTAAAAAAACTAGTTGAAATTAAAAATCATTAGCTCTAATAACTGAGAGAACCAATTTAATAAAAAGTAGCTATTTTCATTAAAATTCTGCTTCCTGTTTAAAAATGCAAAAAAAAAAGACTGAAAATAAAAATTTATTATGAACTTTGCATGAGTTGAGATTAATATTAAATTAATTTTTTAATTTCTTGATCACTGACAATGAACAACGAGTTAATTCGTAAAACTTTTGAATTTATTTTGGTAAACATAAAACTCAATTAATTTTTTTTGATGAAATTTTCTCTTCCAAAAGTAATCTAGGAAACAATTTTCTCTCCTCGAAAAAATAAACACTTAAAAAATTCATTGTATGGAAGCAGGGGGGGAGAACTTAATGATTTTGACGAGAACCAAATATTTCAGTTGTTATTTTTCATTTGAAGAAAATAAAAATAAAAATTTCAAAAATATAATTGCTTTCATAACAGCACCCCAAAGCACTCGCTAATTGAAAAGAATTAAAGCAGCGACTGGTGATTCAGTTTAACTGAAAATCTCTTGTTTTTATTTTAGAAAGAAAGAAAATCTTAAGTACTTTTTCCTTGTTTACTAAATGGCGTTGTTACATTACTTTGTGAAACCGTAACAGAAGCGATAATCTAAATCTCTGTGATTTTTAAATTTTTAATGCAATGTTTTGGAAAAGCTTTATATTAATTTCTCTAGCTTGTGTAAAGCGTAACTTCACTAAAAAAATTTATTTCATACACAGTTGTAAAATAAAAACCATAATTGAAATGAAAATTAAAAAAACTATTATTGAAGCAGACTAATAATAA
Organism: Parasteatoda tepidariorum; assembly: GCF_043381705.1. Classification (NCBI taxonomy): domain Eukaryota; kingdom Metazoa; phylum Arthropoda; class Arachnida; order Araneae; family Theridiidae; genus Parasteatoda; species Parasteatoda tepidariorum. Next base: position 16,668,848 of record NC_092209.1, read on the forward strand.
AATAAAACTAAATCTCATGTTCTATAAAAAATAATAATGATGATTATAATAATAATGTTTTTCTAGAAACTTTGGTGCTTGTTCAATGAGAATGCTTTATTGAACTTTAAATTATTTAATTAATAAATTAAGCAGTTAAACAGTTCAGTACTATCAATTAAAATGTTTGATAAGTTTTAATTGTCACTTAAACCTTTGAAAAATCAAATTTTGAACGTTAAGAAAGATCTTATTCGAATTTAAGAATTATCTAAACATTGTAATATCAACTTAAACTGTTTACGAAGTTTTAATTGCAACTAAAATTTTGTAAGCAATCAAATTTCGAGCGTTTGGAAAGATCTTTCCTGAATTTAAACATTATAATATCAATTTAAACTGTTTGCCAAGTTTTAATTGTTAATTAAACTTTTGAAAGCAATCCCATTATATACGTTTAGAAAGAATTTTCCTCAATTTATTATATCAATTTATTATGAATTATTATATCATTTTAAACTGTTTCGTAATTTTTAATTGTCAATTGAGCTTACGTAAGAAATCCAATTTTGTACGTTTAGAAAGAACTTAACTTAATTTAATAACTATCTAAACATTATAATATCAATTTAAACTATTTGCTGAATTTTAATAGTCAATTAAACTTTTGTTAGAAATCAAATTTTTAACGTTTAGAAGGATCTTTCCCCAATTTAATAATTATCTAAGCATTAAATCATAAATTTAAACTATTTGCTAACTTTTAATTCCCAATTAAACTGTTTAAATAAATTAAATTTTAAACTTTGAGATGGATGCTTTCAGAATTTAATAAGTTTGTTTAATCAATTTCCTTAAATTAGTTCTAGAAAAATATTTCAAATATATAAAACCTAAAACTCATTTTTTTAAATATTACTGAACATTTCATTTTCATTTTTAAAATAAAAACTTTGAACTAACTCAAGGAACTATTTCTATGAACTATTTTCACTTGTAAGTTTTACTGAAAGAAAATATTTTCTCCAAAATTCTTAATTTTTAACTATTTTTAAATCCCCTTGCATTCCTTTATATCAAACTTAAATGAAACTACATAATTACCTACATTTCTATAAATTTTATTAAGGAGAATATTTTGTGACTTCTAATACCAAAATCTAAATCTAATACGCAATCTAAGCAGCAAAAAAAAAAAAATTGGGCATTAGAAGTCCTTTTTAAATTTTGTTTGTTTAGAAAAACGAAATATTGTATCATTATCAGATAAAGGTTAAGAACGTGTTTGAGCAAAGACGTCAGTTACATGTAGTGCAGGTTGATTAATTCTCACGATATTTTAATCATCAAGATATTTTATTAAATTCACACGAAAAAAACTCACTTAGCTGCTATTACAACGTTTTCTTGAGATTCGTTCGTATATTTAGGCTGAGCAATTCGTAAGTTTTTTTTTCTGTGATTTTAAATTTGAACTTTATTTATAATACTTTATTAAGGTGTGATGTCTCTCTAGAAATTTTAAAAAAAGTTCAAATAAAACTGTCCCAAATAATTTTTTAATTTTTTCCATAATGTTTTATTGAGTTGTAATGCCTTACTAGAAATAAAATGAACTATTACAACGTTTTCTAAGACTCTCGTATTTTTAGGCTTAGTTATAAGCAATTTTGTTTTTTTACTGTGATTTTAAATTTAAATTTGATCTATAATGCTTTTAAGCTTATATTTTTACTGTGATTTTAAATTTGAGCTTGATCTATAATATTTTATTGAGGTGTGACGCCTCATTCGAAAAATTTTAATTTCAAACAAGTTGAGATAAAATTATTCCAAACAATTTTTAAAATCGTTCTATTATATTTTACTGAGTAGTAATGCCTATCTACCACTGCAGAAATTTCAAAAAAGTTCAAATAAAATTATCCGAAACAATTTTAAACTTGTTCTGTAATATTTTATTGAGTAAAAATACCTCTCTGCCTATCTAAAAATTTCAAAAAAGTTCATATAAAACTACGCGAAATTATTTTTAAGGACTAAAAAAGGGGCGTAAAAATATTATGTAAGCATCTTAAGAGAGTTTGCCGTTTGATTTTTATGCTGACTGGGGATATACTTACGTACGACGCTAAAATTTCTCTTTTTTTGCAAAATTTTTAGAGAGATAGGAGAAAAATATGACGAAAAACAAGGAAAATTTCAAAGTTGAAATAAATTATTAATAATGATTTTGAATTTCGGAAAAGAAAAAATTAGAAAAAAATTTATTCAAGCATTTTACAGGAGATCTAGAGTTTTGACCACAGAAGGAAAACCCAATTATTCTTCAAGAATATTCTACTAAAAACTTTATAAATGAAAACATAAATTTTTTGTGTAAATTTACAACTTCCATTTGAATTTTATCCTAAAATTAGATTACAACAGTAAAATCGAAGTTGAAAAAAAGCATGAGGTTGTTGCGACATTTTTTACGCAAGTGTGGGACGGGGTCTAGAATTTGCTTTTCTTTTTTTTTTCTTTTTTGCTGACATACAATAAAAAGGGGTCAAAAAATATTCAAAAACATGCTAATCTAATAATTGAACTGCCTCAAAAAGAAGGAAATTCATCATATGCTTTATTTGTTCTACCAAATCTCTTTTTGATTCTCGAAATATTGACGAATTATTTAACGATACCTTAAATATTTCCAGGGACTTAGTTCACATGAAGCTTAAACTCATTTTTACAAAGTCTAATTTTTTATTCAATAAAAGTGCGCTTAAATCATTATTTCAAAAAAAAATTTCCGTACATAAACTGTTTTTTCTGTTTTTAAGACCAGGCAATTCCTTTGATCAAGTTAGTATGCATCGTCTAAATTTATAGTTTCGTTTCGAATTAAAATCTCTCAAACTATGACTATTTATCAAAAAGCTTCGAAGAAGCTTTTTAATCACATTCACATACTTTAAAACAACTAACTAAGCTATTTTTTCTGCTTTAAAGAGCAGACAATTATTTTGAGCAAGATGGTATGTATCGTTTAAAATAAGTTTTGTTTCGTTTTAAAATCTCTCAAACTGTGACTATTTAGCAAAAAGCTTCGAAGAACCTTTTTAATCACATTTACATACTCTAAAAAATGGCTAATTTTTTCTTTAAAAAAATTCCATTTATTCAGTAACAGCTATCGGATACTGAAGACAAATGGAGTTGAGATAAATTTAAATTGAAGTTTTTTAATTTAAATTCTTCAATATATTTACCACCATCTTCGGTAGTAGAATTTAGTACTTGGAAGAAATTGTTTTGTTGATTTAGAAGGGGTAAAAACCTGTTTCTACTCTTACATTTTTTTCAACATCAATTTAGTACTTAATAAAACTGACAGACGATAAATCTAGAAACCACATTTTCTATCTCTTAAAGAAATTTATAACCTTTCTCTCACAGTATGATACAAAATATGTAGTAAAAATGGTGGTGGCTAAAGGCTAAGTGAATTTTCGTGAAGCTATTTTCAGATTAATTATTCAGTAGCCATTAATTAGCAACTCTAGGAGCTTTTATCGCAACAGGATCCCCATTATTACTCATCTTATGATAATAATAAGAAAGTTATTAATTAATTCTTAAAAAGATTAAAAAAAGAAATTGAATTTGTTCGTGAAAAAGATAATGCTATAATAATACATTTTGGTAGTATTTTTTTTAATCCATTCATCTTTAAAACTGGCATATCTTATTTGCGATTATTACTTGAGGATTATTTTATTAATAAACTTTGTATAATAACAATATATCAAAAATAATATTTTTTTTGTATTTTTTAAAAAAATACGTATTATTTTCGGAACAATTGAAAAAAATGTACCCCAATTATTAAATTCATTAAAATTATTTTGAAAAAAATAGAAAAACATTATTTATCTACTGCGTAATATTAAATTACATAATCAAATCTGTTCGTAAAAATATAAAATAATAATAATACCATCTTTGGGTTTCTTAAAACAGCGTTATGTATTTTAAAAATCAGTAAATTAAACTGTTTTTATAAAAAACAGAATAGGAAAAATTATTTATTGCGATCCATAATACTACGTAGAATCTATATAATTAATCTAGTATAGATCGATTATTAAATAAAAAGGAAATCCAAAACACTATAGATCATACCTGCATTGCAGTTAAAATTGCGTTTGCATTTTATGCATAATCACTTTAAATTTTAAACTTTTAAACAATTCCAATATATTTTTCATAAGAATGAAAAATTATGTTTAAGGAAAAGAAAAGAAAACGCTATCAAAATTCTTCGAAACACTAGTGGGGAAGGCGTAATAAAAATATCAAAACTAAATTAGTTATCGGGAAAATCTTGAGGTGTTTCTAATATTTGCTTTTCACTTCGTCGTTTATTTCAGTATTCAAACAGGTTTTAATGTTTTTAGTTCTGCCTTACTCAATAGTGGATATAAAGATACTAGCAGAAATTGTGTGTGTGTTTTGTTTTCCTCGCTTAAATATTAATTAGTGCATCCTAGAATGAATATGTATATTTCGTTATTGACAAGGATTCAAAAGTTATGCCTAGATCAAGAACAATTATTATGAAATAAAAATAGTTCTTTATATATAATCTATTAAATAATATCTCATTTATTATGATTTTTCTTTGCAGATATATAGAATGAGACTCCCTATTCTTCTGCTGCTTTCATTAGCAGTGCTTACAGTTAAAGCAAGGCATAGAAAAGGTAAGAGTCAGCTTTTTACCAATGGTAAATTTTCATTAAAGCATACAAAACTGAAATTAAAAAACACATATCATTAAAGGTTATACTGTCTATACTTAAAAATGATTTTAAAAATTTAATTTTTTTTTTTTTTTTGCTAAGAACAAGAGCAAAATTCCTCAACGTTGAACACTTGTGAAACCAGTATGAATTCATAATCACAATACACATTTGAATCATTTATTTTCAATACTTCTTCTCATGGCATGACAGCCCTTTGTGGGCCAGAGCCTTCCCTCTATTTTGTTCCTTTCTTTACGATTGTTCTCTGGTTAGTAATTCTTAGGATTTTAAAATCCTCTTGCACACTATCAAGCCATCTGATCTTAGGCCTACCTCTAACTCTAGTTCCCATCGGTTTGTAATTGAAGATCTTAAATGTCAAGGAAGAAAGGTACCGAAAGCTTTAAGCTACTTGTTTTGATGTATTTGTTGATATCAGCTTCCTTGAATAGCCTGTATAGTTTAAAATTATGTCGTTGTCTCCATAAGAAATCCACATTTATACCACCGAAAAAATTTTTCTCTATGCCTTTCTCTCAAAAGCAGCAAGCAGGTCTGTTAATGATTTAGTCAAAGACCATGTTTCGGATCCAAAAGTTAAGACAAGTCAAATGATTGTTTTAAATAACATTATTTTTGTTTGCCTTATAATTAATTCTGACTTTAGATATGTTTTTTACCCTTTAAGACCTCGTGCAATTTAAAAGTACTTATTTTATTTTCTGTATAAATAGCTCAAAACGAAAAAAGTGCTTGAAAAGAAAATCATATTTTTAAAATATAATTTCTCAGGAACTATTCGACCGATTTTGCTGAATTTTGTATTCTGCTATATTATTAAGTTGTTTTTTTTTGTATTATTTATCTGAAAGCTTCATTTTGTATAACTGTCAAGTTAAATAAAAATACATCAAAATTTTTCTGTTGCTAATATAAATTGCATTTTAACTTCTCTTTTCTGTCCAGCTTGTAGCTCGGTTTGCTTCATGTCTTCGTTGCCAACGCGAGAAGAAATTACGTCGGTTTTCTAACCATCATTATTCGTTTATCATCATTTTGTTATTCATAAATGTTTGACTGCAGATTAGCGAAGATGCCATTTTAGAGTTTTTGAAAAAAAATTGTACCTAAACCTCCTGGGGATTTTTTAAATTCTGCAATCAGGTTTGGATTCACAATCCAGTGAAAAATTATTTTGAAAAGTTATTAGTTCTGATAAGGAAGTTATTTTTAATGCTCAGAGTTACTAAAAGATATACACTTAGGATTGCGAGTATATATATCAAAGTGAACTATCCCCATGAAAAATATTTTAATGCAAATATTTTGTTTACAACAACAACAAAAAAAACGATTTCCAATTTCTATACAGAGAAATTCAGTACTGTGGTTATATACTTGCGCGTTTTTAAACCATACTTTATTTTTATGACAATTATCTTAATTTTACGTCTATTTCACTTTTTCTAAAAATTATTTTTTTATCTATTTATTTTTTATTTTCTTACAACCGTCGTTGAACAGCCGCGACCCAATCTTTGGGTTTACGACTACTAATGTTCAACTCCGTAGCCTTGTGATTTTGAATCCAATCCAGAAGGCAAGGCAATTCCTGAATCAGTACTCCCAGTGGTATGATTTTCTATGGGAACATGGAGGAATTTGTGCCTCTACAGATTTAACGTGCATCAGTCACCATTTACTACACGGGGAATCTTCGGCCGGAGAGGATCGAATCCACGACCTCTTGGACACGGGCCCAGTGCCCTGCAAACCAGGCTATCCCGACCCTTTCTTATAATTATTGTCAAAAATTGCACTCAAATAGAAACAGGTTTAGTCGTTTTATCGTAGTTTGAAGAATAACCCACTGGGCTCACCAATTTGTTCGCCAATTTAGTAAAGTACGCTAAAGCAATTTTTCTGGCCCTTTGATGGCAAGTTTTGAAAATATTTATTAGAAATCATTCAAAGGAATAAAAATTATTAGAAACATTACGGCAATATATATAAAAAAACACTGTTTCAAATTGACACAAATGGCTTTCTACAAGCCCCACCATGGCATACAATATTTCCGGCCATAGATTGCCATTCAGTTCTTGTTCTTTAAGATGTGACCTAACTACCGTCCAAGTTCGTAACTTCTTTATTCTCTACTGTAATGTAAAATTTAGTATAGTTGTATAACTTATGACCATCTTTACATTCTCTTCCTCATTTATGCTAGCTTGCTTTGTCATATTTTTTTTTAATCTCTGTCTCATCACTGCTGCTGCACATGACTCTCAATAACAAAACCAGTTTTACTAAGAAACACAGCTTACTCAAAATACAGCTCATTTAAGTGAGGGTTCAAAATTTTGTTTAAATGTCTCTTTAAACACACTGAAAAAAGATGGATGCTAATGTAGAAATGTAGACATTGAACACACATAACTCTGTTACTGAACAACTCTACTTTAAAAATGCTAATTTAAAATTGCTGCAAAATTTATAAAAACATTTAAAAATAGATGAATGGTAAAAACAATGTTGAATTCAGAATTAACGCTTGTTGAATTACAACAACTAGTAAGGAAAGTGATGGTTCCAGTTTTCATTCTAACTGCAGAAATCCGATTTGCGAATCAAGACTGTTGACAGCCCATCCAGCACATTCCGCATTCTTCCGCATACCGCTGTATTAATCCACGTCTTCCAGGGTTTCATAGCACCAGCGAGGCATCACCCAGCGCCTCTGGTATTTCACAGCTTAGCAGTGCGAGCGTCATTCAACGCTTTATTTATGTTTTGCAAAGGGGCCGCGACACAAAAATGTTGATAAATTTTTTTTTAACGGTTTTCTGTGAAATGCTAAATGGGACATTAATAAACTTGTTTGACGATACTCATTTCGTCAAACGCATTACTCTCATTGCTACCTACCAATTACGCAATTGATTAGGAAATACGAAGTAAAAAATGAATATGAGTAATCTGTCATCTTCCGGAATTGTAACCGGTAAACCTACTTGACAAGCAGAAACCCTAACGCCATTATCCGGTTGCACAAACTGAACAGTTTTAAACAAAAATAAGTGAAAAGTTATAGAATTCTCTAAATGCCCTTAAATGACACACGAAAAACGAAACAATTTCCTCAAATATTTGAAGTTTCTCCTTTCGTCCGAAATCAAGGCATTTCGTGACGAACTTATTTTCAAAAATACTTAAGTACAGCTCAGAGATTCGCTGAATCGTCAAAAATGAGTTTCTTTCTGAGAGTGCAATCACAATTAAATTCACGTCACTCATTTGTAATTCAGTACCCTATTGTACTTTTTTATGTGTGTAAACAATAAATTAAATTTAGTATTTTTTATTTTTTTTTAGAATGGAAACTAGTTAATACGATGAAAGCAAGTAGAGAAATACAGTTATCTCATTACAATATAGAAGCTTCAGTGTGTGTGAGAGGTCCAGGCTTTTACCGTGATCCTAAAGACTGCCATCAATATATACGCTGCGTTGACGAATATAGCACAGGCCGTCGAATGAGTGCGTTTATTGGGAGATGTGATCCCGGCCTAGTCTTTGACCAAAATGTATCATCATGCAACTGGCCTGAACTTGCCGCTCCCTGCAGCGATTCCCCTGAAAAATTCCGTGAACCCCCCAGCAAGATCCATTCACAACAAGAATCTCAAAATACTGACATTTCTCAAAAGCCAGACAGAGTAGATAAGCCCTCTCTTGATTCACAGCCATCACAACAGCAAGTCCATGAATCACCTCAGACACAAACACAGCAGCAACATCATGAATTTTCTCAAGATCAACAACAAGTACAAATCCATGAAAACCAAAACCCAGAACGACAACAGCATACCCAGCAGACTGAGGAACACCCAAATAGACAAGAAGAAATTGAAATCCATAATGTACCTATTGCTCAAACACGATATGAAATCATCCCGCATACCGGGTTTCAAGAATATGATGCGACACAAAAACAAATATCTTCTAGTGGTTTCAAGGAAATAATGGATGATCAAGTTGAAGATATCCCATCATCACAAAACCAAGATCAAAACCATCAACAAGAACAAGAATGGTGGATTCCAGAAACGGAAAGTACCCCACGCAGAGAAGCAATTATAATTAGCCCTCCTCAAAGTGACTTCGTGGAAGTTACTGCTACGTTAGATGATCCCATCATTTGCCAAGGTCCTGGATTTTTTAGACACCCAACGAATTGCAGTCGTTTTGTCAAATGCATTGAAGAAAATGGGGCTTATTCCATTCATTTCTTCGAATGTAACAGAAATCTATTGTTCGATGATGGAGAGAGTTATTGCACCCGATCTTCTCTGACTAACTGCAACCCAAAAAGAAGCAAAAGACAAGCAGAAAGTGCGCCTCTTGAATGCAGAGGCGAAGGATTTTTTAGACATCCTGTGGATTGCAAATCTTTCTATCGATGTGTTGTAGGAGCAACTGGTCAATACGAAACACATATGTTTTCGTGTCCAGAAACTCTGGTCTTTGATGAAGAGTATGCTACGTGTAATTGGCCTGATAAGGCTCCACCTTGCCAGACTCAAACATGGTCGGGATATCAGCCACGCCGAACTGTGCCTCCACCAAAATCAGCTTACAAACCTATTCGAAAAGCGACTACAGCTAGCTATTGGACAACATTGAAACCAAGAGGTGACGTTGTGGAAAATTCTCCTTTAGTTCCAGTCAGAGGAATCTCAAAGTCCACGAAAGCTCCGACTAGAGGTGAGCAATTATGCAGCTCACCTGGCTTTTTCAGACACGAGAGAGATTGCACAAAATTTTACAAATGTGTCCGAAAACGCAACTCTTTCATCAGATATGAAATAAGTTGTCCAAACAGTCTTGCTTTTGATGCTGCTGGATCTCGCTGCGTCCCTCAAAAATTTGTAAGTGAATGCAATAAAAAGAGGCGGCCATCACCACCCCGCCAAGATGATGAAGGCACTTCACCAGTAACAGAAGCAACTCGTACTACAGGAGGATCTGCCATTGTGACAGAGTCATCTGATAGTGACTCTTCAAAATGTCAAGATGAAGGATACTTTCGAAATCCGAGTGACTGCAATCGTTTTTACCGGTGCGTAGATTTTAGTGGAGAAAAGCAAGAATTTGTACGTTATGACTTCAAGTGTCCTGATGGACTCGTATTCGATGAAACGAACAACGTCTGCAACTGGCCGGATCAAAGTGCTCCGTGTGAAGGAGGCAGCGAGGACAAAGATAATACAGAAAGCTCCAAGCCGTCAGAAAGCAGTACAGAAAAAGACGCAATATCAACGACAACGATGTCCCCATCTTCTTCTGGGCGAACTACTCAAAAGACAAGAACAACAACGACGAAACCAACTCAAGCTCCGAGTACAACGGAAGCAACAACTGAAAACCAGCCTTCAGAAGATTCATCAGACTCAGGTGATCAAAAACCTAAACCGGATGAAGGAGATTCCAAAGACGGGTGTGAAAAAGAAGGCTTCTTCCGAAATCCAGAAGACTGTAATAAATTTTATCGCTGCGTTGATTTCAGTGGAGATGGAGCAGAATTTGTTCGATATGACTTTTCTTGCCCAGATGGCCTTGTTTTTGACGAGGAAAACAGTGTTTGTAACTGGCCTGAAGACAGTGCTCCATGTGACTCAACAGGTGAAGATAAAGATAAAGACAAATCAGATGGGGAAGATACAAGCAGTTCAAAAGGAGGAAAAGACTCCACCACTGAATCATCAACCACTAGAACGACGACATCAGGAGGAAAAGGCACAACCTCATCTAGAACTGATGGTCCAAAAACATCTTCAGCAACAAGAAAACCTGGAAGGACTACCTCATCAAAACCTTCTTCCACACGATCACCTAGTAGAAGCACTCCATCCTCTAGCACTGAAGGTCCAGAAGACTCGTCTTCTACGACGCCTTCCTCTTCGTCATCAAGTGATGGAAGTGAAGATGAAAAGAAAAATCAAGGAATGTGTTCCGAAGCAGGATTTTTCAGAGATCCCAAAGACTGTAATAAGTTTTATAGATGCGTGGACTACAATGGAGATGGTAATGAGTTTGTCAAATATGACTTCTCGTGTCCTGATGGATTAGTGTTTGATGAAGAAAACAGTGTTTGTAACTGGCCAGAACAAAGTGCACCATGTGATGGTGGTTCCGGTAAAGAAAGTAGCACAAAGTCAGAGGATTCCTCAAGCCAAGCTACTTCTACTACCCAAAAAACAACATCTGCAGCAACAAAATCATCTGATACTACTGAAGAGTCATCTAGTGCAGCAACAGAAGCTTCAACATCAGACGGATCTGGTGATCAATCGACTTCTTCTGACAAAACAACAGATTCTTCGGATAAACGTAGCAGTACTACACCTTCTGATCAAACAGATGGTGAAAGTACGACAAAAGATTCATCATCCAAAAAGGGTGGTGGGAGCAGTGACGGGGAATGCACCGAAGCTGGCTTCTTCAGAAATCCGGAAGATTGCAATAAATTTTATCGTTGTGTAGATTTTAACGGTGATGGGCAAGAATTTGTGAAATATGACTTCACGTGTCCAGAAGGTTTAGTTTTTGATGAAACCAACAGCGTTTGCAATTGGCCCGAAGACAGTCCCCCCTGTGACTCAAGTGGAGGCAAGAAAGACGAAGGAAGCACTGAAAGTAATGAATCAAGCACTCAATCTTCTTCAACTTCTCAATCAGAATCGTCCACTTCTTCAACTTCAGAGTCATCCACCGAGCAAACCAGCCGAGGCACCACTGCAACATCTCAATCTACCTCTTCATCTGAGCAAACTACGTCAACAGCTAACGATAAAGAGGAATGTACCGAGTCAGGTTTCTTCAGGTGTAAAGATGATTGCAGTAAATTTTATAGATGTTTAGAAGATAACGGTGAATTAAAGCGTTATGATTTTAAATGTCCAGAAGGTTTGATATTTGATGATGATAACAAAAGGTGTGACTGGCCATCAGATGAGCTCACTTGCGAAAGTTCCTCAACTACTTCTTCTGATAAAACTACCGCATCCACAACGCAATCTGCCACTTCAACTACAAGACGAACATCAACAAGAAGAACAACACCAGTTCCAACTACTAAAGAAAGCACAACAACATCAAGCAGAACTACGACATCAGGAACCACTAGGCCAACAAGAACTACTAGACCATCACGAACAACTACTACATCCAGACCCACCACAGCTTCAGACAGAACAACTACACAATCAAGCTCTAGTACCACCAAATCTGATGAGTGCACTGAAGAAGGATTCTACCAGAACCCAGATGATTGTAGCAAGTATTATCGTTGTATTGACGAAGGGGATGGCAGATTTACAAGAGAAGATTTCTCTTGCGCTGATGATGAAGTATTTGATGAAGAAATGCGATTCTGCAACAGCAAGGACTTAGCCCCTCCTTGTGAAAAAACGACTACCGGTACTCAAATCACAACCTCACCATCAGGTACGTCGAGTGGAGGGATAGAAAGTTCGACTTCTTCAACAAACAGTGGCAGAACCACAACTAGCTCTTCTTCAACTGGATCGGAAAAAGGTACAACTTCTACCAGTTCATCAGAATGTACCGAAGAAGGGTTTACTAGAGATTCTGGCGATTGTATGAAGTTTTACCGATGTGTTGAAGAAAACGGTGAATTCATCAAGTATAATTTCACGTGTCCAGAAGGTTTAATATTTTACTTAAATAATGAAAGATGTGATTCACCATCTTCTGAACTAACTTGCGATACTGAAACATCAACTTCAACGACGTCATCTGGGGGATCAACAACATCGTCGGAATCAGGGACACCTGGAGAATGTACAGAAGAAGGATTTTTCAGAGATCCGAATGACTGCAGTAAATACTACCGTTGCCTTGATGAAGGGGATGGAAGGTTCACAAGAGAAGACTTCTCATGCGCCGAAGATGAAATTTTTGATGAAGAAATGAGATATTGCAACAGAAAAGATCTTGCTCCACCTTGTGATGAAAGCTCTACGACAACCACCTCATCAACAAAGAGTGAAACGTCTACCGAATCAGGAAGTTCATCAACGGTAAGCTCTTCTACTGGATCTGAGTCATCGACGCAAACCACTTCCAGTGGTACGGATTCAACAAAAGAGGGTGATTGTGAAGAGGAAGGATTCCATAGAGATTCAGAAGACTGCCGTAAATTTTACAGATGTGTCGACTTTAGAGGCGACGGGAAAACTTTCACCAAATACGATTTTGAATGTCCTGATGATTTAGTTTTTGATGATTCAAACAATGTCTGTAATTGGCCATCTGCTGTAAGGTCTTGCGAATCAAGTGGAGGCACCAAGCAGACAACCTCAGAAAGTACCTCCTCTACTTCGAGTGGAGGAACTACGCGAACAACATCAAGTACCACTCAAAATGACAAAACAACATCAACTACACAGCAAGACCGAACATCAACAACTCAGCGAGATAGAACATCCACTACTCCGAGTGACAAAACAACTCAGACAGAAGGAACAACATCAACAACTCAAGGCGGAAGAACTTCCACAACTCCTAGTGGTTCAGAAGACGAAAATACTTCCCAAACAGAATCTGGTTCGACTAAAGATACAACTTCTACTGGTGATTCAAGCTCTCAAACTACCAAAGGAAAACCAAGTGATATAGAATGTACAGAAGAAGGTTTTTTTAGAAATCCAGATGACTGTAACAAATTTTACCGCTGTGTTGACTTTGCAGGAACGGGAGAATCTTTCGTACGATATGATTTTGAGTGTCCAGAAGGACTAGTCTTTGACGAAGTCAATAGTGTTTGTAACTGGCCAGAACAGAGTCCCGCGTGCGAGTCAGGGTCAAAAGAAAAAAATGATACAAGTAGTACAACAGAAAGTACTGGCTCGTCAGGAACAGAAAGTAGCACCACGACAAAAGATGACTCTACATCATCAACTGCTACATCATCTTCAGGGGAATCCACGACTACTACAGAAAAAGGAACCTCAACTACGGGTTCGTCTGGAACGAGTACTACTCAAACGTCAACCTCTAAAACGGAATCTCCCGAAGATTTCAAATGTGAAGAAGAAGGTTTCTTCAGAGATTCCAAAGACTGCAAAAAGTATTATGAATGTAAACGAGACGAAGATACTGGAGAACTAGTAAAGATTGACTGTGAGTGCCCAGAAGGTCATGTTTTTGATACTGACGGCTGGTATTGTAATGCAGAGGAACTCAGTCCTCCGTGTGATGATGGTTCGTTTAAATGCACAGAAGAAGGTTTTTTCCGAGATCCAGAAGACTGTGCTGGTTACTATCACTGCAACAAAACCAGACCTGACAGTGATCAGTTGACTAAAGAACGATTGCAGTGCCCAGATGGATATGTATTCGATGAGGAAGGACGTTATTGCAATGCTCCAGAACTTAGTGCACCTTGTGATAATTCAACAACTGCAGAAGGTGGTTCAACAACTTCAGGCACTAGAACGACTTCCTCTGAAACAGGTTCCACATCATCTGGATCCGGAAGGGGAACCACTTCCTCGGGAACTAGTACCACTTCATCGGGAACTGGTACCACTTCATCCGGAACCAGTACTACTTCGTTGGGAGCAGGAACTACATCATCGGGAATCGATACAACCTCATCCGAAAAGTCAGGTGAATGCACTGAAGAAGGATTTTTCAGAAATCCCGAAGATTGCACGAAATATTATCAATGCATTCGCAATGAGGAAACGGGAAGTTTTGAGAAACGTGATTTCCAATGCCAAGATGGACGTATTTTCGATGAAGGACCAAGTTACTGCAACGATCCTCGACTTAGTGACGAACCCTGTGAAACTGGGAGCACTCGAGAGCAAACCAGCACAGAGTCATCTGGCACAGATTCATCTCAATCAACAGCAAGTGAATCTTCAACTAGTTCCACTACTCAATCTTCATCGAGTAGCACTGGAAGTTCCGTGAATCGAAAAGGTGCGGGTGATCCTGAATGTACTGAAGCTGGCTTTTTCAGACACCCACGTGATTGTAATAAGTTCTACAGATGCGTCGATTTCGCAGGAACGGGAGAATCTTTCGTTCGATTTGATTTCGACTGTCCTGAAGGACTGCACTTTGATGAGGTGAATTCAACTTGCAACTGGCCAACAATGTCACCCCGCTGTGAATCTGAAAGTGACTCCTCGAAACGCTGAATTGAACTTAGTAACTCTTCTAAGTTGAGCTTCAAAACATTTCAGCTTGTTGTATGTACATATTGTATACATAACTCATGAAAGGACGATATCAGAAAAATTTACTTCTCAATTTCGGTGTAAGTCACAAATTTCAAGTATTTCTAAAATCCATGGCCGAATTTTCTCTTACTTGAGGGTTCTCGCACTAACATAACCTAGTCAGTAGTTGAAAATCATAGTGCATCTTGCTTTATAAACCATTTCATAAATAACTCGTGTCTTAACATACTTCCTTAAAGAAACATTTTAACCCTCTTTCTTGCCTCATTTCGATTCAATTTTCCGTTTATAAAATAGAGATTTTGTACTATTAAAATGCTTATATTTCACCATTGAAGAGCTAAGTTCTAAATAGCTGGGGTCATTTTTGACAGCATAATGTTAAGAGCAGAAAATTTTATCAATAAGTTAATTATTGATCTAATATTTTAGCCTTTAACCTTCATTAGAAAAGACTCCAAGTATAAACAGACAGAAGGAACTTCAATCTTTTTACTACTGTAAGAGTCAAAGTAATTATATTTCTATTATTTCAGTTACTTTATCATAAACTTGCATGCTCAATAGTTCACAAAATCATTTCATAGTTTTTAAAGCAAGCTTATATTTCTTTTAAATTGCCAAATTACTTCTACATTACAAATGGGCAATTTCATTCTTTTTCGATTGACAATGAATTTTACATTTTTCTAACATCAAGATTTTTAAAATTCAATATAAGACGTTTCACGGGACTATTACCGTCACATTCATCACAGTCAGCCTTTTCAACTGAAACATTTGAGACAATCTAATAATAAGCCACGTTTTCAACTGGGATGAAGAGAGTTTTTTTTTCTGGTGAAACATACCATGATTTCCATGAAGGCAATAAGCCTTCTCCCTGCGTTGTGCTGCCATCTAGTGAAAATTCTGTTAACTTGCCAAGAACCTACCTGGAAACAATAGCGTGGCTCATCACTATATTGGCTCAACCATTCAATTATTTAGTATTTCTAAACATTTTAGTATTCTTTTTTCTCTTACAATCCTATTTTTGTAGTTTTGGATGTTAAATTTTTCGATATCGTCCTGTTTAAATGATTTTTTTCCAGGGTATCCCAACTGTTTCTTATGTATGAGTGCCAATCTGTAGTAAGTGTACACAGATTTTGGTTATGGTCATTGAAGTTATTTATTTCATTATTTATTTTATGTATGTTGTCACTTGTTCATTATTGCACATTTATTTGTTTCAAGTACTGCCATTTTCACATCGCATTTGCATTTAAGTTCAAAAATGTGTTTCAATAAAAAAAAATTCCATTGTTTACATGTAAAAACTTCGTTGAATTTAAATCTCTTTTTTTTTAATAAAATCAATTTTGTATCAAAATAGATGAAGTTTTAAAAAAGTTGAATTAAGAAATTATTTACAGCTCGCAGATGAGTGCCAACATTTAAAAATTGACGTTATAGATGTTAAAGAAATGAAATGAGTATTTCAAATAAATTAGGAAACAATCAACCATAAAGCAAAAGTCATCGAGTTTGTATATTCTTTTTAGAAAAATATATTTCTAAGAACGAAAATGCCATATATAAAAGAACCATTTTGTTTAACTTTTTTAGTAGAAAATTATGCCAATTTAATTCTAAAACTTTTAGCAAATTGTTCATCAAAAGCTTTAAATTTTAAAGGACTTTTGGAAGCAGATCTGATTCTGTAGCAGATACTAACTATCTATTGCAAAAAACACTATCCTTCTCAAATAATTAATATGGCAAAATTTTCTACGAGTATTGGATAAGTAGAAGTTTAATTTTCATTCATAAAAAATCATCGTACTTTAGTCGGATATTATTTAAGTAATTCAATAAATGTTGTCATATCAAGTGCCTTGATAAAATGTATTTATATCTTCATATGTGCCTGAGAAAAATGCTTGTTATTTATGATGTGTTTTAATAAAATTTGTCGTTATTCTATGCAGTGTTTTTAATCTCGCATTTATTTGTGTTAATCAAAACATTCTCAGCTAAATAATATTTTTCTGTCAGTGTTCTTTATTTATTTATTATTTTATTTAACAGAGCTCAAAATGTTTAATTTAAGAAAATAGACATCGCTCAAAATGCTCATAAGAAAATTGATATAACTCAAAATGCATGCATAAGAAAATAGACAATGCTTCAAATACATTCATAAGAAAATAGATAAAGCTTTAAATACGTTCATAAGAAAAGAGACAGATCTTCAAATACGTTCATAAGAAAGGAGACAAAGCTTCAAATACGTTCATAGAAAAATAGACAAAGCTTCAAATACGTTCATAAGAAAATAGACAAAGCTTCAAATACGTTCATCAGAAAATAGACAAAGCTTTAAATACGTTCATAAGAAAATAGACAAAGCTTCAAATACGTTCATAAGAAAATAGACAAAGCTTCAAATGCATTCATAAAATAATAGACACAGCTCAAATGCATGTTTACAAAATGAACACAGCACAAAATGAGCTTTTATGGTTAAAGAAAAAAATCCCTGATCTTAATCAATTAAGAATTTCCATTACTTTTTTTTTAGGTACTGAGTATAACCATTGCTGTACTAAGTCTCAGACTTCGGAGTTGGTGTGGTGGTTATACTAGAAATATAACTAATAAAAACTGTCATTTATTTACTCTAATTTTGTTTTAAAATGAAATTTAGTTACAAAATAAAAGCAAATCAGAGTCAGTTTTTTTTCTGAACGTTTTCATCTTTCAGATAGATTTTCTCATTCCTCATTTAATTAAATTTTTTACTTCTTATCATGCAGGTTTCTAATAAATATGTTTTTTTTATTTATGCTGTAAATCATTCAAATGTAAATTTTGTGATATTTCGTTGAAATTATTTTGCGAGTTTCATTAAAATATAAGGAGTTCTATTATTCAAGCACTTAGATATATTTAACATACAGTCAAAAATGAGATTACAGAAGTAAACGCGTTATGAGTCGCAAATTAAGTGAGCTGATTGAAATCCGATGAATTGCTGTAGAAGAAGGCGAGTTTAAAAATGTTTTTTTTTTTTTTTTTTTTTTAAAAAACAGTTTGATTGCCGGCTGAAACTTTTAGAAGATTCTAATAACATTGTTGTAAATTCTCGTTGTTTCTTCCGGCAAAAAAAATCCTATTTTGATAATTTTAATGCCGCCTTTAGAAATGTTTCGTCAGATTTTGAAACTTTTCGATTTAAATTCGTCTAATTATCCCAGGTATACCTTTTTTTTAATTTAATTTCAGCTAAGGATTCGAAAAAACAGAAAATAACCTTCTTAACGCCAGAGGGAAAAAGAAAAAGAGAAAAACGTTAGAAGTAAATAAGATAAAAATCTTGAAATTTCTATCATAATTTTCTGTTCCGGAAAAGGTTAAATGTTATAAATTTTAACCCGTCTTTAACGCAGGGTCGACTAAAAATGTAAAAGTCGGAAAATCTAAATTCTTTTTTTTTTTTTAAATATTTAATCGCAACTACCACCATAACTAACATTACATAATATTCATATTTAAAAAGAAAGCAAAGTTATTTTGATGTTCAATTTGTAAAGTAAAAAGCTATGCTAAAAAAAGGAGCTAATTTATAAATTTTCTCTCTTTTAATAAATTTTCTCTTCTTTTTAATCACCACTTTTTAAATTTTTAGTTTTTATATCTATTATATAATGTAACTCTTTATTAGCAAATTAGATGTATATTAAATTATTGTAGGTGTCAATAATGCTACGTGGTAACTTTTTAAAAACAATGAAATGCATTATGAGACAATTTAAATACCGCTTTAATAAATTTTAGCTATCGCAGGACACCTATATAAATACATTCGTAATAACAAATTGATAAAAAAAATTCCTATTGTCCTAGTATTTCAGCTGGTACCTATCTCAATTACTTCATTTTTATGCATTTACTTTTATGCTATAACTGTACACAGTTGAAAATTAACCTTGATTTATCTTTTAAAAAAATACTTTACATAATTGGGATGCAGGTGAGCAATAAAAACTCTGTACGTCAGACACAATAATGATTACAAAAACCACCTTAAAAAAATGATATAAACTTTTTCCTTGCGTTTGTAAAAAAAGTAATTAAATGAAATGAATAGTATTTTTTTGGATCTCGCCATTTTATTATAAATGCACACTAATTTTATATGGATACTTATCACTGGCACATGTAAAAAAGTAAATAGATAAAAACTGTAACTGTAAACACATAGCTGTAAATACAGTGTAAAAAAATAAGGAAAGAAAGAAAAAATCATGGTAAACATCATCCTTCTAGCATGTTTCGCTAAACAGAATTCTCTAAACAGCGGAGCAAAAAAAAAATTTGGTTGAAATTTTTCGATTACTTAATTTGGTTAAAAATTTTGAATAAAAAAGATCTAAAACAATAATAACATTACATTTTTAAATATTTAATTGTGCGCGATTGTTTTAATTTCATGTTAAACAAATTTCACACAAATTCAGATAAAATTCTGGTATGGAAATAAAGTAGTCTAGGGGAGAGTGGGGTCAATTGTAACATTTTTTAATTAACTATTTTTAACTAACAACAAATCCAATATATTATTAGCATTAATTGACAGACGAGTAAAGTAGACTATCCTCTACTAGAAAAAATAATAAATACCTTATTTTAAATGTTATTATATTAGTTATTAACAATTTTTGACAGTCGTGCACTTGTTACAATTGTCCCCACTTACGGGGTCAATTGTAACAGTTCATAAATTCAACTGAAACATAGTTAATTATACATATTATCATAGTTGTGATATATTTTATTATTGATCAAAATAGTAGTGATATTTTAGGAGTAAAAATAATAATGAGCAGAGACCTAAAGGGTTAAACTTTTAACTTTAAGGGGTTAAAAATTTTAATTTATGCTGTGAAAGGTGACAAATAAAATAATGCACATGCAACATAATATAAATGATATAGGAAACTATTGGTGGTTCTTAAAGAGTTAAGTAATGGTTTGTAAACATAAGATTATTTATTTTCAGCTGTTACAATCGTCCCTTTACTTATTGTTACAATTGTCCCCAAGACGCCATTTCAGCTTCATTTGTTAAAAACAATGCTAGTTAATTAACAAAACTAATCTTTTTTTTTTTATTGAAATGTTAATTAAGGTGTCCACTTACATATTCGGTTACTAATTTTTATTTGTTTAAACAAAATTACTTTGTTACAATATAATATTCTAATACCAAAAAAAGTACTTGCGTGGCGTGAAAATATCTTTTGTGATGTAACTCTTTCAAAAGTACATAAAAATGGTTGCCATCAGGGGTGTACATGTAGATTTATTAAATACACCTTGTGCGCCACCTAGGAACCAAATCTAGAACCCGACACTCGAAATTTTTGCTCTGTTACAATCGTACCCTGTTACAATTGACCCCACTCTCCCCTACCTACCACTACAATGATACACTTTTAATTGACTGGTATATAAAACTTGTTAATAACCTGAGAAACTCAGTAAATAGCAAAAACGTCAAGAATTTTAATTCAGCAAAAATTATAATTAGTTTCGTTATACTATGACAAAGATGCTGACTGCTTCGGACGTGCCAAAATAATTTTAAAAAAATGATAAATAACTACAAGGTAAATTTTGCATATATTTGACTATTTTTGCATGCTTTTTGAAAAGTATAGCATGACACAAGTACTTGACCTGATATATAGGTGTTTGGCAAAAAAGATCAGAGAGTTGTTTGTGAAGCCTCTATGAAATGCAGTCTTATCTGAGTATGATACATGCAGAGATGCCAACTTGCTCCGGACAGCAAATATATATTTTAAAGTGGTAGTTTATCAATTGTGATTCTTGGTTTAATAAGTTCTAATTTAGTTGATTTTTATCCACCACTATTTCTAAATAATTCCTAGGTTTATATAATTCACCAATTTTTAGTACCAAAGTCCTACTTTACCCTTTAAAAAACAATCAAAAATAGTCAAATATTTGCAAAATTTGCTTTGTTGTTATTTACCGTTTTTTTAGTTGTTTCGGTGTGTCCGGAGTAATTGGCATCTCTGTACATGTGCTGAAAGTGGTGAATTATATAAGCCTACGAATTATTTAGAAATAGTGGTGGATAAAAATTGACTAAATTGAATTTATTAAACCAAGAATCACAATTGATTAACTACCACTTTAAAATATATATTTGCTGTGCGGAGCAAGTTGGTACCTCTGCTATGTATTTGAAATATTCATTCAGAGTAAATTAACTATAGTCATAGTAATACTGTGAGGTCAGCTGTCCATGTGACTGCTGGATAAGTAGTTCGCGCACTTAAGGAAATATAAGTAATTGGAAATAATAAGAAGCAGCCTGCTCAAAAACTTTAGTTTGCTGGCTGTAGATGAGGATGAAGTTCATGCTCTTTACCATCACTTCCTATATCAAAAAGCCTCCACACTATTTTTTATAAGTAGTCTAATCAGACTATTTAAAAAGTGAACGCTGTGCGCATAAACCCAAATTCTTTTTCTTTTTTTTTTAAAGTAATTAGGAGAATTTTATCATATATATTTGAGAATTGAATTTGTGGTGGTTAACAATTGAATAAGACAAACTAATAATATTCATAAAATAAACAAATTTTTAGAGATATATTTGCTACCACTTTCGTACTTTTACTAGATTTTCTAATAAATGGCTCTTTTGCATGCTGGTTTACCTTACCAATGCCATTAGTTCCAGTCGCCCTAGGGCAGGGATGGCGAACCTTTATGCACCAACGTGCCATTTTTTCAAAAAAATTTTTAATGACGTCATAGACGTGCCGTCAAATAATCTTGACTTCTTGATTATTGGGAAAATAATAATACTAAATTCTATCAACTCAAAACTCTTTATTTACTATGAAAAAAAAAACATTTTGCAATGTCTCAGTTAAACGCGTAATTCAACCTAAAGTAACATTAGTGTGACTTCTGTTGTTGCAGATTAGAAGACAAATGACTTATATTAGGTTGTAAGATGCTAGTTTAAGCAAGACTATTAATGTTTTTTTGCTAGTTATTTATTGAAGTTATACTTCTTATGCGATTTCCAACAAGGTTGCGTTAAACGTTTAAAGCTACATTTTTATTGGCCGGGAAATCACGTGGTAGGATCCAGTTCCATATTGTTTTGGTTCTCACTAGCATAAAAATAATAAAAGTCATAAAAGTATTGCTTTTCCATAAATATTTTTTTAGTTTGAATTGATACACATATAATTTAATAGGATAGTATTTTTTATTTTCAAATTTAGTGGATAACAATTGTAAAAAATGAGTGAAAACAATCCCACGGACAATGCGACGGATTTAAGGTTATGTCAAGGTATGTCTCTTGTGAATATCAATTGATTGTTAGGTTTTGTCTTTTGAAATTACATTATGACGCAACATTACATTATGAGGCAACCACAAGCACTACCAATGGTTCAAGAGGTCCACGAGGGAAAAATGCACAATTATTACCGTTATTACAAAGCACGGAAGCAAGCGGAGCAGGAATAAGAGTCGTTGAATAGAACTAGTGATCCTTCTACGACTGCTGATTCTTCTACAATTAACGTCACAGGTTACGAAGTTTAACTTCTTCCACGCGGAGGGACACCACGCACTATTTTTTTGTTAGCTTGTTTTTTACAGTTATTGTTTTTTGGCATTAAATTGTTAATTTTTTTTGTTAATTGTTCATTTTTTTTTTGTTTGTTTTTGTGCATTTCAATTTAATTGTTAATATGCTTCATAGTGAACTTTGTGATCGATGGCGTGCCCAGATTATTGTGTCGCGTGCCATTGGTTCGCCATCCCTGCTCTAGGGCATAACTTAGATTAAGAGGTCTGGTGCCCGCTAACGCGGGAAGGTACCTTATCAAGCACAGATCGTCGTCGTCGCTGGTTTATCTTTATAGTGGTCTGATCGGACTATCTCTAAAAATCAGTATGGAGACTTTACTCAAGGAAATAATAGTGGTAAAAGTAAAGAAGCTTTTTATTCGCAGTTGCAAGAAAAGTATTAGTGCAAGAGAACGCCTTGTATTCTTTTTGCATGTTGGGCAGTCACAGCAGTTGAAATTTTGTTTTTTGTAGAATCTGAGTTGAAGAGTGGATTAACTATTTTTATGAAATAAAAAATTTCAAACTAAGATTCTGGTACCTAAAATTCTAGCTACCATTTAAAAAAAAAAAATCTTCCGCAAGAAATATAAAAGTTGGCAAGTAATAATTCAAAACTTTTAAACCATTTTATATAATTTTTCATTGGTTCTAGCCAAATCTGCGACTGTCACGGCTTTCCATAACTTAGGATAATTGTTTTGTGTATGGCGCAAATTACCCGCCAGCGCACCGAATTATGCAACAGTCTGCGTTTTAAGACTACTTACCAGTATCAACTGGTATTCATTTAAAGTATTTTACTATATATTGGTACTAGACAGCCTTTAATGTAAAAAGTGTTTTAATATAAATTATTTTTTGAGAAAAGTAATGGTAATATAGCCTTTTTATTTTGTTAATTTTATATTAAGTATAAATAATAAAAATTAAAAATTTAAATTGGCAACTAAAGAAAGAATCTTAAAAACGTAAAAAGTTTCAAGAAATTCTCTAAGTAATTTTTGTATTTTTTATAAGTAAGCTAGACAAAAAATAAGTAATTCTTTAGAAACACGTTTAAAAGAATTAATATAAATAAAATATAAAAGACACTACGTTTCATTTATTAAAAAATCCTTATTACATATAAGGATATTATTAAAGTTAAATTTAGTCACATAAGAAACGCGTTAATTATGAATTAAACAAATTTTGATCTCTTTATTATGATCACTAGTTACCCATTGGGAAAATGATTTTTTTTTCTTTCTGGATTGACTCCGATAACCGCCACAACATTTCAATTCATGGATTGCAAAAACTGACTCAATTGATGTTTGTCGTCGGATTGGTTTTCAAATCTTGCCTATGTACGTGTTTCAAGACGTCACCTTCCTTCTTCAGTATTCATATTTAGATTAAAATCGCCGTCAAGACAGTAATTAAAAGTCAATAATATATAGAATATAAAAATACTTTAAATTGTTATTATGTAAATACATTAAAAATGCCTGCTGGTTTAAAAGAAAAAGAAAAACTCTAACCTTTGGGGCCGTCTCAATCAGTTTTGTGCTCTCTTTATTTGCGAAATTCACCTGAATTAGTATTGAAAACGATCCAGTTTCAACTGTAGGTTAGAATTTCCGATTCTTAATTAAAACAATAAAAACAAAAATATCGTTCAAATGATGAAATTCTCTTTTATTCTCTACTCAAGAAGTATTTTTGGGATCTCTCTTTTCCCCTATCTCAAAAATAAACTCGCCCACTTAATGCGTAACAAAATTAAAAGTGAAAAAAAGAATTCTGAAAAAATTATCAAACAGCAGCGGTCGCCATTGCAACGCATGCGCACTATTTACTANTTTTCTTTCTGGATTGACTTCGATAACCGCCACAACATTTCAATTCATGGATTGCAAAAACTGACTCAATTGATGTTTGTCGTCGGATTGGTTTTCAAGTCCTGCCTATGTACGTGTTTCAAGATGTCACCTTCTTTCTTCATTATTCATACTTAGATTAAAATCACCGTCAAGACAGAAATTATAAC
The DNA here is from genome assembly GCF_043381705.1 of Parasteatoda tepidariorum. Taxonomy (NCBI): domain Eukaryota; kingdom Metazoa; phylum Arthropoda; class Arachnida; order Araneae; family Theridiidae; genus Parasteatoda; species Parasteatoda tepidariorum. The sequence goes on from NC_092209.1 coordinate 16,693,603, forward strand.
TCAATAATATATAGAATATAAAAGTACTCTAAATTGTTATTATGTAAATACATTAAAAATGCCTGCTGGTTAGAAGAGAAGGAAAAACTCTAACCTTTGGGACCGTCTCAATCAGCTTTGTGCTCTCTTTATTTGTGATATTCACCTGAATTAATATTGAAAACGATCCAGTTTCAACTGTAGGTTAGATTTTCCGATTCTTAATTAAAACAATAAAAACAAAAATATCGCTCAAATGATGAAATTCTCTTTTATTCTCTACTCAAGAAGTATTTTTGGTGTCTCTCTGGTCCCATATCTCAAAAATGAACTCACCAATTTAATGCATAACAAAATTAAACGTGAAAAAAGGAATTATAAAAAAATTATCAAACACCAGCTTCATAGCAACGCATGCAATGACGACGCATGCGCGCAGTTTACTATTACTCTTGAACACAGTTGAAAGTGTGATGACGTCCAAACAAGATGCGCTCGCAATCAAACCCAAAACAGCACCCATTTTGCTAATGGGTTAAAAAAAATCTCACCATTGAAAGTAGAAAAAAATTCACTTTCTAACTTGTCAAATATGTAGCTTTTATTTAATCTTTTTTATAATATGTTCATTAATTTTCGTTGTATTAGCCCCGAATTCCTATAGTACTAATATTATACCTCTAATATTTCTCTTGTACGTTGTCTCATGTCTAACATGTAAACGAAACGATTTAAAGATAATCCATGATAATTTTTTATATATCCGTCGTTGAACAGCCGACTCAATTTTAAGTTTACTACAGCCAATGTTCAATTCTGTGGTCTTGTAATTTTGAACCCAATTCCGAAGACAAGGGAACTTCAGGATCAATTATTGGGATAAATTTTGCCTCCGTGGAGGACATTATGATGGAACAAACCCCATTTGGGTTACATGGCGGGGAAAACCACGAAAACTTCCCACGGTTAGTCTGACGGCAAAGCAACTTAAACCCTTGATCCGTCTACAACTGAGGAGATTTTACTTCAGCACTGTGGTCGGTGCAAGCCGGATGCGGAATTCGTATTGACCAGCCTTCATCGGGAAATCTAAGGTTATTGACATTATTTTAACAAGCCATTTCCTATTTCTGCATAGTGTAGATACCAAATCTCCTAGTTTTCACGGGAGATTCGGCATCTACGCAGAAATACCAACTTGCTCCGGACAGCAAATAAGTATTTTCGAGTGGTAGTTTATTAATGTGAGATTCTTGAGTTAATAAATTCTATTTATTTGGTTTTCATCCACCACTATTTCTAAACAATTCGAAAGCTTATATCATTTGTCACTTATTTTTGAATTGCCACTTATATAATTCGTCACGTTTAAAAAGTAAGCAAAATTAGTCAAATATTTGCACATTTAGTTTGTACTTGTTTACCGTTTTTTAAATTATTATAGCTCGTGCGATGCAGTTGGCATCCGCAATTTTTTTATTACGGGATTATAAATTATAGAATTATAAATCACTTCATTTAACGCTTTCTCAAAATTTCAAGGGGTTGATTTTGGTTATCAAAGATTTAATTCCAATCAAGTTAAATTCGTATTACTTCTTAACTTTTAATTTATGGTCAATAATATTTAAAAGTAATCCAATTAATATAATTTCTCTATTATGATCCCAATTTTACCAGATTTGTTTTGTAATATTTTTTTTTTTTTTTTTTTTTTTTTCATCATTGCATTACTAAACATTTTCTAGTTAAGGGTTAGCAAATGCTTAAAATTGCGATTTGGCCTTGTTTTAACAAAGTAAAAATGTTTTATTATTATGAATTTCCCTGAATTATGCAACGTGTTTCCGTCTAACTTGAGTTTTAGTAAACATAAATGGAAAAGTAGTGCCATTACTCATTTCTAATTATTAATTAGTTTTGAATAAAATAGTGGTAAAAAATAAATAACTTAAGTTTGTTATTTTTCTGTAATAATATATTACGTTATTTTTTTTAAAATCTAAGTGGTTATTAAAGAAATAAATTAATCAAGACACACAATTACTAATTTCCCAAAACATTTTAAATCTTCCGTTATTGTTTTCTCACCCTAATCATCCTTATATCGTGATTTTCGAATAATTTGAGAAAATTTATTTGAAATACTCAAAATTTTAATTTTTTAACGCCAATGAGGCAATTAAATAAAAAAAAAATTATATTCCCTTGATTTTTATAGAAAACAAATTTCTCATTAATAGTTCAGGATAATAGTTGATAAGAATAACTTTATAACAACATTTTCATAATTCATATAGGAACTTTACTATCTGTTATTCAATTGAATACAGCATATTTCTTTACTATGACGGCCGTTTATTATGAATAATTGTTCTTGGCATATAAATGAAAATATAACATAGTAAAAATAGTGATAGTGCAAATAGTGTCTTCCTCAGTTGAATGCATCATTTTTTTGACAGAGGATGAATTTTATATCGAAAAGATGTTAGTATGTTATTTTCATATTCATCTTCAAGATAAAAAGAAAAATTGATCTTAAGAGTTCTACATTTATGTTTTCTACGGAATATTTTCCTATGATAGAATTGAATAATATAAATTTTTTTAAAGGAATTACGTTGATAATTGTCCTTTATATGCATGTTTAACATAAGTTAAAATTTAATAAAATTATAGCAGTATTTAAAAAATTATCAAAACTTGCAATGCCGAAGAATTAAATAGTGTTAGTGCTGCTCTCTAGTGGGCTTAGAACGAAACAAAGTATTATGTCTCAACTATTTGACACCAGCTCACTTTTCCCGCGCTTAGAAAAAGTCTGAATGAGAGACTTATGTCAAATGTTAAAATATACCTTATATTTAAAGTTGTAGCTAAATTTAGGCTTCTATTTTCTATTCAGAATAACTATGTTCATCACAACATGAATCCAAGTGGCATATATTAGGTAAAATAAACATATACGCAATTGTCCAATTATCTGAAATTTTCATAGATTTGCTTTATTGAAACCTTGCTTAGCTACCACTTTTAATGCTACAAAAATCTAATATTTAAAAAAAAGTCCTGTAAGCTGGAAAGTCACAGGTGACTTATAATTAAAAAAAATGGTAGAAACTGAATATTTTTTTTAAATTTATTTATAATCTCCTTAATTATTTAATAGTAAGATTTATATTTCAAATTCATATTTTTTTTTTTGAAATTAAACTAAAAAAAGTAGGCTAGAAAAAGGCTTTAATCCTTTTTCATAAAATTTTGAGTTTTTATTATTAATTATAATGGAATGACTAATAATTTTGAGAATTTATTAGTCATTCCATTTCTCATTTTCAGTCGCTAGGGCAAACCTGCTGAATGAATATATTGGGAGAACATATTGAATAAAGAAATATATAAGGAATATATAAGATGTTCTTACAGCTGGTGACTCATTATAAATGTATCTATGTCATAAAATATATTTTTTTATTCTTATCTAATAGGTAAGTGTTTTATTTTCAAAAACTTTTGAAAAAAGTTTCACATATATTTTTTAATTTCAGTTTCCTTCATTTTTTTATTTTTCGTGCACGTTCCAATGACTGATGCTGAGGCACCACCACCTTAAATATGATATTATTTAAATCTTGAAGTAGAACAAAAATTCAATTTAGCCCCAAAAAATTTAACATAGTTTTTAACAAAATATATTTATTTTCAATTTTATACATAATCTACATATTTACAGAAATGATTTTGTTTATTATTACAATAATATTGTAAATAACTGTTCGTCACAAATATTTTATGCATTTACGCTATTTACTAATCCCAATTAAAAAATGAAATCTTATTGGGAGAAATACATAATGCAGGGTTGGCCATAGGCGATTACAAATGCAAAAAGTGGTGACTAATAAAATTAAAGTCTTATTAAAAGAGATAAAATTAGCGACTTTTAATAGTATGTATTTTCAGTTTACTATTGAAAACGCATATAAGGTATGTTTTAAGTTTAATTATGTATAGTTTGAAATATAACTCATGGTGGCATTTACGATTGAATAATTGAAGAGATAATAAATAACTAAAAATGGATTGAGTTGCTACCACTTTTTACATTTTTAGCCATCTGTGGCATCCCTGATAATGGATAAAACACATAATACACAATTTATTACAAATTATTGTTTTAGTTAAACTGTTAACCTTGTTCTATTGCTCCAGAAAAATTTTACAATATATAATTTGGTTTCACAATAAACAATTTACAACAAATTATTGCTTTGGTTCAACTCTTAACTTTGTTCTATTGCTCCAGAAAAAATTTAAAAATACATAATTTGGTTTCGCAATAAACAATTTATTATAAATTGTTGCTTTAGTTCAACACTTAACCTTGTTCAATTGCTCTAGAAAAATTTAGCAATATATAATTTGGCTTCACAATAAACAATTTATTACAAATTATTGTTTTAGTTCAATTCTTAACCTTGTTCTAATGCTCCAGAAAAATTTAAAAATATATAATTTGGTTTCACACTAACAATTTCGCTCTGCTATAATTTTGCAAACCGTATCTGCAAGTTATAAAAACTGACAAAATAAATTATTAAAAACGAAATTAAAGGTGCGTTATTAAGCTGCAAACTATAATAAATTAAGCTGTGTTTGTTTACGAAAAGCTCTTACACCTTCATCAAACCTAGTGCTATAAAACAGGGCTGTTTGAGCCCTGAAAAAGAGATAAATCTAGTAGTAAACTAATTTCATATCAAACTTGGTTAAAGAAGTCGTTGCACTTATATATAATATATAAGTTATAAGGAATATATTAAACTGTTTCTTAAAATATAAAATGACCGTTAATAAGTAGGTGTGATGACTGTCATTACATCTACTATACCATTACTTATCATTATACCTGAAGAAGTATAATGAAAATGTTTGCCTTACACCTACTCTGCCATTACTTATCATTCATTATGCACGAGGAAGTATAATGGAAATATTTTCATTAATACTACTCGGCTATTACTTATTATTATACCTGAGAAAGTATAATGAAATATTTTCAATACACCTACTCTTCCATTACTTATCATTATACTTGAGGAAGTATAATAAAAAAGTTTTCCTAACACCTACTCTGCCATTATCATTGTACCTGAGGAAGTATAATGAAAATGTTTTCACTACATCTACTCTGTCATTACTTATACTCTGTTATTACATCTACTCTGTCATTACCTAAGGAATCATTATGAAAATATTTTCATTACACCTACTCTGTCATTACTTATCATTGTACCTGAGGAAATATAATGAAAATGTTTTCACCTGAGAATCATCATGAAAATATTTTTATTACACCTACTCTGTCATTACTTATCATTGTACCTGAGGAGGAATAATGAAAATGTTTTCACTACATCTACTCTGTCATTACTTTTCATTATACCTGAGAATCATCATGAAAATATTTTCATTACACCTACTCTGTCATTACTTATCATTGTACCTGAGGAGGAATAATTAAAATGTTTTCACTACATCTACTCTGTCATTACTTATCATTATACCTGAGAATCATCATGAAAATATTTTTATTACACCTACTCTGCCATTACTTATAACTGCACTTTCATTATACTTCCCACAAAGTGAGAAGTTCTCGCTGTTTTTTATGACCTTCAACTTCTGAACTAGGACTGCAAGTAACAGCACACCATCCAAACACGGCAGGGATCTCAACTTTCTTCCGAATTGGAATCTGCAAAAAAAAATTTAACTGAAATGTTTTATACAAATGAAGAAACAATCTAAGAAAGTTTCATAAAACCACTGTAAAAAAAATTTTAAATTCAAAGTAAAGTTTTAATTATTTATTAATTAATAATTAATTAAATCAACTAATAAAAAGTAATTATTATTGAAAAATTATTTAATTAATTACTTGGGAATTAAATATGAATTGTTCCAGAATTTTCTTTAACCTTTAACCCTTTGATGCAGAATTTTAATTAAACATATTATCATACTTTTTTTCTATTATTATTATTTAAGGTACATAATAAGTGGAAAATATTATATTTAGCATTTCAGAAATTTATGGCTATGAAATACGTCAAAAAACACAGGTGTCTTTTTTTTCTTCTTTTTTATTCCATTAAATGTAAAATTTTCCCAACACGGTTCCCTTTTAAACAATAGTTTTTCAAATTTACACTTATTTGCAGTTATTCAGATGTAAAAGAAACAGTTATTCATCATTGAAATTTCTCTAATTTACAAAATTAATTCTTGATAAAATTCGAATGGAAAAACAATTCTTTCAAACTACTTTTTTTGGATTTTATATTTTAGTACAAATATAATTTCAATATTCTAACACATTTTTTTAGTAACTATTAGACAGTTTTTTATAATTAAAAAACATCAAAATACATTTTTTCTTGTTCATCAGATAAAAATATATAATAGAAACACCCATCTGCATCAAAGGGTTAATAATACATTATAGCATATTTTAGTGCAGAACCTTATTCTTCAATGCATAACAAAACATTTAAAATGTAAGAAACGCTAAAAAAAAATTAAAATTTTGTTAGATATTCATAGTTATATTAGTTTTGAAAACTTTTACAAAAGCAAAAACAACTAGTCTACAAAAAATGTATGACACAATATTCGTGATAACATGAAATCCTAGGAATAACTATTTTTGATCAGAATCGTTCGCAAAGGTTAAAAAAAATGTAAGGCGTCAAAATAAAAACTTGCAAAATGTTTTAGTAAAACATCAACCAATGTGTTAAAAATATTAAAAAGAAGATTTATATAAAAAGTATCGAGACAAGTTTAATTAAAGATGAGAAAATTAATTGATACCTCTTGACTTCTAATGACACATATTATGTTTATCCATATAAACAATGCAAATCCAATAAAACCCACTCGAAAATACGGTGGTATAAAACGGTAGCTAATGGCTTGTGCTGGTACCCAAAAACAGATGTTACACTAGAAAAAGAACGCATTTATTTAAAGCATAAAAGAAAACATTTACAATTTTTATACAATGAACAAGATCAATGCAGCTGGGTCAATGAATATTTTCGTTTAAGTCTGTTGACAAAGTAGTTTGTAAATATCACAAAATTCATTCGACTGCCAAAAATAAACTTATATTGTCAATAAACATTTTATTTTTGGAGTCTATCGGAAAATGGATAGAGAGCTTGAAACACGCGTTTTAAAAAAATAAACATAGCTCAGCATATACGTTTAAGAAAATGAATAAATATTGAAACACGCGTTTTATAAAAAACATAGCACAATGTTTACGTTTAAGAGACTGGACAGAGCTTGAAATACGCGTTTTAAAAAATAAATATAGCACAATGTATACGTTTGAGAAAATGGAGAGAGCTTGAAATACGCGTTTTGAAAAATAAACATTGCTCAACAAATACTTTTAAGAAAGTGGATTGAGCTTGAAAGACTCATTTAAAAAAAAGAAATATAGCACAACATAATATGCTTAAGAAAATAATATTGAGCTTGAAACACGCGTTTTAAAAAATAAACATAGCTCAGCATGTACGTTTAAGAAAATGAATAAACCTTGAAGCACGCGTTTTAAAAAATAACCGTAGCACAATGTATACGTTTAAGAAAATGAATAAAGCTTGAAACACGCGTTTTAAAAAATAAACATAGCTCAGCATGTACGTTTAAGAAAATGAATAAACCTTGAAACACGCGTTTTAAAAAATAACCGTAGCACAATGTATACGTTTAATAAAATGGATAAAGCTTGAAACATGTGTTTTAAAAATAAATATAGCTCAACATATTACGTTTAGGAAATTATATAACACTAGAACTGGATAATGGGGAATCATGAACACTTAAAATTGCTTAAAAAAATTGCTTTTAGTAAACCCGAATCTTTAACGCTCGTTACTTTAAAAATTATCCCGGACTAGAGCTCCACATTTCCAAGGCATGTATTTCTTATTCTTATATGCCTGAAAGGACATTTAATTTAAAAATATACCATAAATACGAAATAATTGCTCCTCAAATTTTGAGTGAAATCGCCAAGATTCCGAGTGGGGAGCATTACAACAAAGCAAAAGAAGAAAAGAATAGGAAATAGATTATATTTGATTAGACTTAGATGTTATTGAAACTAATTTTGTAAACAGGACTTTATGTTATCCTTCTTTAGTCCCTATGGAAGCTGGTTCCAACCTTATTAGTCATGCAAACTATCAATTTTATAAGAATGAAAACTTTGAGACCTGCTAACTACTAAAGATGCAAGTAAAAGATATAATACCAAATTGATACATATTATGTACTCAAATATAGTGGTTTTTTGTGCTGCATTTGGTTGTACAGAAAAATGTTCTTAAGTTTTTAAAACTCTAAGCAATTTATTTCAGTTTATATATATAGAACAATGGATTTTTCTAAACCCATTTTTAATCTAGCTAACTCTTGTTCAAATATGATCCAATATTTTACTATGCCGCTTATGTTAACTCTCTTGTAGTTTTTAACTTGCTGCCATTGCCTTTTGTAAGCTCTACGGTTCAAAATAATCCATTGTGTTACCAAAAATAAAGATAAAGGAAAAGTTATATTTATTTATATTTATTTCATATTTATTTATTTATTTTTAGTTTAACACGTTGAACACACACACGTTGAACCACAGGGGTCACCGGTGATTGGCACTGAGTTTATTCGTAGTGCCACGGGAGACCCCGGTGACCAGCGAAGCCAAGATTATTAGAAACACATAATTCGAGTAAATTTTAAATTTTTTTATATTATTATAGTTACTAAAATATTGGGTTGTTCGGAAAGTAATTTCGTTTTTTTTTGGGGGGGGGGGGGGAATACGNTTGGGGGGGGGGGGGAAACGAAAGACAATTTTTGTATAATGAATAAATATTTTATTAAATTATACATTAACCATTCTGGTCCAACACCTTTTGCCATCTTTCTGGTAGTAGCATGATTCCACGCTCATAAAATGCTTGGTCTTTGCTAGCAAAACACTGATCCAGGTGATTTTTGACCTCTTCATTTGAAGTAAAGATTTTAGAGTCCAAAAAATTTTGCAGTGACCGGAACAAATAATAATCCGAAGGTGCCAGATCTGGAGAATATGGTGGGTGTGGTAGTATATCCCATTCAAGCTGTAAAAGCTTTTGGTGAGTGACCAAACTTGTATGAGGTCTCGCATTATCTTGATGGATCACTATACCTTTTCTATTGATTAATTCTGGCCTTTTCTGTTGAAGTGCCTCATTCAGTTTGTCCAGCTGACGACAGTAGACTTCCGAATTAATTGCTGTGTTATCCGGTAAAATCTCAAAAAAAAAAAAAACATTACTTTAAAATCCCACCAAACAGACAGCATTACCTTTTTTTGATGGATATTGGTTTTCGAAATGCTTTGAGCCGGTTCATATTTTTTGCTCCATGATCTCTTGCGTTTGACATTGTTATAAACAACCAATTTTTCGTCCCCAGTAATGATGCGCTTCAAAAATGGATCATTTTCGTGACGTTTGAGAAGCGAATCACAGACGTCGACGCGACGACACAAATTTCTCTCCGTGAGAACATGGGGAACCCATATATCGAGCTTCGAGGTAAAACCCAGGCCTTTCAAGTGACCATAAACAGTTGAATTCGATATATTTAACCTCTCACCGATCTCACGTGTTGTTATTCGCCGATTTTCATCAACTTATGCCTTTATCGTGTCTTTATCAGCTTCAACCGGCCTTCCAGAACATGGTGCATCTTCGACACCAAAATTGCTAGATCGAAATTTTGCAAACCAATTCTGGCACTGGCGTACTGTCAACACATCTTCTCCATACACCTCGGTTAATTTCTTTCTGGCATGAGCAGCATTTTTACCTTTTATATAGTAAGAAAGTAAAATATGACGAAATTGCTGCTTGCTGCTCTCCATATTTAAAAGGAAACCAACCAAAAACTACTGCGTAGAATTAATTGAACTTTTTCACACACAAGCCTTGCTATATCAGCTCTCAAAACATATAATGATAATGCGGCTTAAGTGCGAAATTGGGTTTGAAAAAATATAATTAAATCCTCAATCGGAAAAACGAAATCACTTTCCGAACAACCCGATAGCTTGAAGAAATTAATGCAATATAGAGCACACAAAAATAGCTTTATACAAATACACAGTACTTTATAAAAATACGCAGAGATACCAACGTGCTCCGGACAGCAAATAAATATTTTCAAGTGGTAATTTATTAATTGTAATTCTTGGTTTACTAAATTTAATTTAGTAGATTTTTATCCACCACTATTTCTAAACAATTCTTATGCTTATACAATTCACAGCTTATTTCAGTGAAGTTTCATGCTAAACCTTTTAAAATACTTGCACAATCTGTCAAATTTGCAAATTTAGTTTGTAGTTATTTACCGTTTGGCCAGACGGGTAAGTGCAAGCCATGTAAAATTAGCGAGGCATTCAACGTGTTAAAGTTAAAATTTCCTTTAATGTTTTAATAATTTCTTGCAACTTTTAAGTAACAGTTTTTCTTAAAAAGTCCACTTATTAGCCTACTGTAAAAATATTACTTTCACTCTATTGTTTTCCTCTACGAAAACTTATTCTACTGTCTAATTATTATTATTTTTACTTTGATAATTCCTACTCTTATGGAAGTTTCTCAGTTTTCTAATCTACAAAATTATAAGACATGAAAGATCTATCACTAATTAACCTTTAAACGACAATTCATCATAAAAAGAAATTTGTATATTGGCAAATGAACGAGGAAATTTATTATGTAAAACGTTAAATAGAAACGTTATATTAACTACGTTAAATAAAAGCAATATTGACATTTAAGTTGAAAACTCTCAAATCTAAGTCTCTCAAATTGAAAAAAATTTAGAAGACTGAACCAGGCTATCGTTGTTTAGAAACAACACAGTAAGTAAAGATTAATCACCTGGTTTAAAATGCATTTAAAAATTAATTGCTTCACTGTACTCAAAATATACTTACTGTCATTACTTTTGAGAATCTGTGTTTAAGTTCAGCAAAGATATCTTCTCTGCCTTCTAATATACTCATACCTTATCGAAAAAAATAACAAAACAATCGATTATTAAAATAATATTAAGAATCAATAATTGGGTATATAAATAAAAATTATTTGAATAATAATTATAATTTATTTATTATTTTTACTATTAAATGTTTATTACATCTATATATATAAAAATATTTCATAATCCCCGATAAAGGGCAAAATTTGTTTCTTCCCGTTGACACAACAATGCTTTTATTGCTCTAAAAAAACGAACACTTAAATGACTATTAAAATGTAAATTTGCTACCCGAATAAAATCGAAGCACCTAGCATTTTTAATCTAAGTACGAAGAGATTACCTAATTTAAAACTTCATTCGCTTCAAAAACATGTTAATAGGAAAAAACAGTCGACGTCTTTTAAGCGCTCAAAAACAGGCGTCCATTTTCAGGACTTCCCAAACATGAATAAGAAGAAACAGAAATCATTTGAAATATAAAAGGAAAATTTTCCAAAGAAAAACGGAAAAATATATGTGAGAAACAAAACTTGAAACACCCCAGTAGCCGAGAGGGAAAAAGATAATTATATCCGTTATCAAAAATACGAGAAATCATCACTTTCTGCTCATTGTTGGAATCTTAGGCATAAATTCAATTTCAACGATGCCAAAATTATTTCCATCCTAATNCATGTTAATAGGAAAAAACAGTCGACATCTTTTAAGCGCTCAAAAACAGGCGCCCATTTTCAAGACTTCCCAAACATAAATAAGAAGAAACAGAAGTCATTTGAAATATAAAAGGAAAATTTTCCAACGAAGAATGAAAAAATAAAGGTGAGAAACAAAACTGGAAAAACAACATAGCTGAGAGGGAAAAAGATAATTATGTCCGTTATCAAAAATATGGGAATTCATCACTTTCAGCTCACTGTTGGAATCTTAGGCATAAATTCACTTTCGACAATGCCAAAATTACTTCCATCTTAGTCATATCAGATCATCTTGATTTCTTGGAATCTCATTTTCTTTATATGAATGATGTTTTCCTTGTTAACAACATTAGTTCCTCGCCAACTCTCCATAGCGCGTGGAAATGCATTTTACCTTGATTTGTCCCTCTCGGCCACTGTGGTTTTTCTTATTCTATTTTTCATCTTTTTCCCCTCTCAGAACTGTGGTTTTTATACTTCTATTTCTTACCTTTATTTTTCTATATTTTGCAGGCGGCTTTGCACTTTATATTTCAAATCAGTTCTGCCCGACGACCTGCACGTGAAGTTGAGCAATTTATACGGTTGATCCGTTTAACGAGGACCGATACAACGTGCCCTTTATGCAGTCTGATCATAGTGCTCACCCGCCCGCTCACTGACAGCAGCCAATGATGCTTGACTTCGCTGTTCTACTGGGAACGGTGTCTACAATTAATCCATTATGGGACTTAAACTATATTTAAAAATCAATTTATTTAACTCAGCATAAATCTATGATTAGTACAAAATTAGCTACAATTAGGAGTAGTCTAACTTTTAAACAAATAATAATAATTATACGGACAAATTACGTACAGTTTTATAGAAAATACTAAATTTATGGAGGATTTAGTACAATTTTAAAAAATAATTATTGTGCATCAATATAAGGCGCAATCAGGAGAAATTAGAACATAATTGAAATAGGTTTAAAACAATTTCATAAAATAATGTCTGGTTTTGAAGCAGATTACATCATTAATATTAATAACAGTTTAACTATTTATGAAATACTGTTTTTTTTTTTTAATGCATGTGCACAAGGAAGCAATTTTCTTTATGTTTACATTTAAAAAAAAAAGAAAAAGATAGTTGATTAAAAACTGCGTTGTTAAAAGATAAAAACTGTCCACTTATTGTTGACAATAATATAAACTATTAATTTCGTAAGAGTTTTTATAACAAAAGATATAAACTGTTACGAAATTAATGGTTTATATTATTGTCAACAATAGTTTAATATAATAAAAGATAAAAACTGCTACGAAATTTATGGTTTATATTATTGTCAATAAGTGGACAGTTTTTATCTTTTCACAACGCAGTTTTCAATCAACTACATTTTTTTTAAACTGTTACGAAATTAATGGTTTATATTATTGTCAACATTAGTTTAATATAATATTTGATAAAAACTGTTACGAAATTAATGGTTTATATTATTGTCAACAATAGTTTAATATAATAAAAGATAAAAACTGTTACGAAATTAATGGTTTTTATTATTGTCAACAATAAGTGGACAGTTTTTATCTTTTCACAACGCAGTTTTCAATCAACTACTTTTTTTTTTAAATGTTACGAAATTAATGGTTTATATAAATGTCAACAATAAGTGGACAGTTTTTAGCCCATTACTCCTCAAAAGGTTAATAAATATGATTTTAAATATTTTGCCTACAAAATAATTCAATAATAAACATTAAAAATCTCACTATTTTATTTATCTCATTGTGATTTTAAAGATTAAGCAAAATTCTGGAGAAATTCATTCCCGATTAATTAATTAAATTATTTTTAAATAACAATTAATCTTGATTAATTTTTAAAGAATAATTAACATTGATAAATCTTGAACTCTCGATTAATTTATATTTCATAATTAATTAATTTTCAATAAATAATAATCAATCTTGATAAATTTTTAAATAATACTTAACTTTAAATTAATAACTAATTTTAAACTAATAACTAATTTCAAATTAATTATTAATATTGATAAATTTTTAATTATTGTCTCTAATTCTACAAATTTGATACCTTAATTAATTAATCTTCCATAAATAATAATCGATCTTTATTAATTTCTGAACAATAATCAATCAATCTTTATTAATTTTCAAATAATAATTAATTTTAAATTAATAACTAATTTTAAATTAGTAACTAATTTCAAATTAATTATTAATATTAATTAATTTCTAATTATTGTCTCTAATTTAACAAATTTGATCCCTTAATTAATTAATCTTTCTTAAATAATAAACAATTTTGATTAATTTTTAAATAATGATTAATTTTAAACTAATAACTAGNTAATGGTTTATATTATTGTCAACAATAGTTTAATATAATAAAAGATAAAAACTGTTACGAAATTAATGGTTTATATTATTGTCAACAATAGTTTAATATAATAAAAGATAAAAACTGTTACGAAATAAATGATTTATATTATTGTCAGCAATAAGAGAACAGTTTTTATCCCATTACTCCTCAAAGGTTTAATAAATATGATTTTAAATATTTTGCCTACAAAATAATTCAATAATAAGCATTAAAGGCCACACTATTTTAATTATCTCATTGTGATTTTAAAGATTAAGCAAAATTCTGGAGAAATTCATATTTGATTCCCGAATTATTAATTAAAATATTTTTAAATAAAAATTAATCTTGATTAATTTTTAAAGAATAATTAACATTGATTAATCTTGAACTCTCGATTAATTTATATTTCATAATTATTTAATTTTCAATAAATTATAATCAATCTTGATAAATTTTTAAATAATACTTAATTTTAAATTAATAACTAATTTTAAACTAATAACTAATTTCACATTAATTATTTATATTAATAAATTTTTAATTATTGTCTCTAATTCAACAAATTTGATACCTTAATTAATTAATCTTCCATAAATAATAATCAATATTTATTAATTTTTAAATAATAATAAATCTTTGTTAATTTTTAAGTAATAATTTATTTTAAATTAATAACTAATTTTAAATTTAAAGCTAATTTCAAATTAATTATTAATATTAATTAATTTATAATTATTGTTTCTAATTCAACAGATTTTATCCCTTAATTAATTATTCTTTCTTAAATAATAAACAATCTTGATTAATTTTTAAATAATAATTAATTTTAAATTAATAACTAGCTTTAAATTAATGACTAATTTTTAATTAATTAATAATTTAATTAAGTTTTAATTAATGTCTCCAGTTCAACAAATTTGATCCTTTAATTAATAAATCTTCATTAAATAATAATCAATCTTGATTAATTTTCAAATAGAAATTAATTTTGAATTAATAATTCATTTTAAATTAATGATTAATTTTAAATTAGTAACTAATTTAGAATTAATTATTAATTTTGATTAAGTTTTAATTATTGTTTCTAATTCAAAAAATTTGATCCCTTAATAAATTTACCTTCCATAAAGAATAATCCTTCTTGATTAATTTTTAAATAATAGTTAGTTTTAAATTAATACTAGTTTCAAATTAATAACCAATTTCAAAATAATTTTTAATTTCAATTAATTTCTAATTATTGCCTCTTATTCAACATATTTGATCCCTTAATTAATTAATCTTCCTTAAATAATAATCGGTCTTGATTAATTTTTAAATTATAATTAATTTTAAACTAAAATCTAATTTTAAATTAATTATTAATTTTAATTAATTTTTAATTACTGTCACTAATTTAACAATATATTGTAAATCAACAATATATTAAAACATTTTCATTATAAATAAATTATAAAAATATTATTATAACAAATATTTTGCTTACTTGTAAAATAGATGGAAATAGTCCCTGGTGTACACACTGCGAGATCTACTAACACTTTGAATATGATATTTCTTTTCGACACGGCAGGCAAAATTTTGTTGAAAAATCGAAACCAACCGTAGAGGACAGGTCCCATGATACAATATCCTATGATACCATGATTAACAACGTTTCGGAAGTCTATATCTTTTTTATCGGGGAGAAGATGTTTCTTAATGAGCTGATTCGAAAACGAAGCTGAAACATAAGCTGTCCCAAATGTTGTCATATTCATCAAAAGAGGTCTTTTGCGAAATAAATGTATCACACTTTTTAACATCTTTTATTTCAAAAACAATGCTATTCTTATCAAAATTAAAATCAAATATCTAATAGATTAAATCCAGCCTCGAATTTTTAATATATTTAAACCAGCCTCGAGTATTGAATGAATTAAATCCAATCAAATTTGAATAAGTTAACCTATATTTGAGGCCAATATGCATAATGTTTTAGTCAGAAAGCTATATTCCTGTTGTTTACGGACATTTAGCAAGAAAAGGACAGTTTCAAAGTATTTTATTGTTAAATACTGATTCAAAAGATCATAAAATACAAATTCAATCATCGTACTTTGACGTAAGAAATTTGTTTTAGGTACAGGAGGAACTAGAAACGTTGAATTTATTACTTGTTTTAATGGCTTATTATTGAACATGATCTTGAAATTCACTGATTTCAATCGAACGTAAGATTGAAATTAACTTTATATGATTGTTGTACTTATATAAAAAATAGTAAGAAATATGGATTGTCGTATTCATATAAAGAAAGTTTCAATGAAAAAAAAATTGGTAAGCAATTTTGGAAAAGCGTAAAATAAATAATTTTCGTTTCTCATAATATTACGGCAACAGCTGTTCTAATAACATACAATTTGCTTTTAACTGCGTAATTTAAAGTTTTTTTAAGTGATAAAACGCAACACAATAGATAAACTACCAAGAAAACAATGAAAGAAACAAAAAGAAAAATATTTTTTAAAAAAGAAGAGAAAAAAAACTATTAAAAAATCATGAAATGATTTGTAAATTTTTTTTTTAAATTGAAAAAAAATTAAAAGCTAAAAACAAAATAACGAAAAGATAAAAGCTTGTCATCAGCTCACACGATTATATCAGCTAATTAGAGTGCTTTCTTAATATTGTATTAATATTTTCAAAGCAAAATATAATAATATACTAGTGTGAGGAATCAATATATTAGCATCATATACAGGGGATGGACAAAGTAATGGAAACTCTTCTATGCTAAAAGATTTTTCCATACTTCTTAAGAAATACTTAAAGAATCATTTCATAACTTCAGAAGTATCATGCGATTTCTCATATTTATCATAGAAGTTTAAATCTTTTGGAGGATTGGGGGACCAACAATAAATTACAAACGGAATTTAGTGTTTTTGAACACCCTATTCCCAAAAAAGCAGCAATAAAATATATAACATGGAGAAATTAATTTGATTGTTGTATGCACAAAATTTCGTAAGCCTAGCTTAAATATTTATGGAGATATGGACATTTTTATTTAAAAAAATAACAAGAATTTTTTTTTTACAACTTTTTGCTATAACTTTAAAAATATTCAACGAAATTAAACAAAATTTTTAGATCAATTTGAAATTACTTAGGAAATCATTGCTTTAAAAATTTGAGAAAAATTCATTTAAAACTGTCCAAGATATGATTAATTCAAGTAGTTGTCTTATACTGCGGATACGTGGGAAAAATTTGAATTTTTTCTCTCTTAATTTTGCATGAAATCGTATTTGGCAACTAATAAAAAAACCCGATTTGAATATCTTAAAAATTTAAAGAATTTTAAGCAATTTTCTAAGTAGTTTTTGTACTTTTTAAAAGAAACCAACCGATAACCAAAAACATATTTTATTTTGATTTGCTGCTTCATTCTAACTGTAAGTGTAACTATTTTTATTTATAAGTGCGCGCTTCATTTTCAAGTATTACTATTTGTACTTTTGTATTTGCTGGTTCATTATTTTCCTGTGCATTTCATGTAATGATCTTCTCTTATTTGTCTATTCATTTATGGGGCCTCGGGGCACCGTCACTTTTGGGTTTTTCCACTGACAACAGAAAGGCTCCTGTGTGTTTGTTGGCAGCGTGTCCCCTGAAGAAATGCTGTCTTGCCAACACACATATCTTTTGTTTTATTGCTTTTTATTACTTTTACCTGCTTTAATTGTTCGTTTGAATTTCTAAATATATACATATATATATATATATATATAAACTAAAAGGTAGAGAAACAAGAATGGTAAAAGCAAATAGTCGTTGTCAAGACACATCTA
>NC_092209.1:16711732-16718599 GCF_043381705.1 Parasteatoda tepidariorum
TATAAACACGTCGCAACATAATTACAATTCAAGAAAGCAGCGTATCGAATTATGAAGTTCTCCACACCTAAAAAAATAGTAAAACTAAAATTTAAAAAATTACCTTTTTCAAGTGCACAATCGAATCAAGCGGACAAAGGTGAATGCATCAATTCCATAATAAACTTACTTCAATCATGAGTGAAAATCGCCTTTACTAATTACTTAAAAAAATTTTAATTCATTTTATTATTGAAAATATCATCTTTCAGAGGCAACAAACATACAATAAGGTTAAAAAAAGAAAATTCGAACGCTAAGAAATTTTCTCTTTGTATATTCTTGAAATAAGACATAAAATTTAGTGTGATTCATTTCTACATTTTTCAGTTGTAAATAAAAATGTATAACTCTGTTTCATGTTTTTTCAGATGACGTGTTTAATGTCTTTTTGTCAGCACGTGGCAAAATAACATAAGTTCTAGAACTAAACCAAAATAACATTAATGCAAACAAAATAAAATATTTTTAACATACAGATGAAGATCAGTAGAGCATGATAAAAGCAAAAGTTTGCGTCCTTATACTATAGCTAATTATTAAACGAATCTAATTAACGAATTAATCACAAATGTTTCCATTTCTGGAAAATATTTTTTTTTCCTTCTTTTAAAAAAAAAATGACGAAGTCTAGAAACTGGACTATTTTATTTTTATAATTAATATGAAAATAAGAAATCAATTTTTTTATCATCGATATAATTGATAACATAAAAACTTCAATAGCTTCAAAAATTATAAAGGTTCAAAAAAGCGTCCTTATCTCGAAGACTTAAAAATGGGCACTCATTCTCAAGACTCACAAACGTGAATCAGGAAAACAAAACAAATTTGAGAAAAAACGCTATGTTGCTAACCAAAAAATGGAAAATAAAGATGAGAAACAAAACTAGGAAAACCGTGGCTGCCGAGTGAGGTGGTTCAGAGAAGAATGCATTTCCAAGCGCAATGGAGGTGAAGTGAGGAACACAACATTGGCTACATCGGGAAAAACCAGGCGTTTTTTAAAATTTTGATTAACGCTTTCTGTCGCCTAAGAAAATAAAAAAGCCATAGTTTAAATGCCTTACTATTGAAGCAATGTGAAGATTTTAAACCAAAGATCTAATCTTGCTGTTAAGAATCATCAGGATTTTAGAACAGACAAATAACTTAAATATTTTTTAAAAGCTAATAAACTTTTTTTTTGAAATCACAAATTTAGTGACATTTTTCCACCCAGATGAAAATTATCAAAATCACTGCCGTATTCTCAGTTTTTGCACATTTTTATGAGACGAGGTAATGCAGCATTAGAGTAAATTTTTAAATGTTAAAAAATTGGACCACAAATGCTTTTCATTTTCACAAAACTGTGGTTTTTCTCATATTGACGTTTTGTGCCATTTTCCTTATAAGTTTAGACAGCGCTGGCTTTACATAGGCTGAGCTTAACTTAATAGTCATAAGAAACAGTTGCAAACTCAGAGCAGTTTTTAGAAAAAGCATATTATTCTCAAAAAAGCATAATTTCGTATTACGACGGAGCCATCGAAAAACTGCCTTAAGGGAAACTCAATAGACATGCCCGTCATTGAAAATTCGAAATATCATTCTCCCTAATTGTTTAAACTTAGGACATAAATTTCAATAACAGCAAAATTCTTACCACTTCAAACAAATAAGCTTATCTTAGTGCTTTGGAATCTTGTTTTATTCATGTGAAGGCTGATTTCGTGATGAACAATTTGAGTTCTTTATTGGTCTTCGATAGCGTTTGTAAATGCAACCTGTTCTGAATTTCTTCTCTTGGTGACTGAAGTTTTTTTTAGTTTTGCTTATCACTTTTATTTTATTTTCAATTTTTTTCTTTGGCACTCTTGGCAGCATTGTATTTTCATTTTCAAATATGTTTTATTCCATTCGCTTCCCGTGAATCTTGAAACTGGGTGCCTATTTTTTAGCGCTTGACTATTTCCACCTTCATAACATTTGAAGCTAAGGAAGTTTTTATATGTTAAAGGACATATTTCCATTTCAGTCTCTCTGGATTATTCTAACGATAGTTTTTTTTTTCTAAAAATATAGCTTTTTAAAAAAGAATTAGAGTGGTTGCTAAATACTAAAAAAATATCCATTTTGTTAAATCGGTACTAAATAGTCGTAAACTCAATAATTGAATCGGCTGTTCAACGACGGTTGTAAAATAAAATAAAATAGTTATTTGGGAGCCGAGCTGGTTCAGGGGATAGGAGCGTTCACCTTCCAATGAGATGAACCGGGTTCGAATCCCAGTGATGACTTGCGCCGACCACAGTGCTGATGTAAAATATTCTCAGTGGTAGACAGATCATGGGTTGAATCCCTTTTGCGGTCAGACTAACCGTGGGAGGTTTTCGCGGTTTCCCCTTTCATGTAACGTAAAGGCGAGTTAGTTTCATCAAAAAGTCCTCCACGAAGGAAATTTATCACAATACTTGATCCACGAGTCCCCTTATCTTCAGAATTGGATTCAACACTACGAGGTTACTGAGTTGAACGTAGTCCTAAACTCAAAATTGGGTCGCCTGTTCAACTACGATTATAAAATAAAAGAAAATAGTTATTTAGAGACTTTCGGTAAGCATACATTATTGCAATTGTTAAATATTTAATACGCTAAAAGTTATTTCAATATAAAATTCTAAGCCAGTGGTGGTCAACACTAGTAACCACTTTTTTCATAACCACATTTTGCATAAAAAGTATAAATAAAATATATAATACAAAAAATTATGAATGTGACTAACAGCAACTTAACCCATTGTTGCGAAATATTGAATACTTTACGAGAAAGTGGTCGAACAATTATGATTAAACTAACCTTTTATTTTGTATCTTTGGGTTTTAGTTAATAATTATGCAATATGCGAATTTCACTCTAAAATATAAATATTGTACTATTAATATACAGACGAAATCCTCATTAAAAATTTCAAGAATTAAATAATTGTTGTTGTTGTTAATTTACGTCGCACTAGAGCTGCATAATGGGCTATTGGCGACGGTCTAGGAAACATCCCAGAGGATGATCCGAAGACATGCCATCACAATTTTGATCCTCTGCAGAGGGGATGGCACCTCCGCTTCGGTAGCCCGACGACCTGCACGCGAAGTCGAGCACTTTACGGTAGAACAGTTTAACGAGGACCAATACCGCACACACTCGGTCCCTAAGCAGACTGATCCAAGTGGTCACCCACCCACACACTGACCGCAGCCAGTGATGCTTTACTTCGGTGATCTGCTGGGAACCGTGTCTTAACGATTAGACCACTGCGGGACATTAAATAATTGTGAAACCGGTCTTTATCTTTTTGAAAAAAGTGTACGCAGTGGTTAACCTAATAAACTCTCCTAAACAACTTTAAATAACTACAAGTTAAAATAATAATAATAATATATGTGAAGTAAGTATACTTCGAATAAAATAAGTGTTATAAAAAGTAAGAAAATTGTAATTATATCACTTAATCTTTCCATATATACATATCTAGAAACGAAATCATGGGATTCGAAATTTTATTGCTAAAGTGAAAGCTAATATAAAAAGAAATTTGTAAATTTTTCATGACCATATTGAGATAATTTTATACATTTTTCAAGGAACGTACGAACGCTACAGTGTCCTATTAAAAATATAAACGTGGTAGAACTGAGTAATTTTAAATCAATTTTTAGTAGAAACGAGATATTTTAACTATCAGATAAGTTAACTATTTAAGTGATTATATTTCATTCTAATTTTAGCAAAAATTTTATTTTTAAAATAAAGTGACAGCTAAAATTGAAATATTTTGTTAGCTTTTGAAGTTAATTAAATAGTAAATTTCGAATAGATTGCAGCAAAGTATATAAAAAGCACCTTAAACCAAAAAGGAAATCGAAGAAACATGAGTGTTTTAATTTTAATTGGAATACTGTTAACAAAATAAGTACATTTAACCAGAAAGGAAATCGAAGAATCATGAGTATTTTAATTTAAAATGGAATATTGTAAACGAAATAAGAACATTTAACCAGAAAGGAAATCGAAGAATCATGAGTATTTTAATTTAAAATAGAATATTGTAAACGAAATAAGAACACTTAACCAGAAAGGAAATCGAAGAATCATGAATATTTTAACTTTAAATAGAATATTGTAAACGAAATAAGAACATTTAACCAGAAAGGAAATCGAATAAATATGAGTAAGTTTTAAAAATATTTTCAAAATTTAAAGAAAGGTTAATCATATGCTATAGAGAAATAAATACGTACATTAACGAAATTATGCTTTAAGGGTAAAAACTGGAACAAAATTAAAAACAACAGATAACTTGATTTTTTTTTATTTTGATAATAAACATAACACTTATACATTGATAAAAAAAGGTAGTAATAACAATAAGGGAAAACATCTAGGGTTCAAACTCTTGTTTAGTTATCGAATGAAAAAAAAATATTTTAAGGAAGTAAACAAAATCTTTTGGACACTATTCTAATAAATACACTTTCAAAACATGGTACAGTATCAATAATACTTAACAACAATAAATAACAACAATCAAAAATTAGTTGCAATAATTCACTGATCCTTGGTGTATACAGTAAAATGAATGGAATGATTGTACAAACAAAAAAGTCCAAACATAAAAAGCTTTAACAGGATGTCTCATAAATTCTACTCTCTGAAAAATCAATAACATAAAAACGGAAGAAAATAGAAATACTAGTATTGAAAAAAAGTATTGAAAAAACTTTTATCAATTTAATATACCTTTCAGTTTTTTATACAATTTTAGTATATATTTATTATATGTTTCAGTTTAAAGGTTAGGCACCTGATAGATTTTAAAATCATAAAAATAGAATGGAAAAGAGAGGAAAATAGCGCGTAATAACAACTAAACAAACTCTTATCATTTCAAAAAAATGAAAATAAAAAAAAATAAAAATTTCTTTGATTCTATTTAAAAAAAACTCAAAAAGATAAAAATTCCCAAATAAATAAAATATTAAAAGAAATCTGAATATGAAGTGAATTTTATCTAGTCATTAAAAGCAGTTTTTACTTTAATATAAAAAATTTTATTTATATATTTCTGTAAAAGCATACTTTTACATACTTAATATATAACATATTTTAAGAATAAAAAGATTTTGACCAGTTTTGACATCAAAAACCCAACCCTCTCGCAACTTTTAACAATTTATAAGCAAAACACTATTTGCTGAAACAACAATTCACAATATTATAGAAATTTTCTTCAGATTTCAAGTGAAATAGGCTGGCATACAGT
The DNA here is from genome assembly GCF_043381705.1 of Parasteatoda tepidariorum. Lineage (NCBI taxonomy): Eukaryota > Metazoa > Arthropoda > Arachnida > Araneae > Theridiidae > Parasteatoda > Parasteatoda tepidariorum. Next base: position 16,717,075 of record NC_092209.1, read on the forward strand.
CAAAAACATTGTTAAATAGTATTTCAGTCAGCAGTGCCATCTGTTGATGAACTTTTTAACTAATTTTGTATTTCAATAGTCATAAAACATTTTATTTCCTACGCAGAACACAGCAAACAACATTCCATCTTTTTCAACATTCTAAATAATGATCGTGCCAAACAAAATTTTTGAAATATTTCAAGTATTCAAATCCTGTTCCTAAATCTTTCATGAAAATGCATATTTCATACAAGGTGATAAAGTATATTTTTACGGAATATCATTAACTAAGAAAAAAAACGTGGAAGTCTAAATTTTATTTCCGCAAACATATTATCGAACCACTGGAAAACCAGCATACTTAAACAGAAACAAACATGAAATTATATATGTTACAATCCAATTATTATGTTATAAATAGCAAAAATCATTACCATTTTTGAACGGAATCAATTTGAAAGAACTGACTAATAGTTTTTAACATAAAGAATAATTGATAAGATGTCACCATTAGTATTTCCGATTTTAATAAATAAGCATCGATATTAAAATAAACATGAGTTCAATTGTAAATTAATAAAAATCATTATTATTGATTAAATTTTTTTCCCTTAAACTATTATTGTAACACGAACCAAAATTTGAACAAAAGCTAACATAGTTTCAAAACAAATCCCTGTTTTTAATATTTTGGTACAGCAAAAACACTATAAAAAGTGTTTATAATAAAAGATAGTTCGCAAAATTTAAGAAGATTAAAGTGTAAAATTTTAGTTACAAAAAAAACAATTTTAAAACACAAACACAAAAAGTTTAGGACAGTAACATTCTGAGAAATATGGTCTCAACAGTTTGGTCATGAAAGTGTGCAAAAGAAAAGATAAAAAGAAAAACAGACCACCTTAAGCAACTTTTAATTTAATGATTGGATCATCATGTTCTAGGAATCAATATTAATAGTTCAAAGGGGTGACCTCAAATGTGCAAATTAATTAGTGCCGACGATATTTTAAGTTATGAAATCAGACACAAAAATACATTTTCTCTGAATAAACAAAACTTTTTTTTTATAATAAACATAACTTTTTGTGGGAACCCTCCCCCCCTTGTATTTTGGGCAGCAGCCGCATTCTGAGAAATATGGTCTCAGCAGTTTGGTCATGAAAGCTGTGGTCAGGAAAAAGTTTGGACCCCTTAATAATAATTTTACTATTTGTGTATTTTACCATATCTTGAGAACTTTTCAATCAAATTGAAAAATTTTTGCACACAACTATAAACTTTGTTTTCCCAAAGATATTCCCATGCAAAATAAAACTTTTAACAAATATTCAATATTTTTTATTATTTTATTTTATAACAGTCGAAAAAAAATTTAATTGCAAAACACAAAAATTTTACATAACTATAAGGGAGTTAATTTCAAATGGCAAAATACAAATCGGTCAAATAATTTCAGGGAAGTCGAATTTTGAAAAAGTCGTTCTTTAAAAATCTTATCATTAGATCAAAAGTTGTTCAGGTTGGGTTTTTTTTTTTTTTT
>NC_092209.1:16719099-16767238 GCF_043381705.1 Parasteatoda tepidariorum
CTTGGAAATTAGCTTATATAAATCTTGAATGATTTTTTTCCACTTCAAATAATATTTTCATAGTTTGAAAAATGACACATTTGGATTCTCCTAAGATTATTTGTGCACTTTTTTAGCTTTTAAGTATAACTCTGTAACTACTTGTGCACACTCAATTATTATAAAACTTGTTCACGAGAAAATTGATGTTACGCACATAAAAAATTTATAAACATTAATTATTTCTCTAGTTTAAATGGGAAAATTATGAAACAGATATATTTAATAATAACAATGTATACAACTATACAACTAATTTGAAAATATTAAATCGGACAATCGGGACTTGGCATCACCCCCCCCCCAGTCAAAAAAATTTGGCACGCCACTGATTATTTATCTTGTTCAAATGTGTTCTTAATATAAAAAGTAAACAATCTCTCTTTTTTACCGTGGTAATTTATCTTTCCTGAAAATTAAAATTTCATCAATATTGTTTTATAATGAAATATTCTACAACAATCATGTTTACTAATTAATTACAATTATATATTTTTTCTATGTAATTCTGTACACTGATAATGTTTTTAAAACACAATATTTTACTGTCAAATTTAAACAAAGTCATATTGTATAAAATTGAGTAGTTTAAAAAATTAAATAATATTAAAAGTCTAGAAAATTATTGTTCCCAAAAATTTGATTGAACTTATATTTTTAAAATATCAATCTTATTAACTGTGTTTTATCTTAGTTAATTTTAAAAATAGTATGGATGGTGTATGTATACTGTTTCAAAAAAAAAATGACGCGATCTTTTTTTCTTTGATGGACTACGAGGCCTGAATTGCTTGAAACTTTCTGAATTTATAAAATCAGATCAAGTTTTTTTTAATTCCTTTTTAGCGCATGCGCAGCATAAAAGAACTACTTGGAATACTCATATCTTGCGCAGTTTTTTGCAAATTTTTCTAAATTTTAAATCAATGCATTTGTAATTAATTTTAAATTGCAACAAAAAGTTTGTTTAATTCCATTGAATATTTTTAAAGTTATAGCAAAAAACCATAAAACAAATAATTAGCTTTTTTTTAATAAAAAAAACCATCATATCTTCAGCAATATTTACGCTAGGTTTACGAAATGTTATGCAGTTACTAAAAACAACAACTTAAGTAATTGGTACAAGTTCCAAGCTTAGTGCTTGATTTACTGGTATCCGGAATAGGGTATTAAAAAACTTGTTATTTTTAATTATTTATTATAGGTTTCTAAAACCTCTGAAAGCCATAAATTGTATTTTTAATTAATTTAAAATTATATCCATTCTTTTCTTTTTCTCGAAATTTTCATTTTGGACGCGAGTACTAACACTTGATTTCATGTCAAAAGGTTCAAAAACTGAAACATTTTAATAAAACACTGATTTGATGCTGTTAAAAGTTAATATTTGTATCGAAACGTTTAAAAATATAAACGGTTCGAAAGAAATTTAAACATTCAGTAATTTTAACAGTTATATGATAGAAAGCTATATTTATAAATTTTTAGCAAATAAAATTAAATCTTAACAAAATGTTCTGAAAAGGGTAACGAGAATTTTAAAAACAAAATCTTTTTTTTAATCGATTTTTAGGAAGAAACAAAACTAAAATGATTCAGATAGATGTATAGGAGTTGTTAAACGAAGTGATAGTGTAATGAATCATCAAGTAATTAACAAAAAATTGCTGTTTTATGCTCAACACCCGTTTTCTTTTCTGATACAAGACCAAGCTGTCTTGTTCTTCAATTCCCCATGAAAATAATAGAACTACTTTTCATGTTTCAGGATTTTTTTTCTCCAAATTTTGAATTATGAAAAAATATATCCATCTTGATTGCTAAAAATACTATATTGACAACACGTGGTGGTATAATCTTTAGGGGTTGCTAAAGAGATATTTCATTCGTCAAATGTTTGGCGATGGGCATTTGTTAAAATTCAAGCGTCACCACTTCAAAGATCTATTCATAATACACATTTTCCCCTTTGACACATTGATGGATCATATCTATTGTTATGACCCTCTACCCCACCTTCAGGTTAGAAAATCGCGTTCCTGCTCCTTCATCACACGAATTCTCCCCCTCTTCAGTGGGCGTAATCCTTAATCAATCTTCAACTGTCAAAATCGGAGAAGGAAAATCCCAGGGGTGAAGAACTAAGATGAAGCTTGGAGAGGGGTGCTAGGGGATTATCCTTTATCACCTCTTATTTGCAAATTATTTATAACAAGCTGATTATAATGCTGATTAGTAGAGGAAAGCACGTGTTTTTTTGAAAGTTATTATCTTAAAATTTCAAAAATTTATTCTTGATTTAAATTTAAATTATTTAATTTCAGACAATTTTTCAAAAATGAAATAAAATGATTCTATATTTATCACTTAATATAAATGGTGTTTTAAAAATCCTACATTTCCAAGAATTATAACTTAATGTTAGTTAATAATTTTAGTTTGCAGTTATTTAATTAAATTTATGTTATTAATGTTCAGTTTCTAATTATTATTAATTTCTTATAAACATTGCGTAATGATTCTTAAGTATAAGTTATCAAAGGTTTTAATGTTGGTTTAAATTTTTCCTTGGTTTACATTTATCCGCATTTATTTTTTCTTAGTTATGATACTCAACTTATACCAGTTTTTTCATTATTTCGATTGTAACTTAATGATGTTAATGTTAACTTCTCCTAATTGTAGTTATTTAGTTTAATTTACGTACAATGCAAATTTTTATTAATTATAGTGATTTTTTATCAAAACTTTGTAAAAAAATTTTAGGAAAATTTTCAATTTTTAAATGTCAAAATTTTCATTATTTTGATGTCATGTCATTTAAACTTATTTTTTATCTCTATTATCTATATTTATTTATTCGTTAATTTACAATTATACTACTGTTTTATTAAAAATATATTTTGTGAATATTTGGATTATATTTGATTTTTTATTATTTTTCAATCATGGCTATGCGCGGAAATTTAACTGTAGCATAACTCTTATACGAATAATTTCGTTATCTCTTCTTAAAGAAGAAATGTTAGGGAAATCTGTTTTTAACGGTTAGCAAAATGTATTAATAATTATAAAATCGAGAAAAAAAGTTATATATTCATTTATTTAAATCGAAAGCCTTATCTCTTTACAGGAAGGGTTTATAAAGTGAAAAATTATGCTCGGGCTTTCAGTAGTTGCACAATATATACATCACAGTATATGTCATGCCCTGCGAAAGATTTTATTCATTGCAAATTTTTCTTGCTGAAAAGCCGAAAATTTTGTATTTGCTGTTATTGTATTTGTTTATTATGCTACATACATGCATACATACCTTATCTTTGAAAAAATTTAGTCAATAAATAATTGTGTCAGTAAGTATTACAAGTAAGTACAGTCAGTATTTTTACAATATAAGGCATATTTTAACGAACTCTTAATCTTTAAAAATGACTTATCATTTCAAATCTTAAAGATAATTATTAATGTATTATAAAAACTAATAGAACCTTGTTTCTTTATTATATTAATTTTTTTCGTCGCTATTAGGGTATAATATAATCTTTTACTAACAAAAACCTACTTTTTGTATTACTTAAGTTTTCTTTCCTATTGCTATAAATGCTATAATTATATATTAATTAATATATATTAATGTTATATTTTAAAATAATATTTTAATGTTATAATTTAAAACTGAAAAATAAATCTTTATTTATTATTTTCTAAAAAAACCATCACTGCTTTTGTCCAGCAAGTGCCAATGCAATAGCCAAGGTGTATACAATCGCCGATGTCGACAGAATAATTTCGTCAACAAAACTTTATGTTAATAAAATATACAAAATAGAATATTGCTTAAAATTAAATTTCTTTATTCTTAGTTTGCATATATTTCTGGTTTTACATACTAAAGTTAATTGTAATTTTGAAAATTTTAATTTTTTACATAATAGATTTATCAATAGGGGAGATGAACACGTGCGAATATATATATAATATATATGATCAAAATAAAAAAATTAAAAAAATTATATAAAGAAATTTTGATTATTGATATTTCTAATTTCTGTTAAAAAAGACTTCAGATAGTTTATTTTGATTTTTTTGATTGCCATTATTGATAGTAGAGTCGTACCTCAATTTTCACTAGCATACTACTAGCATTACAATTTTTAGTTATACACAGGGCTGACAATTCTAAGGTTGCTCAGTAATCTCTTAATTTATTCCTTTCCTTGTGCGCCAGACATAGTTTAATGCATTTTTTGTCAGTATACCTGGTGTAGTAATTATTTTTGTCTGACTTTATTACTTTCTACATTTAGTCATGTAAATTTGAAATGCATTTTCCTCNATTCAGATGAAGAATATTTGGTCAGCTGTTCCCAAAAGGTATTCCGTGAACATCTGGGGATCCAAGAGTTAAAATTTTCTTTTCAAAAACCAATTATATTTTTTGAAACAAGTTATTTATATTAAATAAAACAATTCATTATGTATTTAATATTTTTGTCATTTTTATGAAATTATTTACGCCAAATCTCAATGGATGAAAAATTGTGTTTTCTTAAAAAAAATATCTTTTCTAATAATAATGGAATGAATAAATTGTGGTAAAGATTAGCATTTATGAAAGATTTGCATTAATACTTCCTATCAAACTTTTTAATTCAATAAGAATAACAAATTCAGATGAAGAATATTTGGTCAGCTGTTCCCAAAAGGTATTCCGTGAACATCTGGGGATCCAAGAGTTAAAATTTTCTTTTCAAAAACCAATTATATTTTTTGAAACAAGTTATTTATATTAAATAAAACAATTCATTATGTATTTAATATTTTTGTCATTTTTATGAAATTATTTACGCCAAATCTCAATGGATGAAAAATTGTGTTTTCTTAAAAAAAATATCTTTTCTAATAATAATGGAATGAATAAATTGTGGTAAAGATTAGCATTTATGAAAGATTTGCATTAATACTTCCTATCAAACTTTTTAATTCAATAAGAATAACAAATTCAGATGAAGAATATTTGGTCAGCTGTTCCCAAAAGGTATTCCGTGAACATCTGGGGATCCAAGAGTTAAAATTTTCTTTTCAAAAACCAATTATATTTTTTGAAACAAGTTATTTATATTAAATAAAACAATTCATTATGTATTTAATATTTTTGTCATTTTTATGAAATTATTTACGCCAAATCTCAATGGATGAAAAATTGTGTTTTCTTAAAAAAAATATCTTTTCTAATAATAATGGAATGAATAAATTGTGGTAAAGATTAGCATTTATGAAAGATTTGCATTAATACTTCCTATCAAACTTTTTAATTCAATAAGAATAACAAATTCAGATGAAGAATATTTGGTCAGCTGTTCCCAAAAGGTATTCCGTGAACATCTGGGGATCCAAGAGTTAAAATTTTCTTTTCAAAAACCAATTATATTTTTTGAAACAAGTTATTTATATTAAATAAAACAATTCATTATGTATTTAATATTTTTGTCATTTTTATGAAATTATTTACGCCAAATCTCAATGGATGAAAAATTGTGTTTTCTTAAAAAAAATATCTTTTCTAATAATAATGGAATGAATAAATTGTGGTAAAGATTAGCATTTATGAAAGATTTGCATTAATACTTCCTATCAAACTTTTTAATTCAATAAGAATAACAAATTCAGATGAAGAATATTTGGTCAGCTGTTCCCAAAAGGTATTCCGTGAACATCTGGGGATCCAAGAGTTAAAATTTTCTTTTCAAAAACCAATTATATTTTTTGAAACAAGTTATTTATATTAAATAAAACAATTCATTATGTATTTAATATTTTTGTCATTTTTATGAAATTATTTACGCCAAATCTCAATGGATGAAAAATTGTGTTTTCTTAAAAAAAATATCTTTTCTAATAATAATGGAATGAATAAATTGTGGTAAAGATTAGCATTTATAAAAGATTTGCATTAACGCTTCCTATCAAACTTTTTAATTCAATGAGAATAACAAATTCAACTGTAAAAAAAAAATATTTGAAGACCGTTATCAACATTTATGATAGTTCATTGAACGTTAACTTTGTCCTTATCGTCTTTTTAAACCAGTAAGGGTAAACAACAAAATGAAATTTTTAATAACATAAAAATTAGTAATTTAATTATTTCATTCTTGAAATGTATCTCGTAAAAACAAGACATTCGTGCTCCATCATATTATTATATTGTGATACGACATAACGCAACCGTTATATTTATATTATCGACCATAAAATAGAAGCAACCACTTTGCATAGTTTGTCTAAAGTAAGAACTCCCCTAACCATTAGTCTAGACCCATGGCGGTGACTATAGTAGCGAGGTGACTATTTCAAGTAGGGGTGTGGGGTCATTATTTGGGACAGGTTTTGGCGAGGGTCGGCGAGCTTCGGTCCTAGAGTGAAAGTCCTAGAGTGAAAAGAAGCTACCTTCCCTGAAATGCGTTATTCTTGTTTCCAACAGACGGCCTCAAACTTTGTGGTGGTGGGAGTTCTTACCGTAGACAAACTATATTAAATTAGTTACCCCAAAATTTTTTCTATAAAGGCTAGTTTCACTTCACTGCAAAATAATGCGTTTTTGCAACAGTAACATAGAATGGATTTTAAAAAAGACTCGGTTTTTCTTACAGAAAGGTACACGACGAGGACTTAGTAAAAATATCAATATTCCAATAGCGTGTGTTTACTAAGAGTCTCCAAATAATTATATCTAAATATTCAAAGTAGCACAATACTGTGTACATAGTGTGAAAATATCCCTTTAGGTTAAAGTGACGAATATATCCCAATATTGCTTAAGCACTTCATATATAAAGGGTACACCGGAACTTTCCGTTAAAGAGGTAAAGCCCTTGATAATGATAGAGAATGGGATACCTGTAAGTGACGTAGTGTGGGAATCTCGATCCTGATTGGTTGTTTAAACGTAGCATTTGATTATATTAGCAACTGTCCTTTCCATTCTATTTCAAGTAAGACAAAACCGTCAAGTATCAATTCTCTTATGTGACACATTCTATATTCCTTCAGAAAGATTCCTTCACAAAGATTTCAATTCTTCCACTATTTATTTCTTACTAAACACAAAGACTGGCACGAAGCCTTGAAAAACATAAACTAATTATGCATCGAAGTTACCAGATACACAAAATAAAAATAATCACGGTTACATTAAAATATATACACAAGTAATAAATCAAAGATAAGTAAAAAACGTGGATAAGAAAGAATTGTAATTTACCAAATTCAATGTGTGATACGACGTTGTAACTAATGTACTTCGTGTTTATTAATATTCTAACTTAAGTGGAAAAACTTCGTTCGACTTTAACAGGCCATCTTATTTATAAACGATGAGCTGGTGAAGAGGTCATAGGCCATTTGTGCGTGTATCAGTGATCCTTTTCTTCTCGAGTTGCAAGTACTCAATTGCACAGCAACCCAAGTCTAGAAGTATCATAGAACGCCGCTAGGGATGCTTTCCCTCTATGGATTGTCTTCTCGTCCCTCTTTATGAATTGCATTTGAACCTGTACTTTTATTTATCTAAATTATCCCAATTTATCCTCGAATAATTATTACCAAAAATTGCATTTAAATGGGATCACCTGTTTTGTTGTGGTTTATTTATTTACGGACAAACTCGCCAATTTGTTCGCCAAATGAGTAAACCATGTTAAAAACAACTACTTCTATAGGCTTTATTTAAATGCAGTTTTCGACACTAATTAAAAGAAAACATTAAATAAATATAAAATTAAAACAATTTACAGGGTAGAAATTGTTTGGACTATATGAAATAAAACCGTCATAACTTCTGCACTGTTTGCCGTAATGAAGTTCAAACTTCGTGGTTGACCGCAGGGCATGATTCGAATTAATTTGGGCATGCACGCTCAACTAGTCGTTGTCGATCATTTGCAAAAAAGAAATGTCACGGTACAGCGTACATTGTGGCCCTGGGGTAACCAGAGGCTACTAGAATGGAACTCCCTTGGCCGCCATATTCTCCGGATCTGCACACAAGTGACTCATTTTTGTAAGGCTGCATTAAAGTTAACGTGTACAGAAATAACTCCAAAACCATTTCTGGGATGTAAAGTGTCATTCAGAAGTCATCGACCGCATCGATTTTCCGACACTTCAGCGGAACATGCAGAATTTTGGCTATTCGTCTGCGTCACATAATAGCCAATGATGGCAGGCCTATCGAACATAACTTAAACCTGAATATCTATAGTGAAGTTTTCATGTTGAATAACGTTTGTGCACTCAGTAGCTTTAAATTAATTTACATTTTATTTCACTTAGCTCAATAAGTGTAATAAATGAAAGCACCAATTAAAATGTGCACGAACAGACAGTTCATGAAAGAAAAGGGCCTCTAACGACGTTCGAAGACATTTTTGTTCATGGGCTGCTATGAAATTCTCAATTCTTGTGATGTGATCTACCCTACCCACTCAAAGTCTGTAGTCGACGCTTTTCGGAGCACCCTGTTTATATGTCACATTTTGCATCAAACACTTTCACAGTATTGGGTTAGTTCGGATATTTTGCAATAGTTATTTCGGAGTCGTGGTGGCTCAGGGGATAAAGCGTTCTCCTTCTAATGATTTGAACCGGGATACGAAATCCGCATCCGGCTTGCACTGACCAGTGCTGTGAAATATCCTCAGTGGTAGACGGATCATGGGTTAGAGTTCCCTTGCCGTCAGGCTAACCGTTGAAGGTTCTCGTGGTCTTCCTCTCCATGTAACACAAATGCGGTTAGTTCCATTAAAAAAAGTCCTCCACGAAGGGAAATTTCTCCCAATACTTGATCCAGGAGTTCCCTTGTCTTCTGGACTGGGTTCAAAATTACAAGGCTACGGAGTTGAACATTAGTAGTCGTAAACCCAAGAATTGGGTCGGCTGTTCAACGACTGTTATAAAATAAAATAGTTATTTCTGAGCCGTTGTGGCTCAGGGGATAGGTGCGTTCGCCTTGCAATGAGGTGAACCTGGTTCGAATCACAGCAATGGCTTATACCAACTACAGTGCTGATGTAAAATATCTTGAGTGGTAGACGGATCATGGGTTAAAGCAACGCCTCCTATAACTGAAAGCCTCCACACGGTTTTTAATAGGTAGTCCGATCAGACCACTGTGAAGGATATCCACATTCCGAACGAGTCACTTAATACAAAATCTAGTTAAAATAAAAAAGTGGTAGCAAATATATGACTAAAAATTTGTTTTATTTATGAATATTATTGGTTTGCCTTATTCACTTGTCAACCACAACAAATTCAATTCTCAAATGTATATGATAAATTTCTCTCAATTACTTTTATAAAAGGTTTTGGGTTCATGCGCACAACTGGTTCACTTTTTAAATAGTCTGCGCGGACTACTTATAACAGACCGTGTGGAGGCATTTTGATGTAGGAGGTGATGGTTAAAGTCCCCTTGCGGTCAGGCTAACCGCGGGAGGTTTTCGTGCTTTTCCTTTCCATGAAACGAAAAGGCGAGTTAGTACCATCTAAAAGTCCTCCACGAAGGAAATTTATCACAGTACTTGATCCAAGAGTCTCTGTCTTTAGAATTGGATACAACATTACACGGCTACTGAGTTGAACATTGTAATCGTAAACTCAAAACTGGGTCGGCTGTTCATCGACGATTATAAAATAAAATAGTTATTTGGAAACTTTCGGTACATTGCAATCGTTCAACATTGCAATCGTTAAATATTTAATAAGTTAAAAGCTGTTTCAATATAAAACTCTAAGCCCGTGGTGATTAACACTAGTAACCACTTTTTACGTAACTACATTTGGCATAAAAAGTATAAATAAATAAATAAAATATGTAACATAAAAAAATTATGAGTGTGCCTAACTGCAAATTAACCCATTGTTACGAAATATATACTTCTAAGAGAAAGTGGTGGAACAATTATGATTAAACTAATCTTTTATTTTGTATCTTTTTGGTTTTAGTTAATTAGTATTTTAATTCAAAATAGAATTCTAATTAAGAAATAAGAACATTTAACCATAAAGGTAATCGAATAAATATGAGTAAGTTTTAAAATAGCAGTATGTTTTAAATTTTAAAAATATTAATCATATGCTATAGAGAAATAATTACGTACATTAACGTGCTTTAAGGGTAAAAACTGGAACAAAGAAAACTTAATATTTTTTTATTTTGATAATAAACATAACACTCATACATTGATTTAAAAAAAAAGGTAGTAATAACAATAAGGAAAAAAATCTAAGAATCAAACTCTTGTTTAGTTATCGAATGAAAAAAAAATATTTTAAGAAAGTAAACAAACACTTTTGGACACTATTCTAATAAATACACTTTCAAAACATGGTACAGTATCAATAATGCTTAAAAATATATATAAATAACAATCAAAAATTAGTTTCAATAATTCACTGAACCTTGGTGTATACAGTAAAATGAATGGAATGATTGTACAAACCAAAAAGTTTAAACATAAAAACCTTTAACAGGGTGTCTCAAAAATTCTACTCTTTGAAAAATCAATAACATAAAAATGAAAGAAAATAGAAATGTTAGGTTTGCTACGTTCTGCTTAGGAAACGAGATTTCTTTACCAATTTTCAAAATTAGTTAAATAATTTCGTCACGCATGGTGTTACTAATTTAGGGTAGGCAAGTTTTTGACATATGTCAGTTTTTAGCAATTTTAACTATGGCCATCACATCAAAAACTTTTAACCAAAGCATTACATTTATGCGCTGGTATAAATATTTTTATTTTAAATAGAACATTGCCGATAGTATATAAAGGATTAAATATTTTTTGATGGAATTTATTATATGTTGCGAAAAAAAGTATTGAAAAAACTTTCAGTTTTTCATACAATTTTAGTATACATTTATTATATGTTACAGTTTAAAAGTCAGGCACCTGAGAGAATTCAAAATCATAAAAATAAAAGGGAAAAGAAAGGAAAATAGCGCAAAATAACAACGAAAGAAACTCTTATCATTTCAAAAATATGGAAAATAAAAAAATAAAAGTTTTTGATTCTATTTAAAAATCCCTCATAAAGATAAAAATTCCCAAATAACTAAAATATTAAAAGAAATCTGAATATAAAGTGAATTTTTTCTAGTCATTAAAACTAGTTTCTACTTTAATATAATCAATTTTTATTATATATTTATGCAAAAGCATACTTTTATATACTTAATATATAACATATTTTAAGAATGAAAAGATTTTGACCAGTTTTTGACAACAAAAACCAAACTCTCTTGCAACTTTTAACAATTTGTAAGTATAACACTGTTTGCTGAAACAACAATGCACAATATTACAGAAATTTTCTTCAGATTTCAAGTGAAATGGGCTGTCATGCAGCCAAAAACATTGTTAAAGAGTATTTCAGTCAGCAGTGCCATCGGTTGATGAACTTTTTAACTAATTTTGTATTTCGATAGACATAAAACATTTTATTTCCTATGCAGAACACAGCAAACAACATTCTACCTTCTTAATAATTCTAATTAATGATCGTGTCAAACAAAACTTTTTAAATATTTCAAGTATTCAAGTTCTGTTCCCAAATTTTTCATGTAAATCAATATTTCATATGATAAAGTATATTTTGATTGAAAAAAAATGTGGAAGTTTAAATTTTATTTCAGCAAACATATTGTAGAACCACTGAAAGACCTGCATACAGAAACAAACATGAAATTATATATGTTACAATCCAATTATCATGTTATTAATAGCAAAAGTGATTACCATTTTTGAATGGAACTTTCAATTCCAAAGAACTGACTAATAGTTTTTAACGTAAATAATAATTCATAAGATGCCACCATTAGTATTTTCAATTTTAATAAATAAGCAGCAATATTAAAGTAAACATGAGTTCAATTGTACATGAATAAAAATCATTATTATTGGTTAAACTTTTTTTCCTTACACTATTATTGTAACACGAACCAAAATTTAAACCAAAGTTACCATAGTTTCAAAACAAATCCTGCTTTTAATATTTTGGCACAGCAAAAACACTAAAAAAAGTGTTTACAGTAAAAGGTAGTTCACAAAATTTAAAAAGATTAAAGTATAAAATTTTAGTCACAAAAAAACAATTTTAAAACACAAACAAAAAACGTTTAGGACAACAATAGAATGTGCAGTGAGCAAAAAAAAAGCATACCACCCTAAGCAACTTTTGATTTAATGATTGGATCAGCATGTTCTAGGAATCAATATTAATGGTTCAAAGGGGTGACCTCAAATATGCTAATTAATTAGTGCAGACGATATTTTAAGTTATGAAATCAGACACAAAAATACATTTTCTCTGAATAAACATAAATTTTTTTTTATAATAGACATAACTTTTTGTGGGACCCCCCCCCCCTTGTATTTTGGGGATCAGTCGCATTCTGGGAAATATGGTCTCAATGGTTTGGTCAGGGAGAAAGTTTGGGCCCCTTAATACTAATTTAACTACTTGTGTATTTTACATCTCAAGAACTTTTAAATCAAATTGAAAAATTTTTGCACACAATTATAAACTTTGTTTTCCCAACAATAATCCCATGCAAAATAAATTTTTTAATAAATATTCATTTTCATTATTTTATTTTATAACAGTGGGAAAAAAATTTTAATTGTAAAATAAAAAAAATTTACATCATTATAAGGAAGTTAATTTCAAATGGCAAAATACAAAATTTGAGCGAAATCAGTTGAATAATTTCAGAGAAGTCGAATTTTGAAAAAGTCGTTCTTTTAAAATCTTATCATTAGATCAAAAGTTATTCAGAGTAGTCCGTTTCTTATTTGGAGCACTGTACAATGGTCACAGAAACTAATTTACTAATAATGACTTTCAGGTTTGAACAAGAGACTAGCATAACTTCCTATTATGGTATATCTGCCAACTTATATATCTGTAAACATTTAACTTACATCTTCTTTCACACTAACACATCACTTTTTAAACGAGTAATATGTACAAAATGATATGCAATGAGCAAAATGTTAAACATCAGTAAAAAAATAAAATTACGATATAAATTTTAAACAATCATTGAAAATTAACTAACATCATCATGGTCACAAACTATAAAAGATCAAAATCAAAGTAACGCCATTAAGATAATACAGACAATTAAGACATTGAATAAAGCGAGCAAAGATTAGAATATTTTGAGATATGATTTATTTTTCTACGAAATGCTTTTATTAAAAAATAATGATACCTGAGTTTCTAATATACCTGAGTAAAATTTAATATTATACAAATTAATTTAGTTAAATAAGATTAAATGGTAAATAACTTAATAAAGTTTTGTCATATTTATCATTACACATAAAAAGTTTACCAACTTTTTCCTGAATTAAATCCTTTCGATTTCGTACGTTTCTGTAGAATTCAACATTATACAAATAAATTCAATAATTTTTTTCGTGTGATTTAGCTTTAAGCAAACATAATAGAATTTCGCTAAATTAAACATTACAAAAACACTTGAGAATTTTTTTTTTTAAATTTCACGATGCACAATTACATTTAATAAAAACATAACAACTCACATTTGCGTTTTAAGAATAACAAAAAAAGCATTTTATATTGCAAATTGCATGCTTTTTTTTAAGTTAGTTTTTTCCTTAAATTCTTTTTACGTTACTTTTTACATAAGTTTTGTACAATCTAATATTATACAAATGAAATTAATAGAGATAAGAATCGACATTCAATATTAATTTAATCAAATCTGGTTAGATTACACAAAGATAGAATTTTGAAAGATAACATTACATAAATAAATTTAGAATAGTCCTTAAGAATTTAATTCTAAATAATTAGGTTAAAGATAAGGTTTTGTAGTACTTAACATTACACAAAATAAATTTAATATTGTTTTTAATGTTTTAGCTTTAAGCAACTCGGTTTTTGTCAGATTTAAAAATACGAAACATTTAGTATAGTTTACTAAGATTTTACATAACACAAACTTAATCGAATTTTGTAATATTTAACAACACACATTTATATCTAAAGAATTACAAAAAATACATTTATTGTTGATAACTGCATACTTTCTGTTAAATGTCTGCATAACAGATTATCATTATTACTTCAAATTTCACATTGGATGTTAACAATGTTTTGAGAGCCAATAAATTTAAAATTAAATAATGCATACCAACACAAACAATTTTGAACATTAATTTTATTTTAACATAATACTGAGAAACTTGCTTTTTTTAAAAAAAAAAAAAAAAAGACGTTTATTTAAATATATAATCGAAAAGATTTTTTGAAAAACAGTGCTCAGGATTTTTTGAAGGAAAAAACCTCGTTTTAATTTCTAATAGCTTAAAGTAGCAAAATATTTATATGAAAAGAGAATTAGACAAATGTCTGATATTCCTCGCAAATATTTGTATCAAATTAAAGTGAAATACAAAATGATAAACTACGTGTCAAAACTTTCACACTATTTTTTGTTTTTATAATTTTTCTTTTTATTGGCTTATCACTTTCAAGCAATAAGGCCTTTAAGTGTATGAATACATAGAGCAACAAAAATGTAAAAAAAAAAATTTAAAAAAACAATGTTATTGAACACAATACAAGCCTTTTAAAGGCAAATACACTATGATCTTTATTTTTTAAATATTTACAATGATTCTTTTCTCAGCTCAGTAACTGAGATATGTTTAAAAAAAATTAAGTTGCAAATTTACTTTGTTTTTATAACTGCTAAGGCAATAAAATGAAAATAGAATTACAATTATAGTCAGAATAATGATTTATATTTTTTATAAGTTTAAAAGCACAATCATAAAACTATCATAAATGTGTATGTAAGTTTAATTTATTTAAATGTAGTGGACGTCATAATCATTCTTAATAAAATTGATATGTTTAAGAAATAAATACAAAGCCTTAAATTTTAATACCACATCATTTTAAATATAAAAATAAAGTTGCACTTAAAATGTGTAAAAGTTGACAATCATGCACTTTTAACGCGGCTAGGCTTAGTTAGCAAGGCTTAAGAAATTCATGTTTACGATAATGAAGATTCACAATTTAATATAAAATAAAAAATTTTAACAAACCATTTTTCACCCTTTAATTGCAGTACTTATGTTAAATTGCTACTGCTTCTTTTTCTGAATTTTTGGTTGCAGCGATCACACAACTGCACTTAGGTTACTTAACATCATAGCTCTAGCTGTTTTGTTTTCTGATGATATTTCCATTAAGAGTGAAATAACAAACTGTTATATTTTGATACAGCGTAAAAGCATCTACACAGAATTATCAAGTCCCTTTTAAATATTTTTGAATTACTAATATTTTGTGCAGGGTAGAATCATTTCCTATCATATTTATTAAATCAAGAATTAAATATTAAAATATTAAAAAGAAATTTTGCTATTAAAAAAATCTTTCCTTGCAGTTGCAGTTAATTTATGTCGCACTAGAGCTGCACAATGTGCTATTGGCGACTGTCTGGGAAACATCCCTGAGGTTGATCCAAAGGAAAAAAAAATCTTTCAAAACAAGTTAAAGAAATTGTAAGTTGAGCTACTATTTATATATTTTATTTATTGATAATACTATACAATCTCAGGATTAATTTTGAAATTTTCAGTAATATTTACGCTATTTCAAAAAATAGCATGCCCAGTTTGAAAAAATAAAGAATCAAAAATGATCAAAAAAATAAAGAAACATCCAATTTTTAACATAAATGATTCAAGAAGAAAAAACTGATATAAATAGAAATGAATAATTACGAAAAGTATTAAATCTTCATATGAAAGATTGCAAGACAGTAATATGCCACTTCTGAAATATACCATGACAAAATAAATACGTAGTAGAATGACAAGAAACTATTAATACAAATCATTCCGACTTGTCCACCACTTTTTAATTTTTTTTTTTCATTTTTTAACTCATCACTGTCTCACAGTAAAGCCATCCCAATTTGAAGAGACGTGTGAGAAAATATACTTGTCAAGCAGTCATCATCCTCCTACATTCATCCTTTCATCTTCTGAAATTTTTGTTTTGGTTCCTAGATATTAGTTGTTTCCTAAGACGCCTTAACGTCTGAAGAAGTTTCAATTGAATCTGATGTTGGGACCTGTAAAAAAATATGTTAATATAAGTTAAGTTATTATATTAAAAGGGTAAAATCCTAGAATAAACCGCCTCTTGGAGACTTTTTGAAATCTCGCCAAGTTGGCGATTATTACTCGCGTCAAAGTTGTTTTTTGATTATTAAAAAAAGCACTTTAAATTGTTAAATATTTATTAAACTATTTTTAATAAAATAAAATAAGAAATAACTTGCTATAAGGTTGCGACATATCTCCCCGAAATATCTTTCAGAAACCTAGTTTGGCGAGATTTCAAAAAGTTGCTTGGCGAGATTTCAAAAAATCGCCAGGGGGTGGGCTGTTCTAGGATCTACTCCATTAAAAGTTGTTACATTAAAAATGTTAAAAGTCACAAATTTGATTAAATACGTTAAATTCCATTTAAAAAAATGCATTTAATGCAAACGCTAAATTCAGATTTACACCTTTGAGTAAAGCGTCCTTTTAAAAAGACAAATAATATGCTTGAAGTGGGATGAATGCAAATGGCGTAGTGTGGGTATTTCGATCCTGACTGGTTTTTGAAACGTGGCTTTTGTTTACGTTAGCAACTGTTCTTTCCATCTATTTGGAGTTAACCAAGCCCGTCAAGTATCAATTTGCTTAAGTGACACATTCTATATTCTTTCACTAAGATTTCAATTCTTTCGCTATATATTTCTTACTTCACGCAAATACAGGCACGAAATCATGCAGAACATAAATAAACTAATTATTCATCGAAGTTGTAAGATACACAAAACAAAAATATATCACGGTTACAATAAAATACATAAACAAATAATCAATCCAAGTTAAGTAAAGACGTAGAATGAATTATATTTTCACAAATTCGATGTGCGACACGGCTTTGTATTTAATTAACTTCACGTTATTTTACATCCTAACTTATATGGAGAGACTTATCTCAACTTTAACAATCCATTTTCCTTATAAACTATCAACTTGGCCAGGATAGCCTGGTTGGTTGGACACTAGGCCCATGTCCAAGAGTTCGTGTGTTCGATCACAAGGAAGAGTAGTAAATAGTGACTGATGCACGTACTGTTCCAGGAGCGCCCTCGTCTTCTGGATTGGGTTCAAAATTACTACGCTACGGAATTCAACATTAGTAGTCGTAAACCCAAAAATTGGGTCGGCTGTTCAACGATGGATGTTTAAAAAAAAAACTATCAACAAGGGAGGAGGTGAGCCAGTTTTCAAATAGAAATGAAGAAAGTCTGTTGGAAAAAAGGCAGCACAGTAGAAGAAAGTCAGTGCCCCTGCGCACACAGAGCACCCCTCCAAGTACTGCCAACGTTTCAATACACTCTTCAGATCATCCTAACTTTTCTATTCTTTTTAAATATTTTTCAGTACCAGCATAACATCCTGGCACACAATGCCACCCTGGAGACGACAGGACCAGTTCTAAGGATCCGGTCGTCGGTACCCCGGGAAGGCGAAAACAAAACTCAGTTTTGTTGTCCGGCAGCCACGTTAATTGGTAGAATTCATTTTTTTTCCTCCATCAAATCACTCAGAACACACAGCAATAGCCCACTAGCCAAATCAAAACTAATTGGCCATTAATTTAATTGTAATTGGTCATGAATTATAAATTAACTGATTGTAATTACTCATCACTAAGGCCCGGATTTTGATGACATTTGCATTTGCAATTTTTTTGCATTTTTGGACATTTTTTGTCTTTTAGAGCATTTTTTTAGATTTATAGGGCATTTTTCTTGAAATTTTGGGGCGTATTTTGCATTTTAATGCATTTTTTAAAGTTTTCTGTTAATTTTTTACAATTTTTATTATTTTTTATCAATTTTCATTATTACACTGGCTTCCAAACAATAAAGAAAATCTATAGGAATTTTCCGGAAAAGANTCCCATAACAAATCAAACCTCTGGGGGTACTGAACCAGAAAAGTTTCCTTGTCTTCTGGATTGGTTCAAAATTACTAGGCTACGGAGTTGAACATTAGTAGTCGTAAACCCAAAAATTGGGTCGGCTGTTGTACTAGTTACAATGCCACCCTAGAGGTGACAGAACCAGTTTTATGGATCAGGTCATTGGTACCACGAGAAGGCGACTCGGTTTTGTTTTTCTGGCAACAAATAGCAGAATTAATTTTTTTCTCCTCTATCAAATCACTCAGGACACACAGCAATAGCCCACTAGCTTAATCAAAACAAATTGGTCATTAACTGGAATTTAATTGCAATTGGACATTAATTGTTAATCAACTTATTGTAATTTCTCATCACTCAATTCTTCATTGATTATCTGTATTCACACTTGTAATCATAGATACCGTAGCCTCTGTAACTGGATTAATTAATTATGTCATCAAAACTTAATTTGTTATAACATAAGTTACTTAGGATACTTTTGTAATGTCTTTAATAAGAGGATCTCCTCTAATATTACTTTATTAACAATTGTAATCCCGCATTTGTTACCTATTGTTATCCTGATAATTTTCTGTAATTTTAATATATTTTAGTATGTTATATACTGTTACAATTTGTAACTTATACAATGCATTGTAACTATGTGTAATACTGTAAATGTAACTGTAACACTGATAATTCCTAAGAGGTAACCCCCCTTCCGACTGGTACGCACAACCCCAATGCAATATTTTATTCTAATTTCCTTTAACAGTTATCCAAGTGATGCTATTCCCCCTTAATTTTAATTTATAATTTCCATTTTTAACTTAAAACTGTAATTGCTTTACTTTTGTAATTATTATTTTCCATGTCCTAACCCCTTACTTTTCAGCAAGCTCAGACAGACGAGATTTGTGGGTCTGTAGGGTTGCAGGATTGGCGGGACCGAGCACTCGTCTTCCGGGTAAAGACTGCGTGGTTTCTGTGTCCGGGAATGTAGACAAACTTTGAAAATAAAATTTGACAAAAAATAAAATCTAGACAAATTCAGCTTGTATCGATAGGAAAAGCGACTGAAACCTGTCATGTGATCAGTTGAACCTTCAAAATGTGCGCTGTCTAGCTAATCGGAAAGTGGTCATAATTTCGATTTCATTATTTCATAGCTACATGCACGAAAGGTGGTTAATAAAAAGTAGTTAAAAATAAATAAATAAACGGCCCTAAAGCTGAACAAAAGTTAAGCATAGACTTATATTTCAAAATGTAATAGTAATTATTTTCAACAACATGTAACAAAATGGTAGCTACCTCTTTTCTCTTGATGAGGCATAAGATGTTAACCCACAGAAATGAAGCACATCCAACGTAGGCCACTCTAGTGTAGGGAGGTAGGAAACAGAAATTGATCGCTTGAGCGGGCAACCAGAAGCAACAACTCACCTAAAAATAAAGTGAATCACTTTGAATGTAAATGAAACAATACCAAAAACATAAAGAAGATTTATTTGCTATCAGAATAGAGTTCTATAACTGAACATGGTTTAGAATATGAGTCTGCAATTAGCTGATCAGTCGAACAAAAGTTCCGTCGTCACATATGAAATGATGCTTTTCTGGCGAATAATATATTATTTTCATAACTGCTGTAAGTTTGCAACAGTTACTCCTTACTGTTAGGTCAAGTTTAGTCTATTTTTAACCACTTCTCCTTACGTTTATTCTGAAAATGGCGCAAAACGTCAATGTGGAGAAAAGACGCAGTTTTGTTTTTCTCCAAGTTTTTCTTTAGTAAAGAAGAACTTGGAATCTAATTTTTTTATGTTTAAAAACTTACTCCAATGCTGCATTATCTGGACTCATAAAAATTTTCAGAAACTGTGAATAAGGCAGTGAATGTGAAAATTTTCATATCGGTAGAAAAATATCGCCAAATTGGCGATTTCGAAAAAAGTTTAATAGCTTTTAAAATATTTAAATTATGTAAGCAGAGATAGTGTTTCACGGCAAGATATATATAGTTTAAAATTATAGCTTTGATTCACACTTTGTTTAAGTGCTTTAAAGGCACTTAAACGTGTTTTTTTTTTTTTTCTTGGCGAAAGAGTTTTGAAAACCTATGTTAACGCTGATTTGTGAAACTTTGTCTACAAGGAAAATAAAAAAGCCATTGATTAAAGGCCTTACACTTGAAGCAATGCGATGACTTTAAGCTATATATATCTGCTCTCTTCGTGAAGAATTATCTAGGCTTAAAATGTACAAATAACATACATATTTTAAAAGTTATTAAACCTCTTAAAAATAGATAATTTGGCCATATTTTTCCACCTAGATGAAAATTATCAAAATCTTATTCTCAGCTTTTGCAAATTTTTATGAACCCAGATAGGTAATGTAGCATTGAAGTAAGTTTTTAAATATTAAAAAATTTGACCACAAACGCTTTTTATGTTCACAAAATTGGCCTAGCTCCATATTCACGTTTTGCGTTATTTTCAAAATAAGCGTAGATAGCGCTGTCTTTATATAAGTTAAACTTCACCAAATAGTCATGAGTAACAGTTGCAAACACAGCAGTTATAAAAATAGCATATTATTCACACGAAAAACATAATTTCATATTACGACGGAGACTTCGAAAAACAGACTTTGTTGTCATCGAGAGTATTGACAAAAGAAACAAAATAAAAATTTCACTGAACATATAATTCCGGTGTGGTGTTGCTATGCCAAATGATATTGCCCCAACTCCTCCTAAAAGTTTATCAACAAATTTTTGAGACACCCTGTATAATTTAAATTAATAAAAATTTTCAGAATATAATAATGATTTTCTTTTAAATAAATATATAATTCATCGAACAATGCATTGAATTCAATGCAAATTTATGCCTCAACTTTGCCAAGGCTTTTGATAGCATTAATTGAGAAAAAATTTATGTATTCAAGATATGTTGCTTTCCCCTATAAATAACCAATATAATTAAAAGCCTACATGAAAATAGTATTGGGGAAATTTTAGTAAATGGTGCAGCAATACAGAGTTTCAACATCAGAACTGAAGTCAAAGAGGTCTGCGAAATTCTGGAATGCTGTTTAATATAGTTGTTACCGTGAAATTGGTGGTTGTTGACTTACACCGGTAAACATTGATAATCACATTGTCGCTTTAGTAAATTATATACTAGGTCTAGTTAAGTGCCACTACCCGGTAAACATTTGCACGATGTGTCCTACATTGATGTTTTTTTTTAAGGTTCAGTGCCACTGCCTGGTACACATTTGCCGCTATACATTAAACTAATATTTTTTTAAGGTTCAGTGACACTGCGTGGTATACATTTGCAGCCATACTCTACACCAATATTTTTTTAAGGTTCAGTGAGACTGTCCAGTATACATTTTCCCGTATTCCCTACACTAATGTTTTTTAAGGATTAGTGACAATGCCCGATATACATTTGCCGCTATACCCTACACTAATGTTTTTTTAAGGTTCAGTTACACTGCCCTGTATACATTAACCGGTATACCCCTTACTAATGTTTTTTTAAGGTTCAGTGACACTGCCCGATATACCCTTCACTAATGTTTTTAAAGGTTCAGTGCCACATCCCTATATACATTTGCCGGGATACCCTACACTAATGCTTTTTTAAGGTTCAGTGACACTGTAAGGTATACATTTGCCTGTATACCCTACACTAATATTTTTTTAAAGTTCAGGGAGACTGCCCGATATACATTTGTCCGTATATCCATCACTAATATTTTTTAAGCAGTGACACTGCCTGGTATACATTTGCCGCTATATCCTACACTTATGATTTTTTAAAGGTTCAGTGACACAGTCCGGTATACATTTGCCGGTATACCCTACACTAATGCTTTTTTAAGGTTCAGTGACACTGCACGGTATACATTTGTCGGTATACCCTCAGTGACACTGCCTGATATACATTTGCTGCCATACCCTACGCTTATATTTTTTAAGGTTCGGGGAGACTGCCCGATATACCCTTCACTAATGTTTTTAAAGGTTTAGTGCCACATCCCGATATACATTTGCCTGTACACCCTACACTAATGCTTTTTTTAAGGTTCAGTGATACTGCACGGTATGCATTTGTCAGTATATCCTTCACTAATGTTNTGTTTTTTTAAGGTTCAGTGACACTGCCCGATATACCCTTCACTAATGTTTTTAAAGGTTCAGTGCCACATCCCTATATACATTTGCCGGGATACCCTACACTAATGCTTTTTTAAGGTTCAGTGACACTGTAAGGTATACATTTGCCTGTATACCCTACACTAATATTTTTTTAAAGTTCAGGGAGACTGCCCGATATACATTTGTCCGTATATCCATCACTAATATTTTTTAAGCAGTGACACTGCCTGGTATACATTTGCCGCTATATCCTACACTTATGATTTTTTAAAGGTTCAGTGACACAGTCCGGTATACATTTGCCGGTATACCCTACACTAATGCTTTTTTAAGGTTCAGTGACACTGCACGGTATACATTTGTCGGTATACCCTCAGTGACACTGCCTGATATACATTTGCTGCCATACCCTACGCTTATATTTTTTAAGGTTCGGGGAGACTGCCCGATATACCCTTCACTAATGTTTTTAAAGGTTCATTGCCACATCCCGATATACATTTGCCGGTATACCCTACACTGCTTTTTTAAGGTTCAGTGACACTGCACGATATACTTTTGTCGGTATACCCTCAGTGACACTGCCTGATATACATTTGCAGCCATACCTTACACTAATATTTTTTAAGGTTCAGGGAGACTGCCCGATATACCCTTCACTAATGTTTTTAAAGGTTCAGTGCCACATCCCGATATACATTTGCCTGTATACCCTACACTAATGCTTTTTTTAAGGTTCAGTGACACTGCACGGTATACATTTGTCAGTATATCCTTCACTAATGTTTTTTTAAGCAGTGACACTGTCTGGTATACATTTGCCGTTATACCCTACACTTATGTTTTTTTAAAATTTTAGTGCCACATCCCGATATACATTTGCCTGTATATCCTACACTGATGTTTTTTTTAAAGGTTCAGTGACACAGTCCGGTATACATTAGCCAGTATACCCTAACACTTAAGTCTTTTTAAGGTTCAAGGTTCAATGACACTGCCAGGTATACATTTGACTGGTACTCCAAAACTGATGTTTCTCCTAATCTATCCTCAGCAGATATTAAAATATCGAATAAATATAATAATTCCAACGAATAATTTAATATCAAATTTGATATAACAAATATCATGGACATTCACCAAAGCGAATATGTGATTGTTGACATTCACCGGTGAAAGTAAACATTCTCTTGATTTCGGTAACATAGTCATTGACTCGACAATGCGATCCAAAAACTGGATGATCCAACTTATACTTAAAAATTCATTTAATAAAAATAAGTTTTATTAAATGAATAGTACTTGTAAAAGTAAAAATGTTGTATTGTACAGGAAATGATGTAAAAGTAACTTACTGCATATGTACTTAGGAATTTAGCTTTCAGTTCAGCAAAAACATCTTCTTTGCCTTCCAAAAGACTCATGCCTAAAATATTAAATGAATATTATTATTATTGTTATTTCAATTTTATTTATTCACTTATTCATTTTTGTACTGAAAGAACATTAGCAATTTTTTCCGGTAAACTTCCACTATTTCAATTTAAAAACTGAAACTGGACAATATAAATTACACAGCTGTCATATACATTTTTAAATTCGCTATGAAATTGCAAAAGCGACAATGATACAAGAGAGACTCGTAAATTTAAGCAAGCAATCAATGAATGCCATGTTAAGTGTGCAGCTCAATTTTTGAACTAAATATTGACATTTGAATTTATCAATTGAATTGTAGTCAAGAAATAAAAATTTAAATCTATTAAATACAGAGTATCCAATAAAAAACAGACCCACTTTGAATAACAACTATAAAACCACGATTTGAGGAGGGGGAATACTGCATCATCATTATTAGAAAAGCAATATATTTTGAGAAATGAATCTTGTTCAAACAGTTTAAAGTTTTGCCACTGTATCTCTAAGACAATTGAACCAGATTAATAAAAATTTGTGCACAATTGTAAATGTCGTTTATGTAAAAATAACTTCATGCAACTATATTTTTTGGATTATTATTTTTTATTATTTAATAAGGGTCAAATAGTCAAAAACCTTTGTATGTTAAGATTTATAAATTTTTACTTCAATAACTATATAAGTTTAAATGAAAAAATACATAGTTAATGAAGTAAATGTTCAATGAAGATTTAACAAAACCGGTATTGCAATCGGTCAAATAACTTCCGATAAATACAATTTCAACGTACAGTTTCTGGAGCAAGTATATATTTTTATCAACATTTTCCTCTACTAAAAAAACTAAAACCACGAAATAAATTCAGGAAAAATTAATAGATTTAAACATTTGTTTAGACCTTTATTAATTATTTTTATTTGTCAAATTCAAATAAATTTGCCTAAATAAAGCAATTCTTTATAAAGCTTAAAGTTCATTCTCAGACAAAAAAAAAAAAAAAAGGATTCTACCTTCAAATTAACCTACAGAAAAATTATATCAATACAATTTATTTATTTTTGAGTACTTTTGCTTCATTTTATTCACTTAGAAGTATGTTATAAAATCTAGTTACCGAATCTAAAATGTAATATACAAGTATTTTTAAAATATTCTCGTAGCCTAACTATGCAGCTAGGTTTAATGAAACACATTTCAAAAACTAAATGAAATAAGAAATATCCAAAATTTTAAAAAAGTGCTTTCAGATAATTCACCATTGGTAAACATTAAAAAAAAAAGAACGTTTAATGAAAATTTTGCATCAAAGGGTTCAAAAGGAAAAAATTATGATCGCTTAAAATTATGATCACTGGTCACCCATTGGTCAAATGCTTTTTTTTTTCTGGCTTCGCCACAACATTTCAAACCATGGATTTCAAAAACTGTCTAAATTGATGTTGGTCGTCGGATTGGTTTTCAAATCCTGGCTATATACGTGTTTCAAGAAGTCGCAAAATACTTTCCTTCTTCATTACTCATATTTATATTAAAATCCCAGGCAAGACAGCTATTATAAGTTAATAATAAAAAGAATATTAAAATACTTTAAATTATTATTAAGTAAATACATTAAAAATGACTAATGGTGAAAATAAAAAGAAAAAAAGAATTCTAAAAAAATTTTCAAACAGCAGCGGTCGCCATAGCAACGCACGCAATGACGACGCATGCGCACTGTTTACTATTACTCTTGAACACAGTTGAAAAGTGTAATGACGTCCAAATAAGGTGCTCCCGCCATGAAACCCAAAACAAGACCCGTTTAGCCAATGGGTAATAGATTCCCTTATTTTTCTGAAGAAAATCCTTAAAAGTAATTTAAATTTATTAAGCTTATTATCTTTGAAAAATATAGAACTGGCTTATTAACAAAAGTGCAAATTGTTTATTAAAAAGTTACCATTCCGTGGCTTAATACTATATAATTAGTAATTGGCAAACCAAATAGTCAGTTGGCGAATATTTGCTATGCAGTATTCGTCCAATATCATTGTTATAATCCTTAGAGGATAGAACACTCGCCCCCATTGAGGTGACCCAGGTTTGAATCCCAGGGTAGACTGTTCTATACGAATTTTGCTAGCTACTCGCACTGACCACAGTGCCTACATAAAATATCCTCAGTGGCAGACGAATCATGGGTTAGAATTCCTTTGCCTTCGGGCTAACCGTGAGAGATTTTCGAGGTTCCCCTCTCCATCTAAAGGAAATGCGAGTTAGTTCCATCAAAAAGTCCTCGACCAAGGCTAATTTGTCCGGAGCTGATCCAGGAGTTTCATTGTCTTATAGATTGGTTAATATTACAAGGCTACGGGTTAAATATTGACAGCGGTAAACTCAGAATTGAGTCGGCTGTTCAATATTATAATACCTAATTCTTCAGAGCAAAGTTTAACATATTAATGATATGAACACAGAATAAAAGTATTAATGTGTATTTGTAATGTTCTTCAGTCGCTGAATTTAATTTACATGGTAATTTACAATAAATTTGCAGTAGTGTTTAAATTATGAATTCAAATTTTCAGTTTTTAATACAAATAATACGATTTAAGTTATTTGTTTGAGACTACTTGCAAAAAAAAAAAAATGATATTCATAACTTGTGATAAATTGCAGAATTAAGTGAGTAATATTATCCTATTTTCTTATCCGTCAAATGTTTATTTGACAATTCAATGTCTAATACAGGGGTCGCCAAACTTTTTTGATCATCGACCCCTACATAATTTTTCGAAGTCTCCATCGACTCCCATGAAAGTAATTTTCTGTTAATTAAAATAAAACTCTATTAGATACTGTGTTTGCACATTTATTTTATGATTTTAAACATTTATTTAAGTAATAGTACATTGTGTAACAATAGTTTTATGAAAAATATATTAATGTTGAAATATAAATACCTTAATATTTATGAAATAATAAGTAATTATAAGTAAGTAGAAATAATAAGTAAAGTAACTACGGATTTATTGCTTCTTAATCAATGACATGGGTGTGCCTGGTGTTTTTTTTTTTTTTTTTGCAAGGTTCGTTATATTGGGTTCAAAATTGGTCAATTTTAATCTTAAATCCCCTCGAAACTCCACATTTAATTTATTTCTGTTCTTAGTTAAGATTGAATTTACGTGACTGAAACCGGCTTCAACCATATAGGAACTTGGAAATGCTATCATAAATGGCTGAGCTATTTCGTAAAGTCTTACATATTTTTGCATTATATTTATATTTGTCCAAAATTTGCTTATTGTTAAATTTTTAAAAAGCGTCTTTGCTTCAAATCCCCATAATAATTCAGCAAGCTCATCTTGCAGGTTGATGTCCATATTTTCAATTTGAGCAGAAAATGGCACAATAATCCAATCAGGGATGTCAATGTTTTCCAAATCAACAAAGCGCAGTTTAAAATCATCGCTCAATTTTTGAAGATGACCTGTATATATTTCCATGTCTTCTTCTTTTATTTCTAACTGTCGCAGATTTGAAAAATATTGATAATCCTTACGTAGCAATGAAGATCTAAATAAATTTAATTTTACTTGGAAGCCTAACAGTATTGTTTGAACTTCTATAATTGTTACATCTTTTCCTTTCGGCTTTGTTTGGACATCATTAAATTTTTCAAATAAGTCCACTAAATAAAAAATACGGTTCTTATTGTTTTGGAGTTCATCAATCAGAACAGGGTTTATTTCCCTGAGAAATTCGGTCGTGGAGTCAAATAACTCAACGAGCCTTTGCGAGCATACACCTCTAGACCACCATCTAACTTCGGTGTGCAGAAGTAATTGGTTAAATAACTCGTTGTTTTCCTCACAAAGTTTGGAAAATAATCTTGATTTAAGAGGTTGGGCTTTAATTTGATTGATACACTTAATACAAAACTGTAAAGCTTTATGTAACTCTGGACTCAGATATTTTGCTACTAAGTTGTTTCTATGCAACACACAATGAATAGTACGTATACCAGGCACTTTTTCCTTGAGAAATGTAGCAAAACCTCGGTAACGCCCTACCATTGCAGGTGCCCCATCTGTGGCTACCGCTATTATATTTTCAAGTGGAATATCGTAATATATTTAAATATTCTTGAAAACTAAAAATTGTCTCTCCTTTTCCATCAGTTTCAAGATATTTAGCAAATAAAAATTCATCATGACTTGTCCTTTCATTTTACTGAAATATCTAACGTGCACCATAAGAATAGCAGAAACGCCAATAACAGATTCATCAAGTTAAATAGAAAACTTGCAATTTTTTAGCTCTGAAACTACCGTATTTTCTACTTCTTCAGTCATTTCGTCAATACGCCGTTTTACAGAATTTGCACTTAATGTCAATGATTTTAAAACATCAACGGAGTCTTTTTTCATTACATTCTCAATGACGTCTTTAATTGCAGGTATAGCAATTTCTTCAGCAATTGCGTGTGGTTTTCCCCCTCTTTATTATATTAAGCGAAATCTTGTACGAAGCTATTGATCCTCCTTCAGTTTCAACTTCAGTAGACTGCTTCATAAAACTTCTTAAAGTTGGTTGACATGTGAATTTTTCTTTAAGTTTCTTGAAGAATTCAAGTTCTTTACTTTTTTTTATCTGGGTGAACCCTATCAAGATGATCTTTCAATTTTGACGGTTTCATATAGTCAATTCAAAAAGTTTTTTCACATAGAAGACACATAGGAATCGTTTAATTTGGTTGTTATAAATGATGTCTGATATTAAGTCAATTCTAAAATAATTCACACATTATACCTACTCAATTAGGTATGTATGATTTGCGTATTAAGAACTGTTTTTTCTTCGAGCCCCAATCGACCCTTCCGTTTCGGATCGACCCCCATTCGACCCCCTGGCTCGGATCGACCCCCGCTTTTGCTAAATAGACCCCTGGGGGTCTATATAGACCACTTTGGCGACCTCTGGTCTAATAAATGAGGTGCCGAAATATTTGTCTCTTAAGTATGCTCAAGAACAATGATTGAACAAAGTCATGGTAGACTGTTGAGATTTTAAAGCTTTCCCCTCCTCACCCCCCAATCCAATTTGCCCCTTCGAATAAATAACATAAAAGCACATTTTTAAATTGCTTATAAAGCAAATAAAAAAGTATGCAAAGTATGAAACATTTTGTCAGTTTGAAAGCCTGTTAAAGTGTTTGTCCCAAAAAAAAATTTTAGATTTAATCAAGATGTTCATAGTTTAGTTGCTTAAAATATATCATACCTGAAAAGTCATAGATGAACTATTTTTTTACTTTTTATAAATGATTTATTTCTAGAAAACGACCAATCATTCGGGGTAAGACCGGATACTCATGTAAACTTACTGCAGAATTTAGAAATACTAAAATTTCGGAGTTAAAATTAGCATACATTTTTATTTCATACGACAATTTAAGAATATTATGCATGTAATTTACATGTGATGTAGTCAAGGTCGTAGTCAGGGAGGGGAACAAATGTATCGGGGCCCGGAACTGTTGAGGACCCAAACGAAATTTCTTACAAAAAATACAGTGTTTATTAGGTAATTAATTTCTTAAAAAAGAAAATCCCAGAGAATTTTCTTTATATCTATATAAAAACTACAATTTATATAAAGGGTCTTCAAAAATTCTACAAAATATGAAAAATTAGGGTTTCTGTAATTTGAGGAAGGGACCCGCAATATATTTTGTCCTGGGGTCTGTAAAACCTTTGTTAGCCTTGGATGTATCTTTCTTCTTACTCAGCTGTATTGCAGGTTTCGTGGGCCCATCATAGACTCGCATCGAGGGAGTGGGGATAAGACAGGGTAGTGACCCAAGAGCAGAGGTTACAGAAACGTAACAGAACAGTACTACCACTGAATTTTGTTAAGATTTGCATATTTTATAAATGCATAAGCTAAACTAAAAAAAAAAAATTTCACTGCAATAACCAATAATTTCGCCATGATGGCAGTTGGGAATAGACCGTTCGTCTCCCAATGAGGTGACGCGGGTTCGAATCCCAGCTGTGACTGGTCGATGAGAATTCCGCATCCAGCTGGTACCCACCATAGTGTTGACCTAAAATATCCACAGTGGCAGATGGAACATGGGCTAGAGTCCCCTTGCAGTCAGGCTTATCGTGGGAGATTTTCGTGGTTTTCCTCTCCATGTAACGCAAATGTTAGTTCCCTTAAAAAGTTCTCCACGAAAGCAAATTTCTCCCGATACTTGATCCAGGAGTTCCCTTGTCTTTTGCATTGGGTTCCAAATTACAAGGCTATGGAGTTGAACATTAGTAGTTGTAAATCCAAAAAATTTTGTCAGCTGCTTAACGACGGTTATAAAATGAAATGACCAACAATTAAAGCTAATTTAAAAATAAAATGACATTACAGAGTAGACGAATTTATCTACACGGGCTCCATGAATTAATCAACAACAACAAGCTAAATACGGTATATCATTCTTGACAAGTAAAGTGTAAGTCAAAGTTTGACCGCTATGAAACAGAAATAATTTCAACGCAATCGAAGAAGTACCCCACTCTTCCATATATATTCATGAAGCCAACTTCGTCAATATGCTCATTACTTATTAAGTTTATTTTTTATAAAAGAAAATAACGTGCACGCTGTTTTCTTTCTGAAAAATAAAATTATCATAAATAAAAATAAATTAAATTGTTCCATGTTCCTTTAATGTAACTCNTCTTTATAATGCCATTACATATTTCTATTAATATAGAAAGTTTCAGAGCTTTTTATTCACTTTACTTTTCTGGGATTTTATGAACTGAAAAATGACAGTTTTCGTGAGAATGACCCATATATTCATGAAGCCAACTTCGTCAATAAGGTCATTACTTATTAAGTTTATTTTTTATAAAAGAAAATAACGTGCACGCTGTTAATTTCTTTCTGAAAAATAAAATTATCATAAATAAAAATAAATTAAATTGTTCCATGTTCCTTTAATGTAACTCAAAAATTTTTTTAAGAAATGTACAAACATTACAGATAATTTAAAAGGAAAAAATATTGTTAAAATTTTCAAAAAAAAAATACTTAATTTGCTCATCAACCACAATGGATTTCAAAATTCGCAGCAGTAAAAATTCACTTAGTTGTTAGCAATTAATAAAGATTTATTTTTTAGAAATTATAAAAAGGTTTTGGAAAAATAAGGCATTTTTTTAAACAAAGTAAAGACCTAAATCTTCTAGAGTTAAACATCACTTAAAAAAACATTTGCTACTCATACAGCGTAAATAATAATGAATCGATTCTTATTATAAAATATTTTTAAAGTGTGGTATAAAGATAAATTTTAAAATAACATTTTATAAAGATTTTACTAAGACTTAAAAACATTATTTGGTCTTTTTTTTTTCTTTTTTTTATAAATATTTTATTTATTTATAGGTAAAGGCTGTCAAAATTGCTACAAGAATTCTATAACAAATAATAGTACATGAATAAACAATAAGTATACATCATATAAGTTTGTATATAAGGGTAAGTAAAAATTGAATGTCTAACACATATTTGCCAGCTTTTAACAAGAGATTTTTCTAAAATGTTCATTTTAGAGCAACAGTAATGTTATTCCTTATACAATTTTCTTAAAGTTTTATAAATTCGATTTTAAATTACTTTAACACACACAATAAATTAATAACTGAAAAATCTTAATAATCATAATAATCATAAATTTAATTGCTGATGAAATTTAAAACTTTTAACTATCTAAATTATTTATCAAGCAATAATTAATTAAGTAATAAAAGAACAGTAAAAATTAATTCGCCACTAAAACTTATTTATTTCCAGTAAAAGGTGAGTGGGGTAAATTTTGATTAATTATGTAATTTTAAATGTTTTACTTCAAAAATTCTGTTAACCACTTCATCATTACCACCTTCAATAATATGGGGTGCAAGACCTTATAGGTTGGTAATAGGAACCATGATAATGGCATTTTCATATTCATTTTCTACGAAATTTAGACTAAAATAGTGGTTTTAGGACGATTTCGGATTAAAACAGTGAAATGAGGAAGTGATTTCGTTCGTTCCTTTGCAAAATAAAAAATTTTATAAAATTCTGTTCGGTTTCTATATAACGTGCGTTATTTCTTAAAATTCTCAGCAAATGATGCATTAATAATTCCTCAAAAAATACATTAATTTCCTAATTATATATCGCACCTGGAATACGTTGAATAAATAGTTAAAATAAATATTGTTAGATGGCAGCACAAGTTACATGCGTAGAAAATTTAGTAGGGAAAAATTAAACTTTTTGTTTACATTTTTCAAAATGTAGCTTTTAAGATTAAGCTATTGCCCACCTGTTTGTTTTTAAATAATTATAATACTAATAACTTTAAACAATGTCACTAATCAATAAAACTATAATTATCTATCTCAAAATCATGATTTGCACGAGTATATTTGTTTACAAACACGTGATATCGTAAAAAATTTCTTACCGGTAAAAAACATTGCCGTTATAACTGGAGCACCTATTAACTGATCAACAATTACTTTTCTCATTGCTCGTATTCCAGATCCAGGTAAAAAGAAGTCTAGAATCCTGTACCAATAAAATAGTGTCGGTCCGATACCTACAATACCCATTGTAGCATAATTTCCAACACTTTTCCAATCCATGGATTTTTTAGTAGGATCAACTCGTAGTAATATTAATTGCTGTGTAACTTCGGCAGCAATATACAATGAACCAAAAGAAACCATACTCATAAGAAGTTGTTTCTTCTGAAATAAATACTTTGTTTTACTTAAAATCGACATGGTTAACGTGTTGCTTATCAACGTAAATAGGCAGAAATAGAAGATGGGGAAAAAGTTCGCACTATGCTAGACCAAATGGGGAAAGTTTTTCCCTTAAATTTATCTGCAGGATTGTAAATTTTTTTATCAGTATTTCTAAGGACATTAAGATAACACATTTTTAGCGTCTTAAGGATTATACTGATGAATTATTGGGTTATGTTATTAATTATTTTTCATTTTAATAAATTATTTGATATTAATTTATAATCAATAATAGTTAATATATAATAATGTATGATCAATATTAATTTATAACTAATCAATATTATTTTCAAAAAATAGCACGATAATTAAATATGTAAAACTTTAATTGCTAAACGTAACAGAAATGAAGGAAATATATACCAGATATTTTTTGATAATTTAATTTACAGGAAGATTTTAACGAATTGTACAATCATAAAAAAAATAACTAAATACATCTATTCAATAAAATGCGTTATAGATTATTTTAAAGAACAGCATGGCAATATAAGCTTTAAAATTGCTATAAATTGTGCATATTTGAAAAATAAAGTTTTCAACGAAAAACTTGAATTATTAATATGCCTACAAAAAAAATGAAATTTTGAAAATGAAGTTAAATCAAAAATGAAAAACTACTCTAAAACCAAATTTTCATTTTATATTTTCGTGGCCTGTCACTGTCCCCCTAATAAACGTTCATTTCATTTTTATTTATTATTTCATTTTTTTATTTATTTATTTTTTTATTTATTTATTTATTTATTATTAACTTTTTTTTTTTCTTTTCTTTTTTTTTGAGCTCTGATATTTAGCAGTAGGAACTCTGACTTTTTCCACGGGCAACTAAAAATGCAAAAAGTGCTGACTAATACAATACAAAATTTTATTAAAAAGAAATTAAAATTAGCAAACTTTTCTAACATATATTTTCAGCTTACTATTGAAATTGAATGAATGCAAAGAATGTTTCTGCTTCAAATATGAATAATTTGAAATGCAAGTCTTATTTACGATTGAATAATTAAATAAAAATTAATTAAGTTTCTACCACTTTTTACATGTATAGTAGGAAAAAAAAACCTAGTTAATACATTTTCTTCAGCTTATATAATAAGATAACTTAAAAATTTTATCATTGCCATTAAAGTAGTAACTAGCAAAAAAAAAAATATTATTGCAGGTTAAACATTCGTTCTTCTAAGTTCAGTTTTCTGCATTATTTTATCGGAACTCTAGGCAATAAATTAATTAATCGATAGTCGTTAATCAAATGACATAATTTAAAGATTAACAAATGTCTTCGTTTTAATTTATATTCGAATTCAAGAAATCACAACGCCATTGAGGATTTTAACATTTCTTACAAGGAATTAATAAATTCGAGGAGGCCTACACTTCATACTTATCAAAAATCATTTTTATAAAATGAAGGTAATAGTTATTAAAAACTAATTTTATGACATAAATTAAATACTTATCGAGAACTAATTTTTTAACATGAATGAAATACTTAGCAAGAACTAATTTTATAAAATTAATAAAATACTTATCGAGAAGTTCTTTTTTAAGGCGAATGATATACTTATCGAGAATTAATTTTATAAAATGAATGAATTACTTATGGAAAACTAATTTTCTAACATGAATTAAATACTTAACGAGAACTAATTTTGTAAAATGAATAAAATACTTATCGAGAAGTAATTTTATAAAATGAATGAAATACTTATGGAGAACTAATTTTAAAACATGAATAAAATACTTAACGAGAATTAATTTTATAAAATGTATGAAATACTTATCGAGAACTAAGTTTATAAAATGAATGAAATACTTTAAAAAACTAATTTTGTAAAATGAATGAAATACTTATCGAGAACTAATTTTATAAAATGAATGAAATATTTATCGAGAACTAATTTTATAAAATGAATGAAATACTTATCGAGAACTAATTTTATAAAATGAATGAAATACTTATCGAAAACTAATTTTGTAAAATGAATGAAATACTTATCGAGAACTAATTTTATAAAATGAATGAAATACTTATCAAGAACTAATTTTATAAAATGAATGAAATAATATCATGAACGAATTTTATAAAATGAATGAAATATTTATCGAGGACAAATTTTATAAAGCTAATGAAATACTTAGCGAGAACTAATTTTGTAACATAAATAAAGTACTTAGCGAGAACTAATTTTATAAAATAAATGAAATACTTATCGAAATATAGATAAGACAAGCAAAAATATATAAAGATTTTTTAAAAGAGAAAAAACATTTTTTTTTAAATATTCACAAATTTAAAAAAAATCTAAATGCAGGAAAAAAATTTGGAAAATAAATTAAGCAAATGAAGTAATCTCGGCATTAGTTCACACGATTGTATCCGAAAAAATAGTGCTTTCTACTATTGTATTAACATAGCCAAAGCAAAACTTTTTATTACAATAGTGTGAAAAGCAACAAAAAAATTGAAGCAAAATTGGAATTTTTAAAGCAAAAATGTAAAATAAAAATAAATAATAATAAAAAAGAATAAAACTAGTAAAAATAGAAAATAAAAACTCAAGAAAATACAGTGTAAAACTCAAAATGTAATATATAAATAACAAATTCAGAGGTACTTAACACTTACAGGCATTTTTTAAAAAATGATTTAAAATGTTTTTGTTACAACTTTGCCAGATTACAAAATGAGAAAATAGAAACATAAATAGAGGAAGAAGGGAATTAACTAATGGCGCGGTCTCACTGAAGTACAGAAGCGCGCTTGATTTGTTTGTTTTTTTGAAATTCTAAAAAAAATTTAAACTTGTTAATTTTTTTAAAAAACATTGTTAATACTTTTTTTCTTCGTTTTTAAAAATCTGTATACCTTTTTCTTAGTTTTCTCTATATTTTTAATCTATTTTATGAGTTCTATGTACTAGCAACTTATGCGCAATAAAAAATAAAGGTAAATGCTAAACAATTTCAACTCTTCCGAAAGTTTTTATTTTCATGTTTAATGTGGTAGCAAAACTTAATCATTCATACTTAATTCTTGTTTCAAAAAAATGCGATTTTGAATAAGTTTATCTACCACTACATTAAATAAATTCAACTTGTATGTGAAATAAATGTTTACCAATTCTCTTTTTCAAGTCAGTT
This sequence comes from Parasteatoda tepidariorum, assembly GCF_043381705.1. Lineage (NCBI taxonomy): Eukaryota > Metazoa > Arthropoda > Arachnida > Araneae > Theridiidae > Parasteatoda > Parasteatoda tepidariorum. The sequence continues at coordinate 16,754,831 of NC_092209.1, forward strand.
TAATTAACATTTCACGACCAAACACTTGGGGGGAAAATAACCTATTTGAAAAACTTAGAAGTTGCCAGTAAAGAACCTGAGTCATTATTATTTCGTTACAAATGAATTATTCTCCATGTTCGCAAATCAATGATTTGAACTTATTTCGTTTACAAACTCTTGCCTGTAACTCAAAGAGGTAACTGTAAACACAAGGGAAATATGTTTATCTATTCTATTTGCACAATGACACAACAACAGTTTTTTTTCCTGTTGCGTCACAATGACACAACAAAAAGGAAAAAAAGTTACTAGTATTTGTATTAAAGAAAAACAACCTGTTAAAGAATACTTATTAATATCTGATTTTGTATTTAACTCCATAGCCTCACAATGACATAGAAAATAGTTTTTTCTGTTGTGTCACAATGACTCAACAATTAGCGACTACCTGTATTTAACTCCATAGCCTTGATATTTAGAACTCAACCTCAGGGTTCCCACCAGTCTTATATAATAATAATAAATGAAAACTATTATTATATAAGACTGGCCGCCATTAATATATATAATGAAAAAAAACTCGCTTTTGGTGAGAACTTTTGGAGTGAGACTATCCGCATGTGCGTTACAGGCTAAGGAGAAACGTGAAAACCGCCCACGGTTAGCTCACTGGCAAAGAGGCTCTAATCCGTGACCAATTGTAGCTGTTCCAAGCTGTTAGTATATACGAATCGATCAGTTATCGCTGAGATATATTAGCTCATCTACTGGTTCACATCCCTTCTTCCATTATTCTTACCTTCCTTTATTCACTCGCTATTATTAAAATTCACTCATAATAACGGTTATTATAGCGACTGCTATTAATTAGCTTTCGAATTTCAAAGTAAACCATCTTAAAAATAGCCATGTGTGAAATAAACTACTTAACGTGAGAAAAAAATCTAAATAACTGAGCCGTGTAAAAAGAATTTTAAAAAAAAAAAACGGTAGTCATAGTAATGGAAAATAATAATGAAGCAAATTTTCTAAAATAAAAAATAGCACTCAGAAATAGCAGTCAGGTTTGTAAATTTATAATGAGTAAATAAATGAATTTTAAAAAAAAAATAGCAAAAGCATTGAATTAAGCATATTTACATAAGATTGAACCCCTTATGTGTCTGGGATCAAATTTGTTAAATATTAAATAAATAAACTAATGAATAATTAATTGTTTATTATATAAATTAAAGCCCCCCAATTGGTGTACTGGGTATAGAGCCTTGGTCTAACCTGACGGCGCGGATCGGTATTCGATTCGCCGTGCAAAAGACTGGCTATCAGTTTCAATTTTTCTAGTTCGGATTTCATTCTTATGTAACATCCTAGCGGTTTCAGAGCCGAAAAAACCTGCGCAAGGATAGGCGGTTGGGGATCGTGGTGGGGAGATCAGGTGATGACTACCAGCGTTTATTCTACTATCTAAATTGAGGTAGTGTATAGTGTGGCCAGCAGCCCATTAGTGTAGCTCTTGTGCAAGGTTAACACGTTGAATGTCACGGAGGTCACCGGTGGCCGGCGAAGCCACAATTATTCGAACCCATAATTCGAGTAAATTTTGAATTTTTTTGTATTATCATCGTTACTAAAATGGTTTGAAGAAATGAATGCAATATAGAACACAAAAAAATAGTTTTATTTATAAACACAGTGATGCCAATTTGTTCCGGACAGCGAATAAATATTTTCAAGTGGTAGTTTATTAACTGTGGTTCTTGGTTTAAAAAAGTCAATTTAGTAGATTTTGATCCGCCACTATTTCTAAACAATTCGTAGGCTCATATAATTTACCACTTTTTTCAGATATGTCATGCTAAACCTTTTATAAAAACTAGCAAAATCTGTCTAATATTTGCAAATTTAGTTAGTAGTTATTTACCGTTTGGCCAGAAGGGAAAGCCATGTAAAAGTAGCATGGCATTCAACGCGTTAAAAACCAAACTAAATAAAGTTAAATTATTTAAAAAAATAGTGCGTGGAGTCCCTCCGCGCGAAGGAAGTGAAACTTCGTAATGTGGAAAGGGGTAGAAATTGATTTTTAGTGAAATCATATTGTTTGTTTAAGACAAACTTTATTAACATTGCTTACAATTCACAATTGATCGCATCTTTTAATTATCATTTTCGAGTGGAGAATTATCCAGATCTATAACATTTACAATGGGAGATTATGATAACTAAAGTAAGATACGAAATGTTTGAGTTCTATTTTTTCTATATTTCTTGCAAAAACTACAAAAAACTGCATTCCCCCTTTGGTTGTTGGATCATTCCTACCATTTATCATTTCCAATCCAAATTTGTCTTTAAGGAAGGTTAATAATGTTTCAGCTTCAGGTTACGAGAAATTCACATTAAAATCTCCTGCAAGGATCACAGGCCGCTCACAATAATCAATTTCTTCACCAGTAACGTCTGCCAGAGCTTGTGAACCTGCAGTGGATAGTGGCAATAAAGATTTTGCAATAAATAATTTAATATCCCTCATGGCTGCATTTGGTGAAATACTAAAAATTTATTATAANCACGCTGGAACCGGCTCTGTCAGGACCGACAGAATGACAAAAAAGCTCTTCCCCAGGTCCGCATACTTCAAGAGTGTACGTACTAATACGAGATGTAATGTTTTTTGTTTTTTTCTTTTTAATGGTGGGCACTTGAGGATTGTCCCATTGGCCACAGGAATGCCAGAACTGCTACTCTTTTCTCGTTACCCAGTGGGCACCTGTGGCGAAGCCACCGTGGTGGAGCAGTATATTTTATTTTAAAAATAGCATCTTGCAACTGTATTAAATGATCGCGATCTTAATGTTACCGCTTTATAAAATTTTTAATACCCGTGGGAGGCCTGCAACCCAGAAGACAAGGAATCTCCCTTCAACAAGCAATGGAAAAAAGCTCGCTTTTGGTGAGAACTTTTGGAGTGAGACTATCCGCATGTTCGTTACGGACTAAGGAAAAACGTGAAAACCTCCCACGGTTAGCCCACTGGCAAAGAGACTCTAATCCGTGATCAATTGTAGCTGTTCCAAGCTGTTAGTATATACGAATCGATCAGTTATCGCTGAGATATATTAGCTCATCTACTGGTTCACATCCCTTCTTCCATTATTCTTACCTTCCTTTATTCACTCGCTATCATTAAAATTCACTCATGATAACGGTTATTATAGTGACTGCCATTAATTAGCTTTCGAATTTCAAAGTAAACCATCTTAAAAATAGCTATGTGTGAAATAAACTACTTAACGTGAGAAAAAAATCTAAATAACCGAGCCGTGTAAAAAGAATTTTTTTTAAAAAAAACGGTAGTTATAGTAATGGAAAGTAATAATAAAGCAAATTTTCTAAAATAAAAAATAGCTCTCAGAAATAGCAGTCAGGAGACTAACACAGGTTTGTAAATTTATAATGAGTAAATAAATGAATTTAAAAAAAAAAATAGCAAAAGCATGGAATTAAGCTTATTTACATAAGGTTGAACCCCTTATGTGTCTGGGATCAAATTTGTTAAATATTAAATAAGTAAACTAATGAATAATTAATTGTTTATTATATAAATTAAAGCCCCCCAATTGGTGCACTGGGTATAGAGCCTTGGTCTAACCTGACGGGGCGGATCGGTATTCGATTCGCCGTGCGAAAGGCTGGCTATCAGTTTCAATTTTTCTTATCGTGTCTTTGCAGTTCGGATTTCATTCTAATGTAACATCCTAGCGGTTTCAGAGCCGAAAAAACCTACGCAAGGTTAAGCGGTTGGGGATCGTGGTGGGGAGATCAGGTGATAACTACCACCGATCAGGTGATACAATCGTCACCAGCAGCCCATTAGTGTCGCTCTTGTGCAATGTTAGCACGTTGAATGCCATGGAGGTCACCGGTGACCAGCGAAGCCATAATTATTAGAACCCATAATTCGAGTAACCCATAGTTCGATTTTTTTGTATTATTATCGTTACTAAAATGGTTTGAAGAAATGAATGCAATACAGAACACACAAAAATAGTTTTATTTATGTACACAGAGATGCCAACTTGCTCCGGACAGCGAATAAATATTTTCATGTGGTAGTTTATTAATTGTGATTCTGGGTTTAAAATATTCAGTTTAGTAGATTTTTATCCACCACTATTTCTAAAAAATTCGTAGGCTTATATGATTCAACATTTTTTTTAGAAAATTCATACTAAACCTTTTACAATCATTAGCAAAATCTGTCTACTATTTGCGAATTTAGTTAGCAGTTATTTACCGTTTGGCTAGACGGGAAAGTAGCGTGGCATTCAACGTGTAAAAAACCAAACTAAATAAAGTTAAATTATTTTTTTTTCTTTAAAAATTAGAAAATATTAAATAAAAATTTACACCTTATAAAGAAAATGCCTTACCAGTAAAAAACATGGACTGAGCTATAGGAGATCCAACGAGTTGATCAAGAGCTACTTTCCTCAGTGCCCACAATCCAGCAGCTGGAAGTAAATAGTCTAGAAGTCTGAACCAACAAAATAGCCAAGGTCCTAAAACAGCAGTTCCAAAAGTTGCGTACCTCATAACACTTTTCCAGTCAATAGCAGTTTTATTGGGATCCACTTGTAAAAGCACAATTTGTTGTGATAATTCGGCAGTAACATACATTGAGCCAAATGATGTCATACTCATCAGCAAAGGCCGTTGCTTGAAAATTTGCTTTATTCTGCTCAGCATAGCTCTATTTTGTTTCAAAAACTGCTTTCATAATATTCCCTTTGAGAAATGTCTTCTGCTATGAGCGCAGCGTTTGTATGCGTAAACGGCAGCATTTGCGTTTATTTTCTATCGCTTAGCAAAATTAAACTTACAAATCGGCGAATACAGTCGAATGTTTACAACACGACGTTAGATACTCAATCATCACGCTCAGCTGACTTCCTTAAATTCCCTCCAAATAGATTTGACACATTAAAAATCGCCTCTGTAATCTGACGTCAAGGAAAGGAAAATGGTAATAATTGCACAGCAGCGCGGAAAAATAAGTTTTTGTTTTGTTCTAAATATGGGTGGTTTTGCGTAATGCTGATACCGCAAGTGATTTTTCTGACACAATCTTATTTCATAATCTGATTACTCTTGAATGAATATTATCTTTTTCTGAAACAGAGGAACTGAGGTGCAAATAATAAAAACAAATGTTTTCTGGATATTTAAAAAAAAAACGAAGAAAGAATTATCATTAAATTCTTGCTATCGTATGTAAATATCTTTAACCATAGAATTGTTGTTATCGTTTGCAATTTTTTTTAATCAATAAATTTTTATTATCGTTTCATTCTTATATTCGTTTGCAATTTCTTCAATTATTTAATTCTTGTTATTGTTTTTAGTTCTTTCAATCATTAAATTTTTGTTATCGTTTGCAATTTCTTCAATCATTAAATTCTTACTATCGTTTCGTTCTTATATTTGCTTACAATTTCCTTAAACATTAAATTCTTGTTATTGTTTTTAGTTTCTTCAATCATTGAATTTTTGTTATCGTTGCAATTTCTTCAATCATTAAATTTTTATTACAGTTTTGTTCTTATATTCGTTTGCAATTTCATTAATCATTGAATTCTTATTATCGTTTGCAATTTTTTTATTCACTAAATTCTTATTATCGTTTGCAATTTCTTTATTCACTAAATTCTTGTTATCAATGCAATATCATTTATAACTAAAATAGACCAACAAGTCAAACAAATAATGAAGAAATATTTAGCAGTGCTTGATAGCCTTTTTCAGTAATTATAAACAATGAATTGTTTGTTTTCATAATACTATTGAAGAATCAAAAGCATAACGAATGAAATGTGTGAATGAATATTTAAATTAAATAATTATTCACAAAATCGTGGCGAAAGTTAAAATACTACTCGTTAAAGTAGTAAATATATATTTTAAACCAGTGGCTCTTAAAAAAAATCGGAAAATGTGACTTTATAAAATAAAATTTTACACCGAAAACGAACTTTTAATTTATTTTTTTTTTACGTATTATTACTTTCAATTAAAATTGAGAGTTAAAAAAACTACTTGCCAAAGATATGTAATTTGAAACAGTGATCAAGTTATATAGATGTAGTGAGACATATATTAAAATCTTTCTCCAAACGGAAAAATGATGTATTCAATTTTAATAAGTATTTAAGCTCTACGTGTACAAGAAAATGCCTAGTAAGTTTTTACTTGAAAGTGAAATATACATAATAATTCAGTATTTAAGTTCTATGGTTAGAAAAAAATGTATATTGATTTTTAATTTGAAACCTTTATAGTATAATATAAAAATCTAGATGTATAACAAAATGAGTATTGATTTCTTTTTCGAAAGCAAGAAATATAATTTAAATCGATAATCAAATTCTATTCATAAAATAAAATGTGTACAAAATTCTTTCACAAAAAAAACTAAATTCAAACTTACCAGCGATCATTTTCTTTATTAAAATTTTTTCTAAATTATTCTTTATTATGTCATTTAGAAGTGTCAATATGATACTCTAATTTTGTATACTATATTCCTATTAAAAATATATTTTTATGAAAGTCGCAAAAATAATTGTTTTCTATTTATAGCAGCATGCATCTATCACTATTTCAAAATCCTATCTAACTTTTCAAACTTAATTTCATAATCACGTGATTTTTTTTAAAAATTTTTCTATTACTTTTGTAATGATGAACTAGACAGCGAAAAATAAAGACAAATAAAGCTTAATAAAATGACTGATAAATGATAAAGTCAACTAAATTTTGTGCTGAAAGAAATTTTTTACGGAGAATTGTTTATCAAGCTCTCCGATCGTCCAAATGAATTCAATCCATGGAGTTAAATAACAACTGCGCTTGCGTGAAATGGAAGAGTCCATTTATAGAATAGGGACATACTCGCATACTTGGCTGCAACTTCGCGAAATAATAGATATTATTGAATAGTTTGGAAGACAAAAATAACTTATTTTTTATTTTGTAATTAAATGTATTAGCAATATAAATATTTATCTCTTAGAAATTATTTTATGAAGTTAATATATATATATGATTTTCAAATAAATGAAATAATGTATTTTTAAGGCATTACAATTATTCACGTACATTATGTATTATGTATTACTTTATGTACATTCAAATTATGTTACATTCAAATTATGTTACATTCAAATTTACAAATATAATTACACTGAAAAGAAAGGTCATACACAAAATTAAAATGTTTTTTTATTAAATTTTTTTAAAAATAAAATTGGGAATATTTGTTTGAAATTAATTTTTTACTAAATAATTTCGGCTTACATTTATATAACAAAAATGAATTTATATATATTTTTTTAATAAATATGTCTTTACGATGTTTTTTTAAAATTAAATGAAGTTTTTTTTATTTATTTACTGCTGCTTCCAGCGAATCAAGAATTTTTGGGGCTTATCGAGATTTTTGTCGAAGACATCATCCACACACCTCTGCACGCCACTGAAATGGGCTCCTCAAGTCCCTCCAATAATTTTCTAAATAGAGTTTAGTAACAAGTACTACGGAGTGAAACGAGACTTTGAGAGAAAACTGATTTAATAAAAATGTAGTAGAACATATATGTTGTTGTTGTTGTTGTTGTTGCACGCCCCCATTGGCCTGCAGTGCTAGACCAGGTCCATGACGTTATACACCCTCAAAAAATCCAACACCGTCCATGGATCATTTGCTAAATCCTGTTTGGTGAGTCCCAGGCACGCGAGGATGTGGTGAGACGAAGATTGCTCTGAAGAACAGTTGGCACAAATTTCAAAGTTCTTAGATCCTTCCGAAAATTTCATTGACTTAAGGTGACCGCTTCGAAAGCGAGCAAGAATAGTTTGTTCCTGTCTATTAAAACCTTGGGCCAGGGAGCCTCCAGGTCGAGGACTCTGATACCATGGGTGCTTTGGGCAGGGATCGATCAAGACAAATTCAGGCCCAAGGACCACCAAATTTTCCGGGCCCCTTACAAGATATTTTGAAATTAAATTACGTAAGAGCAGTCCTAACAATGAAAAAGAATCTATTGAACTGCATGATTCAAGAGAAACATTAAGAAATTTTGAAAGCAGACAATTGAAGATTATATTTCTGAGAAAAAGCTTACGTATCTATAAATTAAAGCAAAATATAAAACAACTAAACAATGTTATATCAAAATAAAAATAATTGGGTGGCCACAAACAATTGAAATCAGTGATTTTTGCTAAAAGTCACTGATTTTTATTTAATACTGTTTGTTGTAACACTGTTTTTCATTCAATACTTAAACCAACACAAAGCTAGCCCACATTTCATTAGATTTTTTACTAATTTTTGAGGCCCCTCTGAAATTATGGGCCCTAGGCCCATGCCTATTGGGCCTAGGCGATAATCAAGCCCTGGCTTTGGGGAGACATTCCAAGTGGTTTTGTTTTTGTGTTTTATTTTTAGAAGACTTCCAAAGCACCAGCTTTAGCCAAAATGTCCGCAATCTCGTTACCTCCAAAATCGACGTGGGAAGGTATCCACTGCAGATGAATCTAATGCGAAATGGAAAGCCACTTTAACTTTTTGAGTATTGACACTCCAGCACTATCTCTCACCCTTTGTCAATTGGTCAAGTGCTGTATTGCACTTCTGCTATCAGACAGGACCCATATCTCGTTTCCATGAGGAAGAAACACAAGAGAATCAAGGTGACATTTATGATTAAGCAAAGTAAATTTTTTTATCATTTGCTACCACCTTAAATTTGAAAATAATTATATTGATATTTGATAGCTGCTATATCTTTTGTTTATATGCGAAAATTTCATATTTAACGTGGTAGAGAAATTCGTGTCATTCCATTAAATTCTTTTTATTATAATAATAATTATATATGTGTTTGACTACCACTTCATATAAATAATTACAACAAATATATAAAAGCATAATTTACAATCACATATTAATTTTAAAAAAATTATGGTACAAAGTCACCGGTTGCTTATGTAATTTCAATTGTCCCATTTTTTTTCATTTAACTGCTTATTGGTGGGTGGGTGGTTGTTTTCAGGGGTCTAGGATGCTTATATTATTGTAGCTATAGGGGTCGGACAAACATATAGAAACATTTCTTTACTAGCTATGCAAACTATCTTCCTTTTAAGAACAAATATTTTGGAAGATTTTACATGCAAACTAGTGGCACAGTTTGAAAGATCGAACTTGAAACTTTCAGAAATAGCGTCCTTTTTTCAAATTTAAAAAAAGAAAAAAATATGTGTTGAGTGAGAAGACCATATGATGGATTTAGAATCTCAGCGTCTGCTTACGAAGAAGACTGAAATTCATCGACGTTGAAAGTCGATATATTTGAAAACAAAAAATTAGAATAGGCTTGTGTTACTAATTTTTTTTAAATTTAGGCTGTACCTACAACTGAGAAATATCCAATCAGTTTAATTACTTTTATAACTACTTTTTACGGAAAGTCACTTTTCTCATCATTGTTGGTTTACACTTCGTAAACGGGGTAATGGGTTAAAATCAAAAGTAAAGGCTTTAATTTTATACTCTAAGCATTATTTTGCTGAAAGCATTTAACTGAACTTACGGACAAATATTTTAAATATTTAAAAAATGCATAAATATACTTTTATAAAATCCCTAACTTGACAATTTTATTTCACTTAAACATCAATCATCAAGTGTGATAAAATAATTTAAATAAAACAATAATTCAATTACAAAAATTCGGAACAACAATCAATAACAACATATTTTCATGAGCCCAAAAATCCTATAATAATAAAATAAAATAACTTTTCTTGGTCTTATTTAACACAGCAATACATTAAAGTCACGTGTTTTTTTTTTTTTTTTTTTTTTTTTGCTTTTTTTTCGTAGTAATATTTATTTTTTAAGAAGCAGCAAGTGTACATACGTATATAGACCTATACGCTCTTTAAAAATTTGAACATTCAGATAAAAAATAAAATAAAAATATCATTTTAAAACAAAATCTAGCTTTCCGAGCAATTTCCGATCTGAAATCCTCCTTCGATAAATGCAACAAAAAGTTTCTCCCGAAGTGTAATTTATAAGTGAAATTTCACATAATCGTATCAACACTTAAAATCAACATCAACTGAAGCCTTTAACATTCATGTTTAAATTATTTTTATACAATAATAGTAAAAATCATCTTAAATTAAATTTGAAAAATCGAAAATAGAATTATCAGTGCTTTTTTTTACCAATCTAAATATAAAATGTTAAATTAAAATAAAAGATATTTAATTGTTGCAGGGTTGCCAACTGCTTCGCTCTCTGAAAAACTTTTAATAAAGTGGTAGCGAATTAATAGTATAACTTGCAATATATGATCTTTATAATTTTTTATATTTAGTGGTGGAAAATTATTTAAAATTAAAAATACTAAACGAAAAATATCTTAAATTTCGTTACCGATAGAAAATACTATCTTGCAAAGCGAAGCAAGTCGGCATCTCTGCTATTGCGTCGACAATGCTCATTCATTTTCAATTAGTTACATTAACATGAGGAATGTCGTCATTAATCAATTTTAAGACTTATTATTTCCTAATGAGCTTCTCAATTACAGAGATTATAGCTATCCTGATAAATCAGGAAAGAACCCTTTCAAAATTAAAAAATATATATATATATCCTCAAATATGATTTAACCAGTTTCATTTAGATATCACTTTACCTTAGTGTTTTTAATTATATCAGTAGTAGTATTCACTTGCTTCTATTAATTGCTAAATAGTGTCTAATTAAACTATTTATTTTGTTTTCATTAAATTTTCAACAATAAATAACTTTACTTACTGTAACTAAGCAAAATTAAGCATTAATACAGGATAGAGAGAGAATACTTTGATGTCAATAAAAAGACAGACATTTAAAGATGCATCAGATGTTAAATCATCTGAGAATGTTTTTATGGTATTATATTTAAAGCCTAAACGATCCGAGATGTCGACCTATCACTATAGTTTGTCCATGTAAAGAACTCCCCTATGCATTTGTCTGAACTCATGGTGGCTATGGTTACGAGGTTTAACTATTTCAAGTAGGGATGTGAGGCCCTGTTTTCGCTGGATTGGCGAGGGAAAGCTTTTCGGGTTTTTCTTTGGTCTATTGTGTTATGTCCTAGAGTGAATAGAAATAAACTTGAGCATTTAGAGCGTTAGATTCCTTTTTTTATCATTTCACTTTTTCAAAAGTTTCTATTTAGAAAAATTATATGCTTTTTTTTGTGTTTTAATTTTTGTTCTGATTTGTATCACTATTATTTGTCTAAATACTCTGTTGTTGTTTTCAAATTGTTTCAATGAATAAAGGTAATAAATAGGAGATAAAATTTTATAAAATTGACTGAAACAGTTCAGTGTACACATTTTATTAATAAATAACTCATCTGTAAAGTCCCTATGCATTGTAAATTGATTTTCTTTATCAAGAAAGACAGAAAAAGTAAAAATAAATTTGCGAATAAAAATAGTTAGAATTATTTTTCAGTAAATGCAAGAAAAATTATAATTTCATCCTAGTTGTGGTAACGTGCTTTCTGCTATAGATAAAAATTATGTTACAGCTTATTACCAATTTTATTCATTTATTTTACATATTCAGGATAAAAAAGCTGTAAATAAAATAAAAATTAGACCCCAACATCAAAATTCTTTAAAGGAAAAAATATATAATAAAATGACGTTGTTATCGCATATATTAGCTAAACAAAATATTTAAACTAAATATCTTAAATTATGTACATCTAAGAACAAAGAGTTGAAAAAAAATTCTAATGAATCAGTTAAATTTTTGAGAATTTCTCATGCATAGATAAACATGAACTATTTCTATCTAGAGCAAAACTTATATCACCTTTTACAATAAAAGTTAATAAGTTTGAGCGTTTCACTTTTAACAGAAAATTCAACTGATAAAAAGAGTAATTGCTTTAAAAAACGGTTTAAATTTAGAAATGAAACCATCTGAATATCAATGAAGATTCATAATAAATAGTGAGAAACTAGAGTGTACTTAAAACAGCAACTGATTGTGTAAAGAGCATCATTCGAAATTCATGCAAATCTTCCTATCTTAATCTATCATGAAAGCTCCTCTCTCTAAAATGCACCATTCTTGTTTTCATATAGCAGATGGCCTTAGACTTTATGGCGAGGGGAGTTCTTTCTGGACAAACTATTTTCTTTGGAGGACATATTTATATAATCGTGAATAGTTGCTAATATGTTTTAATACTGTAATTAAACTTAATAGCCATAATAATGAGTGTAAACAGACTTGTGACGTAATGTTGTTAAAATTAGTCTATTTTTTTTTTTTTTAAATTT
>NC_092209.1:16768238-16772348 GCF_043381705.1 Parasteatoda tepidariorum
CAGGGATGGGGAAACTACGGCCCGCGGGCCAACTGTGGCCCGCCGGAAGATTTTATCCGGCCCGCGGACAGAATTTTAACTAGCCGATCAGTGGCGAATATATCTACTTTGTTTAAAACTATTTTTGTTGATTTCTTTTTTAACAAAGTACTGATGACCTTTTCACTTTCTCTATTTTTGTTCTACAAAACATAAATTAATTAAAATAGTTAGCACAAACAGCTTTAACTGGTAAAATGTTGACAGCAAAAGTTCTTTATAGAATAGCTGTAGATTAGCTCCAACTAGTATTTGTCTTTCTCGAGGAGCAGACATATGGAATCTAATATAGGTGAATTGTACTTCACATGAGGCTGACTACGCGTTTTAAGTTCCAACGAACGGATTTTTCTGCCGGCTCGAGTTCTAACATAATTTACTGCGTATGGAAAAGTTGCACACATACAATGTCATTGTAAATAATGGTGAAATTATTAAATGTATAAAATGGCTACTGCCTTTTTGAGTTATTTGTAAACATTTTTTATCCCAAAATGGCAACTAAAAAACGCAAAGTTGATGTAGAGTGACGTGCACTCAATGATGAATTGACTTTATTTTATTTCAGAAGTTTTTACTCGGCCCACCAAACTTTTTTTTCTAGATTTTTGGCCCACGACCCAAAAAGTTTGCCCATCCCTGGTCTAAGAAGTTAAAACCTTCACTTCTGCGTGCATTTAAAAAACAATCGTTTAGTTGCATTATCAACAATGTACGAAGACTCCGGCATTTTATAGAATCCTGAAATCTTATATTTGTCTGAGAAGTTAAAATCTTCCCTTCTGCATACACTCAAAAAACCGTTGAGTTGCATTACCAACAATGAAGACTCCAGCATTTTATAGAATCCTGAAATATTTTATTTGTCTGAGAAGTTAAAATCTTCCCTTCTGCATACACTCAAAAAACCGTTGAGTTGCATTACCAACAATGAAGACTCCAGCATTTTATAGAATCCTGAAATCTTATATTTGTCTGAGAAGTTAAAATCTTCCCTTCTGCATGCACTCAAAAAACCGTTGAGTTGCATTACCAACAATGAAGACTCCAGCATTTTATAGAATCCTGAAATCTTATATTTGTCTAAGAATTTAAAATCTTCACTTCTGCATGCATTAAAAAAACATCCGTTGAGTTGCATTATCAAGAATGTATGAAGACTCCAACATTTTATAGAATTCTGACGTCTTATATTTGCCTAAGAATTTAAAATCTTCACTTGTGCATACACTAAAAAAACATCCGTTTAGTTGCATTACCAACAATGAGTGAAGACTCCAGCGTTTTATAGATTCCTGACGTCTTATATTTGAAGAAGTTAAAATCTTCACTTCTGCATGCATTAAAAAACAACCGTTTGTTACATTTCCAACAATATATAAAGATTCAGCATTTTATAGAATCCTGACGTCTTATATTTTTTCTGAGAAGTTTAAACTTCGACTTCTGCATACATTCAAAAACAACCGCTTAGTTACCATACCAACAACGTATGAAAACTCCAGCATTTTAGAATCCTGATATCTTTCAGGCAGAGTATGAAATGTGAGAATTATTCTATACTTAATATAACAACAACTTTATTGAAAAACAAACAATAAAAACCTCAACAACTATATCGAGGCATTTTAAATAATTCCCAGGCATACTATAAAATGATAAACGCTCATAAAAAAAGTGCGAAAAAAAGATCGCAATAAGTATATAAAAAGATTTAAAAAAGGATCACTGATGAATTCGTTCATTCCTTGAGAAGAAACCACCATAAGCAGGCTTTTGAGCACTTGCCTATAAAGAACCAACTATCGTGACCAGTTTTTCGACCTAGGTGAACTCACCGCTTCGCGGCTCCATGTTGTCCTTCTCCTGCATGAACTCACACACCCCTTCATTTACCCTTGTAATTACTAATATCAAAACGAAGGGCGGAGATAGCCTGGTTGGTAGGGCACTAGGCCCATGTCTAAGAGATCTTGGGTTCAATCCCTGCAGGTGGTGGCTGTCAAATGGTGGCTGTTGCACGTTAAATCTGGCGAGTCACAAATTCCTCCATGTTCCCGTAACAAATCATACCTTTGGGGGAACTGATCCAGGAGTTTCCTAGTCTTCTGAACTGGTTCAAACTCGCACGACTACGGAGTTGAACATAACCCTAAATTGGGTCGGCTGTTCAATGACGGTTTCGAAATAAAATAAAATATCAAAACAAAACTATTATAGTTTTTTGCTTTACCTGGTAAAAAAAACTCATGATACAAACCTGGGACATTTATCATTGTAAAAACATGTTAGTTAGCATTGCTGTCAATCAAGCTATTTTACTCACCATGAAAACTAGCTAAATATGAAATGATTATGCTACTAGTCTTTTCTCTTTCTCGTGTTAGTTTCAGCTCTGGATCCCTCTTTTTTTTCAATGCTCACCGGGTTTGACATTTCGTCAATTCAGGCGTGTTAGGGCAGATTTGTTGGCCACTCTTTCTTGGGCACCATATTAGACGGGCCAACGTTGTTCCCATAGTAAAAGCATATTGTACAAAGAATGAAAAGAACATCCATGCCTAGTCCAGGATTCGAACCCAGAATCCTTCTGAAGCAAGGCCTTTTCCTTGAACCCGACGCATTCCGGTAAGCGCTCTGGATTCCTCCACGTAATCTTTAAATAAATTGAGAACATGCTGAAAACTAAATAATAAAACAAGTTAATAATTAAGATTAAACTAATTTAATGCAGAATATGTTGACCCATATAATTTTATTTTATTACCGTCATTGATCAACCAACCTAATTTTGGGTTTATGACTACTAATGTTCAACTCCGTAGCCTTGTAAATAACCCAATTCAGAAGACAACACCTGAATCAAGCATTATTTGCCTTCGTGGAGGACTTTTTGATGGAACTAAATACATAGAGAAAAAAAATCTCCCACGGTAAGTTTGACGGCAACGGGACTCTAACCCATGATCCGTCTTCTACTGAGGATATTTTACGTCAGCACTGTGATCGGTGCGAGCCGATGCGGAATTTGTATCTGCCAGCCATTGCTGGGATTCGAACACTGTTCATGTCATATGAAGGCGAACGCTCTATCCCCTGAGCCACCATGGCTCTGACCAGGATAATTTTATTTTATTTCATAGCCATCGTTAAACAGCTGGACCAATTTAGGGTTTATGTCTACTAATGTTCAACTCGATAGCCTTGCAATTTTGAACCCAATCCAGAAGACAAGGGAACTCCTGGATCAAGTATTGGAAAAAATTTACCTCCATGGAGGACTTTTTTTATAGAACTAACCCGCTTTTGCGTTACATAGAGGAGTAAACCACGAAAACCTCCCACGATTAGTCTGACCGCAAGGGGTCTCTAATCCTTGATCCGCCTACCACTGAGGATATTTTATGTCAGAACTGTGGTTAGTGCGAGACGGGTGCAGAATTCGTATCGACCAGCAATCGCTGGGATTCAAACTTAGTTCATCTCATTGGAAGGCAAACGCTCTATCCCCTGAGCTGCTGGGAAAAATTGGCCGAAGAGACTGCTAACGAACGCAAGTTAAATAGAGAAAGAGCGTTTGAGTTGGAAATCCTAATATTACAGATTGAAAAACAAAAAGTTAATCAAATAATCAAAATCCTACTGAAACCTCTGTATAGGTAAATGTCCATCCTAATTTCTATTTACTAGGGTTACTTCCTAAGTACAATCCTGAGGAAAGTGACATGGTGATACTTCTTAATCTTTTCGAGTGCCAACAATTGTCTGAATCACCTTCTATGCCACATCTAATTGGACTGTTGCAGTCAGACGTTGGAATACTAATTGCTGAAGAACCGAAAGAAGAATCCAGAGATTATCAAATGGTAAAGTTAATGCTTTTGAGAAGATTCAAACTAATTGCGGATAAGAAACTGTCCTGAAACCAAAATTGATACCTTCCATCAGAGATCTCTTCCCCAACAACGCACCATTTATTTTTCAGCAGGATTCAGCTCCATGCCACACAGCAAAAGTATGCAAAGCATGGTTTCAAAATAAAGGCATAGATATATTACCATGGCCAGGAAA
>NC_092209.1:16772793-16774856 GCF_043381705.1 Parasteatoda tepidariorum
AATATATATATATATATATATATCCCATTAGTTTCTATTACTTCAGCTTTGAAAAAGCACTAGCCCTTGATTTCAGATCGAAAATCTAAATTTCCGTTGTAATGCAATTGACGGATCATTATTCCTTTAAAATAAATTCTCATTAATAAAACACTTATATTACCAGTTTTATCTTTTCTGAAAAAAGAAGCAGCTCTTTTTTTTCTGAATTGAGAAAAATATTTAAAGAATAACATAATTCATTTTTTTTTACAAAATAATTTCCCCATGTCACATAGTACCAGTATTTAGATCAAAATATAATATATATGTAATAAATATTCATTATCATGACCAGATACTGATAAGAAAAAATTGTAATCGAGAGGGGCTGGTTTTGAAACTGGCATGTCTCTTAAGAATATTAGTACAGTACCATACCTGACACGCAAGATTCCTCAGGACAGCAGATAAATATTTCAGGCGGTAGTCGTTCAATGTATGTTTCTTGGTTTAGTAAGATCGATTTTCAGAATTTTTACTCACAACTACTGCTAAATCATTCAAATGCTTATATTATATACCACTTTTTTACATTCACACAATGTTGTCACCCAACCATGTATGATACATCCCTCATGATGTTTTTCTCTCTTTTTTATTTTTTACAGGTTCTACTGAACCAACACTACAATTTTTCTACGTATGTCACCTTCTAGGGATAACTCAAGATCGATGGGGAAAGGGCCATTATGGCCTCAGATGCCCAGTTCTTAAGCAAAGAAAGTTTACATTCTCGCAATGTTGAGTCTTGTTAAATGTTCACAAAATTAACCACAACTATGCAAACTTTACCATTTCTTCAATTATTTTTTTCGAATCCGGAGCAGTTGGCAAATTTGCTAAAGGTGTGGTAATTTGAGAATCATGCACATTTTTCGACGGAAGTAAAATTTAATACCTATGGTAGACCACGCGAATTTTACTATCATCAAAGACTAAGAACTTTTCCTCTTAAGAAAGAAAAAATTTATTTTANTTTTTAATTATTATTCTCCACTACAAAAACGTGGTTTTCAAAAATATTACTTTTTATTTTGATTATTTATAATATTGTTATCATAACCGAATTTTACATCCCATTTGTGACAGACAGAAAAAGAAATTCAAAGGGAAATAGGATGTAATAGGAATTGTGCAAATTTAAAAGAAATGTCAAAGAAAATGGAAAACACACATTGGAAAATTATCTTATTTCAGAGCTCTCATTGCGTAGTCTGTTATTTTCAGTGAACAGCAGAGTAAGAAGCTAATCATCTTAGTAATTAAAAATTGCTTTGATTTAGTAATTTTTTTAATAATTCATTTTAAATGCATGGTTTCCAACTTCTGCAAAAATTTTAATAAAGTAGTCGCAAATTAAAAAGTAAACCTTGTAGAGTGCCTATTTTTTAAAGCACTCACCACGAGACAGCTGCAATAAAGTTGCATTTTTATCATTCGTTGAATTTTTGGTATACAGTTGTGATAAATGCCTACCTATGACTTCTACGAGTACCCGGCCAATCAGGCTACCTCAGTTATCTATGGTAGTTACTGACTCAATAGGCTTAATTAACACGTTGACGCCAGGGTGAGCCACCGGTAGGTCACGCTAGATTGTCTCATCGGGCGGCTCACCGGAGTAAAAACTGGTAACAAATAAATTTCATTTTGTAGTCTTTTTTCTGGGAATCATAAAAATCCGTAACTACCAATTGTTCTTAACGGATGCAATTTTTATATTGAATTGCTTCTTCACCGGGATAACTTTCCTTACAGTAAATTGTTATTGTTGAGAATAGATTAACTCCTCCCGAATATTATCTAATATTGAAATAGTTCTTCTACCAGTAGTTTCTCTTTTCCGTCCCACTTTCAGGCGCAACACCCGGCGTGAACGTGTTAAACAGAAGAAGTTAGTTACATTAGTAGGAGATGGGAAATGAAAAAGAGAGAAACAATGGAACAGACAACGGCTAGATTAATGCATGGGAGCTTAAATTTCAACTATATATATACACACTCTATAACAAAAAAATCGA
>NC_092209.1:16775356-16786585 GCF_043381705.1 Parasteatoda tepidariorum
TTTAAATCTGTAATTTGCTCTAGGGCAACTGGGGAGTAAATAGCATAGATATTTCGAAGAGAGTGAGACAGTTGGGGGCTGTAACATCATGAATAATGTAATAAAGGACAGTAGACAGCTGTAATAATTCAATGAATTTTTGATATGTAGTGGTGATAAACTTATTTAAAATTAAAAAATAACTTACAGTTTGTTATCACAAGAAAATATTTTGTTTGCAAATCGGCGGAAGTTTCCCTGTAAATGTCAGGGTTTTTAATATGTAATTTATTTACTGAAATATAATGGTAAAATCAGAAACATTTCTAACGATGTTTTTTTTTCTTTTTTAAGAAAACGAGATTTTGTTATAACTTTAACTATGTTGACTGACAACAGCGAACTCGCAGTTATTTTCTTTCCTTTCAAAGGAAAGAAGAAGAAAAAAAGAATTACAATATTTTTAGAAGTATCTCAACACATTAAAAATTTAAAAATATTTGTTTTACATAGTTCTATTAGTAACAGAGATGCGAACCTTGTTCCAGCTCTCTTGTAGTATGGCTTTTCAATGTTGGAAAATGTACGAAATTAGTACCTTATAAACTGTTTTGCAGAAAGCGAAGCATCTTTCTTGCATAGCGAACGAAATTTTTTAAACATTTCTGTAATGATACCGACTACTGCGGAAGCTAATAATTAGTGCACCGGAGTACCTGGCCAAAAAGGCCACCTCCGTAAATTATATGATTATGAACTCAATCAAAGGCCATTGATATTAAAATTATTTGGGTTAGTAAACTTAATGTTAGTAGTTAAATAATATTGTGGAAAAGAAGATAGAACAGGGATGACACAGACGGCTAATAACATAAACAATGAAAAAACAATTTCAACTATTTATTATAAATTATTATTTATTTTTTTATTAGTAATTATTGGCAAATAAGCAGTTAGTGATTAGCATTGTTAGTAGTTGTATTAGTAAATTGAATCAGAGTGAGCCGCAGTAATTCCACGAAGGATTGGGCCAACCCAAGAAGGTGGAAAAGGGTAATGATGATAGAGGAGATGTAGAGCCAGTCAGGGGGATAGAAAAATCAGCAAAACGACATAATACCGACTACATACTACCGAGTACATAGATGTAGTGTTCTTAAATTTATGTAAATTGTTCTTTTCAAAATTTATGTGGTAGGTAAAACTTTGTTACTTAGAGTAATATTGTGCTCAAAAAAATTTTATTCTCAAGCCTGTGCTATTTCTCCTACATTACGTAAAATGAATTCATTTCAGGAATTCAATCTACTACGCTTTTTGCAAAATAATTTTTTGAGTGGTGCGAAATTCGATGCTAAAGCTTTCAGAATTTTACTGGGTACTTGGGCCGCAAAGCGATCCCATTTATCGCAGAACTTTAGCACTATTTTTATTGAAAATCGAGAAGCAGGCAGTGGGGTTGCAGCAACCCCACTGCCTGCTTCTCGATTTTCCCCTCTAAGATAGAATGATATATTTTTCGTACCAGTTTTTGCTCTTTTCCGTCTTCCTATATAAGAGCTTTCAGTCATGAAGCTATGTTTCTTGTACTGCCCCACAGTGAATTAATTAGAGCCCCTCGCGGGACTGATGCCAAGATAATTACCACACATGAGTATGAGTAAACTATGTTTCTTTGAAGGTGTTCAGAGTTGTATCAGCATGAGGAAACGTTATTTTCAGAAGGGTTGGTGTAGGTATTTGTTTTGATAGTTATGATATGAGGCGTTGGAGGTGTTTTGGTCTGTAGTTTTTATTCTTTGCTATAATTTTCAAATTCAAAGATTTCATTAAAGTTTGCTGTTTTACATTCTATGACTTTATCAAAAAGATCTGCTTTTAGTTTGTATATATGCTGTGATGGATTTGGTATTTTGAGGTCTGCACGTTTATTGGTATTCCGGATGAACCATCTGGCACAGGTTATTTTTCTAAGGATCTTGTTTTGGCATTGGTTTAATTTCTTCAGTAGATGTTGAGGTATTGTTGTCCAGGCAGATGAGTACTAGGTGGATCATTGCTGTATATAGTAGCTTCTTTAGTTTAAGTGGCATATTCTGATTATATATTAATGGCTGTATGGCTATTTTTGGTGAATTTGCCTTTTATCTATTGTGCTTTTGATCTGATCATTCCAGGTGAGTTTGCTACTGATAATAAGGCCAAGATAATTTGCTTTTTTTACTATTGGTATTAGTATATGGAACAGTTTTGGTTGGTATAGTGGAACTATTTGAATTCTTCATTTTTGTAAGATTAATATTTGTGATTTTCCAGCATTGACCACAGTTTTCTATTTTACGCACCAGTCTTCTATTTCGTATATAGGGTTCTGTAGTTTTGAAAAGCAAGATTTGGGTTTCTGGATTTAATAATACATTATCTCAACGCCTCCTTTAACTGAAAGCCTCCACACGGTTTTTTATAGGTAGTCGGATCAGAAGGAGTCATTTAATACAAAATCTACTTAAAATAAGAAAGTGGTAGCAAATATATGACTAAACATTTTTTTCATTTATGAATATTATCGGTTTGCCTTATTCACTTGTCAACCACTACAGATTCAATTCTCAAATATATATGATAAATTTCTCTCAATTACTTTTATAAAAGGTTTTGGGTTCATGCGCACAACTGGTTCACTTTTTAAACAGTCTGCGCGGACTACTTATAAAAGACCGCGTGGAGGCTTTTTGATGTAGGAGGTGATGGTTATCTGCGTAATAGGCTATTATAATCAGCTTTGTTTGTAGCAAAATCATAAGTATATAATATGTATAAAATCGATCCCAGAATGCTGCCCTGCTTTCAGAATTTCGGTAATTTTGCCAACATTTTAAATTCCTCACCACGAGTAACATGACTTAGACTTTGTATTTACGGAGTCCCTGCAGCGAAACGGGCTCTCCACTCTTCCATCTGTAGTAATGCCCTTGGGCGACTGATGTACTGTGGTTAGTAAGTATAGTACATGATCTGTTCTGTTTGGTTTGTCTGGGCTCCTGAGGCCAAATACTGGCCCTTTTCCCATTCATCATAAAATACCCATAATGGACATACATAGTGCTGTTTGTACTACTGGTTCAGATGAACCTGGAAATAAAAAAAGAAAACATATCATGGGTGATACGTAAACATGATGGAAATGCTCCACATCTAGGTCTTTTTGGTTGGAAGCAGTGAGAGAAGTAGTGTAGCTACTTGATCGTCTTTGAGTAGTTCCTGAAGTTCCTTAATAAGGCTTAGGAATTTTGCAGCATTACTGGGAGCATCTTGTGTTTTCCTAGTGAGGACTCTATGATTCCGCATTGGTCTGGCACCACAGCCCTTAAAACAGGCCGGATGATCGCCTTGGCAGTTGACGCACTTGGCTGGGAGAGAGATAGGCTTCACACAAAGATAAGTGACATGCGCTCCTGCGCATTTCATACAGGCTGGTTCACTGTAACATGATTTCTGAGTGTGACCAAACTTTTGGCCCTTGCAACACTAGCAGAGATGCCAACTTGCTCCGGACAGCAAATATATATTTTAAAGTGGTAGTTTATCAATTGTGATTCTTGGTCTGATAAATTTAATTTAGTAGATTTTTAACCACCACTATTTCTAAATAATTCATAGGCTTATATAATTCACCACTTTTTAGAATTAAGGCTTATGCTATACCTTTTAAAAAGCATGCAAAAATAATAAAATATTTGCAAAATTTATTTTGCAGTTATTTACCGTTTTTTTTAATTATTTTGGCGCGTATCTCTGCACTAGATGGCACAATGCCTCCGTGTGTGTAGTACATGAAGAGAAGTGGCTTTTGATTTTAACTTTTTAATCATTTAAAAGTAGTGGTGCGGAAAATAACTTTAAATCAAACATACAAAATCACGGAATCATAAACTTAGCTATCACTAGCAGAAATTTTCTCAAAAAGCATCAAAAGTTGCTGTGGCTGACTATAACTCACAAGTGGCCGGTAACAAAAAGTCATGTGTGCATATAAAAGAGGTAGTTCATATTTGCTTTCGTAACCTATTGTCTGCTTCAGCTTTATAAAAGTACTCGGGCTTGTTTTCACATCCAAATCTAAATTTCTAATATATTGTGGTAGAAAGACCTTTTCTTCAAAATGAATCCCCATAATAGAACGCTTATAGTAGCACTTTCATCTTTTCTGAAAAAAAGAAACCACGCTTCTTAAAAGAACGCAAGGCACAAATGAGCTAAATGTTAAAACAGTTACATAATCCTTTTTCTTTTCTTTTTTTTGAAATAAATTTCTCTTATAATGTATTACCAGTATTTAAATTAAAATAGAATGTATATAATTAATACTTATTTAGACTATTTTTCGATTTAAAAAATTCAACTAAACGTTAAAGGCTTGCTGGTTATAAACTAGCATGAGTTTTTAGAAATATTAGCTCCAAAGATATGGTACTTTAAGGACGCTGCTAATTAGAGGGGTATAAAATTTAACACCTAATGGAAGACAGCACGAAATTTACTATCATCAAAGAAAAGGAACTTTACAGGTTAAGAAGGTAAATGTATTTTTATAACATTGTTATTATAGCAACCTTTTGCATTTCATTTGCGATAGTCAATAAAAAAAATGTAAAAGGAATACTAAAAAAAATGAAAAATTATCTTATTTCAGAACTCTCAGTGCATAGTCCGCCATTTTGGGCGAACAACGGAGTAAGAAACTAATCATCTTAGTAATTGAATATTGCCTACATTTAGTAATTTTTTAAATAACTCACTCAGTAAATGCAGGGATCAGGACAGAAAGCCTATATATACCTAAACGGAAAAAGCAAAAACTGGTACGAAAGGTATTGGTACTTTTCGAGAAACATTAAATTGCTGCAACTACCGAGATTTTTTTTACATTATAGCATTAATATAAAACTACTTCTTCCTGAGAAAAAGTTGATACGAGGGTTGCAATTTATATCTCTGGCCTTGGCAACAGTAAGTGTTGCTAGGCGACCGCAGACGATTTTAATCGAAAGTTTGATATTTTTAAACATAAACTCAGCAGACGATTTACCATTATAGCTTCATTTGTGTTGTTGACAGTAAATTGAAAAGTTCTTCTCTTTCAAAAAATGGAATTGAATCGTGAACATTTTCGTGCCATTATTTTTCATAACTTTCGACGTGGATTGTCAAGACAAGAGTGCTTCGATGAACTTAATTCTTTATTCAGCGATAAAGCGCCATCCTACAGCACTGTAAAAAATTGGTATAACGAATTTAATCGTGGTCGATGTTCGATCCAGGACGAATCCCGTGCAGGTCGTCCAAAATCCGTTGTTGTGCCAGAAAAGATCGATGCTGTGCGTGAACTGATAAAGCAAGATCGTCATGTGACATACCGTGAGATAGAGGCGTCTTTGGACATTAGTATGACTAGCATCAATAAAATATTGCATGAACATTTGAGCGTAAAAAAAATTTGTTCGCGTTGGATCCCGCATAATCTGACAAACGCTCAAAAAAAGGCTCGTGTCGATTGGTGCAAGGAAATGTTGGAAAAATACGTTCAAGGTACATCAAAGGCTGTGTATAACATCTACACAGGTGACGAATCATGGATCTATGCATATGAGCCGGAAACAAAACAGCAATCAACTGTATGGGTCTTCCAAGACGAGGCAAAACCAACAAAAGTTGTTCGAGGAAGAAGCACATCGAAACAAATGATTGCCTGTTTCTTCGGCATTAACGGTCATGTGGCAACAGTGGCGTTAGAGCAACGCAGGACGGTCAATTCTGAATGGTACACGACCATTTGTTTGCCAGAAGTCATCGGAGAAATTCGAAAAAAGCAGAAGAACAGGCGAATCATTCTTCATCATGACAATGCGAGCTCTCACACATCGACTCAAACAAAGGCATTTCTGACGGAGCGAAAGATCGAACTGATGGGTCATCCGCCGTACAGCCCTGATTTGGCACCCAATGACTTCTTCTTATTCCCACACATCAAAAATAAATTACGTGGACAACGATTTTCGACCCCCGAAGAAGCGGTTGATGCATTCAAAACGCATGTTTTGGAGTTACCTCAATCGGACTGGAAAAAGTGCTTTGAAAATTGGTTCAAACGCATGCAAAAGTGTATTGATCATCATGGAGAATATTTTGAAAAACAATAAAACCAATTTCGATCCTACATATTTGTTTTTTCATTATTAGGCCAGAAATATAAATAGCAACCCTCGTATTGTTGAATAGTTTGAAGAAGAGAATAGATTTACTCCTCCCGAAAACAAGTTAAAACTGAAATAATTTTACTGCCAGCTTTTCCATCTTGTTTCCACCCATGGCAGGGATGCCTGCTCCGATTTCAGCAAAAGGTTTAATAAATTGGGTGCTAAAAACTTGTAGATTAAAAACATTCAGTCCCACTTTTCAATAGAGTCACAAGTTGCATTTTATATCATTTTTTGAATTTTTGATATGTAGTGGTGACAAAATTACTTAATATTATAAATACTAAACTATAAATAATTTATAACTCATCATCAGTAGCTCGACTGTCCTGGGTGGACCCTGGCTTTCTCAAGAAGACTGCACCAGTCCTTTCTTATGCGTGCCAAGGCTTTCCAGTCTTTGACCTTGATTGTGGTAAAGTCCCTTTGGAGGCAATCCGCCCATCTCAGTCGGGGTCTGCCTCTCTTTCTAACTCCAGTTGGCCTTGCCAAAAAGATTCTTTTAGTTGTTCTGTCATCGTTCATTCTTACAATGTGTCCGGCCCATTTCATGCGCTGGATCCTATGATACTTCAGAATGTCCGGTTCTCTGAATATCCTAATTTATAGCTCAGTACCACAAAAAACATATATTTTTACAAAGCGGAACAAATTGGCATCTCTGTAATTATCAAGGTTTTAAACGCGTAATTGATTTCCTGAATTATAATGGTAATAAGAAACGTTTTCTAACATAAAAAAAAAGAGTGATAAACGCTTTTTTTACATGAATTTTGAAATTATTTTGACGGACTGTGAGTTCAGTTATTTTCTCACTTTTCAGAGGAAAATAAAAAATTACAATATATTGGGAAGTACCACCACGACACAATTATAATTTAAAAATATTTGATTTACATATTTGTAATATTAGCAGAGATGCGAACCTTGTTCAGCTCTCTTGTAGTGTGGCTTTTACAATGTTGGAAAGTATACGTAATTAGTACCTTATAAACTGTTTTGCAGAAAAGTGAAGTAGCTGACATTCCTATATAGCAAAAGAAATTTTCTAAACACTTATGTAATATTGCAGAAACATAATGCTAATAAATATATACAAATTTTTTTTTATTCAGATCTCTTTTCTTCTTTTTAAAATTTAAGTGGTATTATTAACACAGTTTGTATTATTAACAGAGATGCGAACCTTGTTCAGCTCTCTTGTAGTGTGGCTTTTACAATGTTGGAAAATATACGAAATTAGTACCTTATAGACTGTTTTGCAGAAAAGTGAAGTAGCTGGCATTCCTATATAGCAAAAGAAATTTTCTAAACACTTATGTAATATTACAGAAACATAATGCTAATAAATATATACAAATTGTTCTTTATTCAAATCTCTTTTCTTCTCTTTAAAATTGAAGTGGTAGCTAAAGCTGAATTATATTTGTTACCTCTCATAATATTGAACGAAGAAAGAAAAAAAATTTTGAACCCAAAACTATTTTTGCTTACTTTACGTAAAATAACTTCATTATTCAGAATATGTACCCCCTTTCTGGAGCTTCTCAATTTTTACAATTTTTCGATAATTTTATGGCCATAATGTTTGTTTAAAATAAGAAAATGAGATTAACTGTTGAACTTTCTGTAGTGGGGAAGAGTTCGAAAACATGATCAGTTGCAACAAAAGAAATGTTTAGGGGGACACTTAACATTAAAATAATTTCTTCATAAAAGGTTATAAGTCCTCTACCAAAAGACAAATATTTAATATAATGAGGAATTTAGATAAGACAAATAATTTTGATGAATTTCTTAGTTAATTATGGGGGAAAAAATTGTATTGTAAGGTATAAAATTTTTTATACATTCAGTACTTTCAGATTTTGCTTTAAACCTAAATATAATTTTTCATGCCATTTGATTAATATAAAAGTACTTAAATATTAATTTGAAAAAATAATAATTAAATAGTTATGAAATTGTACTCCATTTCGTAATTATTTTATTTTATAATCGTCGTTGAACAACCGACCCAATTATGGGTTTACGACTACCAAAGTTCACCTCCTTAGTATAGTAATTTTGAACCCAATCCAGAAGACAAGGGAACTCCTGGATCAAGTATTGGGAGAAATTTGCTGTCGTGGAGGAATTTTTGATGCAACTATCTCGCATTTGCGTTAAATGGAGATAAAAACCACGAAAATTTACGACGGTTAGCCATGTAGCAATGTGGCTCTAACACATCTGCAAATGAGGATATTTTACTTCAGCATTGTGGTTGGTGCAAACTGCATGCAATTCGTAGCGATCAGCCATCGCAAGGATTTAAACCCGATTCACCTCATTAGGAGGCGAACGCTCTATCTCATGAGCCCTGATTTTGTGTTTATACCAGCAAATTACAATACTTTAATCTCTACAAATGTGAGAATTGAACCTTTCGCGAATCAATAATACCTCGGAAATTAGGAAACGCTTACCTTCTAAACCAGTGGTTTCCAACTGGCGGCCCGGGGGCCTCATCCGGCCCGCGAAGCATTTTTTTGTGGCCCGCGAACTAAAATATATTAGTTGTCATTTTGCGGACAATTTTCGTAAAAAATCTATATGGGTTTAAAATACTTTTCTCGTTAAAAAAAAAAACCTCATTTCTTCGTTTCTGTGAAATTTATCATACCAACGGTGCAAAAAAAAATATTTCTCAGGTTTTGCATCCGAGAAAATATTTATTCAAATACAATCGTCTATGGTGCTCTTTTTTATTTCATTTTTTTGTATTTTGTGAATATAATTTAGCATGTGTATATCAGAAATTTTCTCGAAGAAATTCTCCGATTTAACTTTTTGAAACCACTCATTTAGGACGAAAATATTTACACACACATTTGTAAATTTTAAATGTAAATATCTATTCTCTGGTGGTTGCAGCAGACAAACCTCAATTTTCTCATTGAACATTTTGTGTGCTACTATGTAAGTTTTAATACCAACCTTTTTAAAGTTTTATATCTTAACAATTAGATATCTGTTGCACATTAATTGTTTAATACATAGGTGCACATTAAAGTTATTGTAGCTCAAATTTTTTAATATGCAATTAAATATTTTTAAAATCTACTTCTTACTTTAATTTGTAATTCAATACTATTGTTTTGTACAACTTGGTAAAAATCTGACAGTAATATTTAATGTTCCTTCAAACATAAAAGAGTCCTACATAAAATTTTGATAAAGTTGGGGCCCGTCATTTGATTTGTGTTTTTAATTGTGGCCCCCGGCCTCATGTAAGATGGAAACCCCTGCTCTATATGTTTATTTGGAGTAATATCGATTCCATAATAAATATGAGAGACCTATTATCATTTTTATCATCTTCATTATGAAATTCTACTTGGTTTCCTTTTTTTTTTTAATATTCTATAACCGTCGTTGAACAGCCGACCCAATTTAGAGTTTACGTATACAAAAGTTAAACTTCGTAACCTTGTGATTTTGAACCCGAAACAGAAGACAAGGAAGCCGGATTTTATTTCCGGATTTATGTTATTTTAATTATTATGATTTTTCTTTTTCTCGATTTTCATTGTTCTGTAATTTTCGCCATGTTATCTCTGCATTTTGAACTTATTTTATGAATTCTGTTTACTTGCAGCTTATACGCAGTAAACAAAACTTATTATTTTTCTTTATGTCCTTCGTTTTTCTCCTTGAGACTGGAAAGTAATGTCGTCTTGTCGAAATAAATATTTACTAGTCTTAAGAATCTCTTCATTTTTTACGTAACCATTTTGATTCATTTTTGATCTGGCATTAAAAATTTTTAGCTAACGCGGGTGAATACAATATTGATTAAAAATAAAATCTTGATAACAAATATCAAATTCACCGAAACGTCATTGCTTTCCAGTCCCCTTAATATATGGAAGGAAGGAAAACTAAATTGTAGTTTTTCTATCACACTTATTTTAAATCTGAAAATGAAATTAGAGAAGAAAGGACATGAGAAATAACGCTTAATAGATCATCATTTATTTAAACAGATATATGAGCTATTTCTATTACAAATGTAGCAAAAGCAATTTAAATGTTTTCCGACTCATCTTTAGGCTTTCTGTTTACCACATTTATCGAAAGTACATAATTTTGCACCATCAAGTGACTCATTAATTGGCTATAGAAAGACTTTTTCAAATTTTTTCTTGCTTGTCAATTATATCGAGCTCATCAACTTTGAAAGTCCTTTTTGAGTCTTTACCAGTGTATCAGCCAGTGTAACAACTCCTCCAGTGTATCAATATTATCAAGCTCATTGATTGCCCCATACATATGAGCATGTTTTACCTCCTTATTATACGCAACAACTGCATCATCAGGATTATCATCCTTATGAGTCATCTTAGACTCCATCAATCCGGCCATTGTCTGTTCCTTGAGAACCTCATTCCAATCTTTCAACTCAAACTTTGCATCATGAGTCTTGGTAGACTCTTTCTCATCATTTCGAGTTTTTTCAAACTCCACCATTTCCAACTCACTTGCCATTTGTTCCCTCAGAACTTCGTTCCAATCTCTTATCTCAAAATAGTTCTCATCCCCATTTTCACCCTTCTTAAAAACTTTTGCACTAAAAATGAAAACATGTTTTAGAACTCTTTCAAACACTGTACTTACCGCACTTCGACTGACAAATGATTTTATATAAATTCTAGAGATGAGCCGTGATGGCTTAGGGTATAGAGCGTTCGC
The DNA here is from genome assembly GCF_043381705.1 of Parasteatoda tepidariorum. Lineage (NCBI taxonomy): Eukaryota > Metazoa > Arthropoda > Arachnida > Araneae > Theridiidae > Parasteatoda > Parasteatoda tepidariorum. Next base: position 16,786,327 of record NC_092209.1, read on the forward strand.
CTTCCAATGAGTTGAACTGGCTTCGAATCCCAGCGATTGGTAAACGGATCTTGGGTTAGAGTCCCTTTGCCGTCAGGCTAACTGTGGAAGGTTTTCGTGGCTTCCATTTGCATATAATGCAAATGTAGGTTAGTTTCATTAAAAAGTTCTCCACGAAGGTAAAGTTTCCCTAATATTTGATCCACGAATTTTCTTGATTCAAAATGAAGTTGAACACTGGCAGTCAGCTGTTCAACTGCGGTTATAATATATATATATA
>NC_092209.1:16788271-16834752 GCF_043381705.1 Parasteatoda tepidariorum
CATACCCTCCAACTTATGAAGATTTTGAAAATAATTCTTTCTAGTGGTAGCGAACCAAAGTAGAAATTTTTAAAGCAAATGGATCTCTCATAAAACTTTTATCAGAACTTAAGAATCTAGCCATATGGCCTGCACTTTTATAAGTAATAGTGGACAAGTTACGCTAAAATTAATTTTTTTTAAATATTAAGACATTAATTTTGCTACCGTCTGAAAAGAAGATTTCTGAAACTACGGAAATTCCGTAGCAGTTGGAGGGTATGGGTAGGGTATACCGGGCAAATGTATACCGGACAGTTGCACTTGACCTTAGAAAAACATTAGTGTTGGATATACCGAACAAAAATTTATACCGGGCAGTGGCACTTAAGTAGACCTAGTATATATTTCGGACATTTACCAAAGGTCTAGTCATAATAGGTCTAGTTAAGTGCCATTGCCCGGTATACATTTGCCCGGTATATCCAACACTAATGTTTTTTTAAGGTTAAGTGCCACTGCCCGGTATACATTTGCCGGTGCCATTCTCCGGTGCTATTATTCATCAAAACAATTTGGTTTTTCTATGTTGGACCATCGTAAATCAGTTCGAATTCCTAAACTGCAGTGATGGTGGTTCATAATTGTTCCAATATTTGATTTCGAAAAAATTATGATGGAAATTTCTAATGGTTCAACATGAACAAACCATCAAAACAGGTTGCTTTTCAGTCCTAAATCTCACATTGGGATTATGTTTAATTATGTTGATTACCATTCAAAAATATAATTGTTTATGATGGAATTGATGGTTAAAATCAAGATTATGTTGGCCCATCAATGGAAACTCATCAGAAATTTTGACTTGTGTATATCAATATATACATTGTCAATAAGTCTCTGAAATTAGGTTTTATGTTAGGCAGTTGAATTCGCAAGTCTGCAGCTGCTTCGTTTTTTGCTGTATAAGTTAAGTGTAGTAGTTTCTGCCGTATAAGTTGAAACTAAATAAAACAAGCTGAATTTTTTTTTTTTTTTTTGTTAGAAAAAATAACTTTGAGAATTTTTATCTGAGAAAAACAATTCTTATTTTTGTAATCGTTCATTTTATTTCGAATTTCAAAGTTAAATGAGGACTCCTGGTGCTATCATTTGTAAATGCATATCTTTTTAGTAATTTATTCTGAATATTGTAATTAAAAAATTATGTTTTTAAAATTTGCTATTTTTTTTATTGCATATTTACTTAAAAAATTTCATAAAAATAATTTTAATATTAAATATATAACTGATTACTGGTTGGATACAAACATATTACAGGTTTAAAAAATCTTACTGGTTAAAAAAAAAAAAAGGTCCTAAACCTTGGAACTCTAGGGAACCGCGGAACATCGTTTGGAAACCATTACTTTAGATTCCATAGCACAAATCCTCTTTTTGTGTAACCTCTAGTTGTTATGGTTGTGGGCCATAGTTATTTATAAACAATTTAGGACAAAGGAGAATATATAAGTATACGACATACATAAGTATATCACAATTTACGACACCCACAGAGATGCCAACTTGCTCCGGACAGCAAATATATATTTTGAAGTGGTTGTTTATCAATTGTGATTCTTGGTTTAATAAATTCAATTCAGTAGATTTTTATCCACCACTATTTCTAAACAATTCATTGGGTTATATAATTCGTCACTTTATAGGTGTTATGTCATGCTATACGTTATAAAAAGCAAGCAAAAATAGTCAAATATTTGCAAAATTCACTTCGTAGTTATTTACCGTTTTATTAATTATTTTGGCGTGTCCGGAGCATTTGGCATCTCTGCACCCAGGAAAGGTAATCCATTATCCATGCTCGTCGCTCTACAGCAAATAGATGACTTCAGTTTTCGCACTGTCGGCTTCACGCAAATTTCACATGAGTATTAGGTTATTTTCATTATAGTATTAGGTTATGAGTATAAATATTAGGTTATTTTTAAGCTACAACCAGGATATGTCATATTAGGCGCATTTCTGTTTATCGCATATTTTAATTTGTCTTTAGGAAAATTTTAAACTTCACTTCATATTTTTTAAAATTGAAATAATTAAAATACCACGGCCCGGGTGCCGCATCCGGCCCGCGGAGCCTTTTTTTGTGGCCCGCGAACTAAACTATATAAGTTGTCATTTTTTTGCGGACAATTTTCGTAAAGAATCAATATGGGTTTAAAATACTTTTCGCGTTAATAAAAACCTAATTTCTTCGTATCCATGAAATTTAGCATACCAACGGTGCAAAAAAATTTATTTCTCAGGTTTTGCACCCAGGAAAATATTTATTCAAAAGCAAAAATAATCGTGTATGTAGGTCTATTTTATTTCATTTTTTTTGTATTTTGTGAATATATTTCAGCATGTGCGTATCAGAAATTTTCATCATGTATCAGAAATTTTCTCGAAGAAAAATGTAACTTTTTGAAACCACTCACTCATGTTGGACGAAAATACTTACACGCACATTTGTAAATTTTAAATGTAAATATCTATTCTCTGGTTGTTGGTATCAGATGATAAATCTCAATTTTCTCATTGAATATTTTGTGTGCTACTATGTAAGTTTTAATACCAATCTTTTTAAAGTTTTATATCTTTACAATTAGATATCTGTTGCACATTATTTGTTAGGTGCACATTAAAGTTATTGTAGCAGAATTTTTATTATCTATTTAATATTTTTAAAAATATTTCTAATAACAATTAAATATTTTTAAAAATCTACCTCTTATTTTAATTTGTAATTTAATACTTTTGTTTTGTACCACTTATTAAAAATCTGACAGTAATATTTAATGTTCGTTCAAACATAAAAAAGTCCTTGATAAAATTTTGATAAAGTTGTGACCCGTCATTTGATTTGTGTTTTTAATTGTGATCCGCTGCCTCGTGTAAGTTGGAAACCCCTGTTCTAAACAATTTAAATATCTGACTTTTATGAAATTCAATTTTTCAGGAACAATTCAATCGATTTTGTATTTTGTCAAATTCTTTAAAATTATACAAAAAATTGTGTAACTTACAATTTAAAAATTTTTTCGACCATTATTATATAAAACTAGAGGGCTGCGACCCCTGCTCGCTAACGCTCGCCAACCCCCGAAAATTGCTACGCAATCTTATATCGTTTGCTTCACAAACCAAGCTCGCTACTAACTTAGGTACATTGCAAATGCACAAAATTCTAAGAATTCAAAACAATCATTCAAATCCATATAAAAACTTTTCTTTTAAAAAAAAATATTACATCTTTTTAGTAAATACTAAGTCATTGAAATAAATTTGAATTCAAATAAATGACATGTAATTCGTTAAACCTATTAGAAATGTGCTATAGTATAATTCGTGATATAAATCAAAAATCGTCAAATAAATTCGTAATATATAAATTCGTGAAAAAAAGCACTTTCGACAAAATACTAAAATAGAAATCTATCAGCAAAGACTACTCACTTCTGCCTAAATATATTACGAATAAAAAATATATAAAAAATAATGTATATCTAATAAAGGTTATTTTTCACATGGAATTATCTTTAGATTAACGAATTTTATAATTATATAAAAAAAAATTCGATTCGCTTAAGAAGTTCTTGAGATATAGCAAGATATGCAAAAGTAATGTAAAATTAAAGGGTTCAATCTTTAGACCGTCCTTCTGATCAAACTATTGCGGCCATATTTCTCAGATTGTGGCTAATCCATGAATTTCGGGGGTCAGGAATCCAAATCCTTTGGGGAAAAAAATTATGTTTATTCAAAAAAAAGTACATTTTTGTATCTGATTTCGTAATTTAATATATTGTGTGCACTAATGAATTAGCATATTTGAGGTCACTCCCTAGAATCATTAAGATTAGGTTCTAGAATGTGAAGATCCGATCATTAGATCAAGCTATTCAGGGTAGTTTGTTTTTTTGGTGCAATGTACAAAACAATCATTACTACTAATTCTAAACTTATTGTATGTAACATGAGAACACATAAGAATTATGATCAACGAAGAAAAACAGAAATAAAAAGTTTATTTAATTTTTAAAATGCAATAAAACTTGTATACAATAAATATCTTCTTCGAAAAAACAAAAGTAAACAGGAAGCTCAGCTTGTATTTTGAGATCAGGAATGATGTGCTCACTTCAATCTGAAATTAAAAGCTATTTACCATTTTTATATTAATTTGATAGCATAATAAATACCCACAATAATTATATTGCCGCAATATAATTTTTTAATGTTATTTTAAGACTTTTCTCATTACTGTTTTATAATTAAAGATATTCATATTAAGCTAAAATAATAATAAATATCTTAACTTAATTTAAATAAATATATTTTAATAAAAGGAGAAATTTGAAGGACATACGACCTAAGCTCATTAGTATGACCCCATTTCAGCAACCCTTTTATTATAATGGTTGATATTATATAGCTGTTTGTAGTTCTATGGTCACAATGTTAATTTAACCACCATTAGAACCTCCCCATAGCGCAGTTAATTCCAAACCAGTAAACGAAATTTGGCTATTTGATTAGCAAAGATTTCAAAAAAATTATGCAAAACTACTATCTCTTAAGATGTTATCCCCATAATAACCCTCATATGTAGAATTTTTATTTAAGATATTTTTCATACTTTTTTCATTATTTTGTATTAAGTCAAAATAAGTGAGAAATAAGCGAAAAATTAAGTGAGAATTTAACGTTTTAATCCTTTATTGTTATGTAATACAGCATGAAACAGTGGTGTCTTTTTTGCGTTAAAGGTAAAATCTTCTAAACAAAACTGACATCCAAACAATAATTTTTCAAATTTGCAGTTATTTAGATCTAAGAGAAACAGTTATTCATCATTGAAATTCCTTTAATTTACAACACTAATTATTTATAAATGTTTGAATGTGGATGGCAAAATAATTCCAACTACTTTTTTTTTTGGATGATTCTGATAATCTAACAGATTTTTTCAGTAACTATTATAATATGTTTTACAACAAAAAAACATGAAAATATATTTTTACTTGTAATTAGAACATCAGAAGAAAAAAATACATAAAAAGGACAGAAGTGCCACATCTGCATTAAAGGGTAAAATGTGGAATTTTTCAGAATGAAGAAAAATGTGAGTAAAGAACAAAAAGTTTTTGAAAATACTGATTGACTCAAATCATAGAAGGAAAAAAAAACAGAAAAAAAAGCATGTGCAACTATATAGCACAAAAAGAAAAAAAAGGAAATTATTTACTATATGAGTTATATTTTTTTTAACTATATGTATTCATTGACAATCCAACTAGCCATTAAGCTTTTTTCATAAATCATGATTAAAAAGAATACAGTAAAACAACAAAATAATGTAGAAATATCAAGAAAAAAGGAAAGTCAGAAATTCTGCCTAAAGTCAGAAGAATCACATGCCTGAGGAAGGGGGCCATAACCCCCTAGGTTCTTTACCAAGGTAGTATTGGTCTATGATCAAGTACTCAATTTTTTGTAAAATTTTAATTCTCTTGATTGGTTTATTTAAATTGCCCAGGTGGTTTATTTAAATTGTCTAGATTTTGCTAAATAACAATTGTCCAAATGGCTTTGAGTTACTTAATTTTTATTAAAGTAAAATATTTCTTTGTTAAACTTAATTTAGTATTTTTAAGCTAGAAATGAATCTATGAATCACTCACGATTAGAAGATGTAGCTACTGCAGAATTAACTATGAATGATGTCGTTATAATCAGCGTTGACTGATATGAAATATTTTTAATTCTTTCATCGAAAAAATTTTGAACAAAGAATAAAACTAGAGTACGAACCTTACAAAAACTTATCATTTAAGCTATAATAAGGTTGAAAATCAGCAATTTCGGTGGAAATATTTATTTTTATTGCTTTTTTTTATTATTATTAATATTTCAACTTCACTCTCTTAGCAGTCCAAAACCTTTTAAAAATTTGAACTCAAATGTTTAGAAATGAAGTTATAGTTTTTTTTTTCCATAAGCTAACAGAAAAAATCAAAACCAAAAGTAATTTCCTGAAACAAAAGTAAAATTATTTTTTTTAATACTTGATTACCTTAACTTTTTTTTATTTCGATAAATTATATTTTTAACACAAATAAATTCAGCTAAAGATATTAAATTTCGAATTATTAATTGTTTTTGCCAGAATTTTCTTGCCTTTCAAAATTTTCATTCAATTTAAATGCATTTCATGAAGAACAAAAAGATCTTGAGAAAATTTCTTTACACTAACACACATTACAAAAAAAAAGCTCATTATAGAATTCTTTGTAAATTTTTATGAAGATTTTGAATAAAGTTAAAATATTTTGCACTGAAAACTAAGGTCTAAGTGTGATAACAATATAATTAACTTCAAACAATATAATTAGTTCTATTTCATTGTCTGTTTGAAAGTTTTATAAGGTTTTAGTTCAAAACACAGGTGGTAACCACATTATTGATATAAAAAATAAATTATTTTGAAATTTATGCATTATAATTTGTTTTACCTATTTTCAATGTCATATATATCTCATATAATCTTAGATATTTTCTAACACAAAGTTAATATTCTTTAATATAAAACTAACACAACTACGCACAATGTAATGGAGTTAAAAGTATATTTTAAGATAATAAACACAAATTACCTCTAATGCCCTATTAAAGCATTTTCTGAATTCTGTATATCAACAACAGTTGGATCAAATGGTTGACCTTTGAAAGGGGAGCCTTCACAGTCCCAAGCTTCTTTCAGAACATTCTGCAGTTTCTGATGAAATAGAGAAGAAGAAAAAAGTTATTAACTTATCTAGAAAGTTACTAAAGCTACTCAAATACAATGAAACTTCTCGGGAATGGCCACTCTCCATTCCACAGTAAAATGGTCCTAGATGGAGGTTGGTCGTCCTTAGAGGTTACCTCCATTGACATCAAAATTGTTATCAAAGGTACACGATTTTTCACAAACAATTTTAATTTTAGTCAGTGTCATTTTCTTGGTACAGAAATACCACTTCTGTTGTTGTCATCATGAAAATACAGATCAATGATTAAAATTTAGCATCAATAAAAATTATCCTAACTGAAATAATTATGTGGGAAAAAAATTTATCAATTATGAATGAAAAAACTATTTTAAATAAATTAACAATTATGTTTTTTTGTTTAAGTTTGCTTTTAATTTTATATCATAGTTAGTTTTAAAAGATATGAAGAGGTTTGTTCATTTGTGATGCTTGTTTTTTATAAAATTACTTTTTTTTCTTTCGAATTTAACTTTCAACTCTAAAAGTAAATCATTGATAGCATCAAGATTACAATGCAACATTAGGTTGTATGCAACACTGATGACTGCAACATTAGGTTGTATCGCCAAAAAAAGCCTCTAAGAGTCTCACACAAATATTTTGAATACAATTTAATCTACTTATTTGGTTTGTTAAATTTTTTGTTTTGATATTTTTTCATGTTTGGTGCAGATGTTTACCCGGTCGATGGGAGAGGTTTTGATGGTCTCTCCAAAAGGTTTTCTTTAACACAAAGTCTATGTAAAAATTTCTGCCCTCACAAAAGTGCTCGTAAATAGCGGTGGTCTTTCCTGGAGGTTTCACTGTATATAAGTATTTGTTAGTAAAATGTATCATTACAGCTCAAAACTAGTAAACTTTAGACATTCAAAGAATCAACTTTTTTTTCTACAGTTGTATTAAAAAGAAAATAAATCATTTGAGTAAATTACAATTCAATTTAAATGTAATTTTTATCTAAGAAATAAAACTGAATTAGGTATCTCTTGATAAATATGGGAATTAGCCATAATGTTTAAAATAAAATAAGCTATAAAACATTTTTTTATAGATTTAAGCTATGTACAAGCTATGTTTAAGCTATGTATGTATGTATGGGATTTTAAAATGTAAAGTACATATTTATTTATCAATAATTGTTTGATAGTTCTAACATTCGTGAATATCCAACAGGATAACACCAGCATTTTTTTTCTATAGCTGTATTAAAATGAAAAAAAAATCCTTCAAGTAAATTGTGATTCAATTTAAATATAATTTATATCAAAAGTATACATAGGTATGCTTTGATAAATAAGAGAATTATACTTGTAATGTTTAAAGTAAAATCAGCTGTAAATTAACTCATTTTTTTAATGATTTAAGCTATACATAAAAACTTAACTAAGAAGTAAGATTATAAAATATAAAGTGCAGATTTATTTATAAATAATTGTTTAATAGTTCTAACATTTATAAAGGTCCAACACGATAACAGCAACATTTTTTTCTACAGTTGCATTAAATTAAAAGCAAGATGGATAAATAAATTGTAATTCGACTAAACTATACTTATACCTAAGAAATCATAATAAATTNAACGCTAGCGTCATGGTTCTTCTTGCGAAAGATATTTAGATTTTTTCTCCTTCTTGTTTGATCAACTTTTTTTCATGGATGTTAGCGTCATGGTTTTTCGCGGAAGCTTTTTTTTTAATGGAATTTAGTAAAAATCTTTTAGCAAAAATGGGAAAATGCTTTGTTGAATTTTAGCATTTTTGAGGGGTCTTTTCGCATTTTGCGAAAAAAGCTACCGTAGCGGAAACCCTGCTGTAAATTAACTCATTTTTTTAAATGATTTAAGCTATACATAAAACTTAACTAAGAAGTAAGATTATAAAATATAAAGAACAGATTTATTTATAAATAATTGTTTAATAGTTCTAACATTCATAAAGGTCCAACACGATAACAGCAACATTTTTTTCTACAGTTGCATTAAAATAAAAACAAGATGGATAAATAAATTGTAATTCGACTAAACTATACTTATATCTAAGAAATCATAATAAATTGAGAATGCTTAAAACTGAATTCTATTTAACATTTGAAGTGTGTAATAAAATAGCTCATTCACTTGAATAGGTTATACATAGAAATTTATATTAGTGATATTATAAAATTATCAAATAAAAAAATTATAAAACAGTTCTGCCAAGACCAACTTAGGTAACTGTGTTTTGAGATAAACTTTTACTTTAACATATAAAGAATAAGCATTAACTATTTAAGCATTTAAACTAGATAAAAATTAGTACACATTCTTTTTAAAAAAAACAATGCATCAATGCAATTGTATTTACAATAGCATTTACAAATAATTTTTAAATATATTTTTGATTTTATAAAAAAATTATAAAGTATTGACAAGTTTCTCATTATTCTAAAAAAGAATTTATATAAAAATAAAAAATATTTTCAATATTCTAAGAAAAAGGAAACATCAACTAAGATTGAATATCAACTAAAACTACTGCATATGTTTTTTCCTAACACATTCAAACAAGGATTTAAAATGTTATGCAATTTTTCTCCATATGAAAAAAATTTGTTTTCTTTAGAATTATTTAATTTTATTTAATCACCTAAAATTCGTTTTTTAACATTAATGAACAATTAATTATTACTGTAGCTAATTATATTCTGTGTAATCTGCTAACTTTGTACATAATTCAGAAAACAATGCATCAACATTTAAAAGATAAGGAAACATGTTTGAAAGAATTATTGTTTAAAATTAAACTACCTTAAATAAGAAGTGTCTTTACTATATTACTTTACATTCAAATTAATAAAGAAAATACAAGCATCATAAGAAACAATGCGTGGTTACTTAATGAAATGTTGAAATCATTAACAAATAAAACATATAAGCCACTAACTGAAATATCTCATAAACTGTAATAAATAAAAATACAGCTATATACTTACACTTTGTTCGATTGTAGGTTTACCCAATCTTTTTTGGTGTTGATTAAACATTAGCTCATTAATCTTAGCTTGGGCTGCTTCATCAAGTTCTTCAAAAGGTATTGACGGATCTATAGATTTCAAATCAATTTTTGGCTCATCGACAAAAAATGAATCCCACCACCGCTCCTGCACTTTTTGGACGCATATCTAAAATAAATCACCGCATTGATTACATGAAAAAAAGTAGAGACATAAAGTTATTGAAATTTAAGTTATGCTATTCTTATCAAATATTAGAAATATTTATTAAGTTTATATATTTAAAAGTTCATGGTAAATTAAGCTACATAAATCTAATTTTCAAAAATTTGTTAACAATAGATATAATTAATTCTTCGTTGGAGAATTACTACTTAACAGGCTTTGCTTTTTTGAAATTGGAAAAAAAACAGTTGCTATCATAAACAAATACCTTGTTTCAACAACCAATCAAGATAACCACACTTCGTCACGTGCAGGTATCCCAGTATAAGAATTAATTTTATGTTAATTTCAACAACAAAAAATGCTATAAACAAATTTTTTTAAAAATTAACAACTAAAGCTATTAACTATTTAATATTTTTAATAAAAATTTTAAAATTGAAAGTAAAAAAATAATAGAAAATTACATGCCTCAAATTCATAGATGATTAAAATATAGATAAGTGATAAAATTTAACATCGGTAATTTTAAGAAGATGGAAAGTTGTTGAGAGGCTGCTTTATTTTGTGAGAAACCATGCATAGCAAATTCTCCTTCACCTACATAAGTAAGTACAAGGGTCTTTTTGAAGTAAGAACAGATTACACATTGAATCAGCTCATTCCGTCAAATGACGTCAGTTCAAGGTCGTCAACTCTCAACTCTACAATTATGCTCATAAATAAAGTTTCCTTTACTCTATTACAAAACAATTCTTACTTAAAAAATGATCCTCACAGAACAGAAAAACTAAAATCAGGTAAACCTAAAGTAAACCATAAAGTTTCAAATGCAGAAAATTTTTTCCTCAAAAAATCAAAATGTAAACGAATTAAGACAAGATTAAACCGGTAATGAAGCAATCCTGCAATAATTTGCTTGTATTTTGATATTTTAAAAAGAATTTTTCCATATTTGAAACGCTGTGATTTAAACAAAGTTTATTTGATCTCACTTTTCTCCAAACTTTAAATTTTGAAAAACAGATGTAAAGGGTTGTTTTTCACGCAAAGAGCATCCTGTTATATAATTTTTTAAGACATAAGTTCACTGTAGTACCAGCAGGCATAAGTACTCATAAATTTTTCTCAACACTTATGGAATCAAAAACTATTTACTATTTATTTCGTTAGTATTTAATAAAACATAGTTAATCATCATAAGTTTAAACTATTATATAATTTAACCAAGGGTAACATCTTAACTTAGCAAACGTTATGAATATATTTGACACATATTTAGTTATCTAAGATTAAAAACTTACAGCAAAGCTTCTAAACAAAATGAAACCTTATAATGAGAACGCATAAAAATAAACCTTTTCATTAAATGCATCATACATGAATATGTTCACGTGGAACTAAGGTCCATGTTGATTCTTCAACATTGATTCTCCATGATAAATCGTTATCTTTTAAAATAACCCATTCATCATTATTAAGATATTCTGCTTTTAAATGAGTGTGTTGAATCAGTACACGGATTTTTTTCCCAGTTGTTACATGATTTGGAACCTAGAAGAGAATAAAAAGATCTCAGTTTTACTAAGAATACTCAAAATAATTCAGCATCTTGTTTCTTTATTTATACAGTCAAACCCCGCTATAGTGAACATGGCTTATAGTGAACTTCCGGATACAGTGAACCAAATTTTCGGTCCTGTGCCTTGCTATACACGCATAATGTTATTTTTTGTGGATATAGTGAACCAAAAAAGTGAGGAAGTTGGATATAATGAACTTTTTTTTGTCTTCGACTGATTTTTTTCTTCATTTTTTTTTCTTTTAAATTTTCAGGGAATATAAACTATCCAAATCTGAAGTTTGTAACATATGGAAAAATAGGCAGCTAATAATTTCTGCTCATGAAAAATATTTAGATGGCAGAAAAAAGTTGAGAAAAGCAGAACACAAGGATGTTGAAGAAGCATTACTGAAGTGGTTCACCATTCGAAGAAGCCGTAATCTGGTCAAATGTGGGTTAATTTGCTAAGTGATTTTATGAGACTACTTTCATGTGCTCGAATGGCTGGTTAGACAGGTTTAAAAAGCGGAATAACAGAAATTCAGGAAAATTTATCTGAGAGTCGAGAAATGTTTCCACAGCTGATGTTGAGGATTGCTCATCAGCTAAAGATTACTAACTTTTTTTGTACGCAAGACGAAGAGTAATGAAAAATAAAAAAAATTTTTCTACTACATAATATTTTTCAGTCATTTATTTGAATAATGTGTAATAAAAGGAAGGAGTTTGTGAGCCATTAGTTAAATTGCCTGCGTTGCGGATATAGTGAACTGAAATTTCTTTTCCTTGAAGGTTCACTATAGCGGGGTTTGACTGTATTAGAAGTTCATAAATTATAATGGAAAATAAACTTACAAACCCGATTAATTTTACTTGCAACTACAGACAAATAAATCCTTAAATGAGTTGTATTATTTTTAACAAATGAAATGTTAAAACTAAAAATTACCATAAAATACATTTTTGACTATAATAACTAAATTCTATAATGATTCTGCAGATTGCTTCATATGGAGCCCTAAAAACGAAACATTTTAGAATTAAAAATACTGTTAAATTGAAATAATAAAACACATGCAAGATTGTATAAATGCAAATTGTATTTTCATGACATTGTATTTTCATGACATGAGCTTTATTGAATTGTAGAATTAGCAAATTATATCTCATTACCAATTAGAGTCACTTTCAAAATAAAAAGACATTTTAAAAAAAATTTCTTAAAAAAATTTTTTTGAATTACTATTAATAAAAATTTTAGCTGCCATTGAAATGTTTCTTGTCCTTAAAACTTAAAACAACAGTGCCCTTTTTGATTTGGATCATAAAATAGAAAAATAAATAAAATATTAACTTATCTTTGCCTCTGTTACCAATGTTCAAAAGTGTTTAAATAAAACAATAAAATAACTTACACTCTAGTAAAATTTACATTGTAAATCACTATAATTGCTTTTTGATAAATTATATAGATAGATAAGCTTTAATAAATAGTTCGTAACNAAGGTTAACTTAGAAAAAGAATTTAGTGGTTAGAACAATGTTTTTATAACAATTACTACCTAAAATTGCTATGAATATGTTTGTCTAAATACTTTGGGTGTTCCCTTTGGCATGCGGCCCTTCGTTAGTCAATCTGCAGCGCATGTGGCCCTTCACTCAAAAAGGTTGTGCACCCCTACTCTACATACATAAGCAGATTGCTTTATATGTTATTTTAGAAACGAATAAAGAATGAAAAAGACTTATAAATTAAAATTTTAAAAAATACTATAGCAATATTGAATATTTGCAAGGATCATTGATTTTTCATTACATGTATTATTGCGTGTTATCGTTATTATCATGCATATTATTTTAATAAATGCAATAGAAAAATATACTTTGATTCGAACATCTGCATCTTTAATGGTTTGTGCCCAAGAGTATCCTTCATAGCTGGCTCCATTATATGAATCTGGATCCATCAAAGGTGTTTTATGATCACTAAAAAGATGCATAAAATATATTGCAGGTATGTATGCGATTGTGCTTTATTCATTCATTTATTTATTTTTTTCGTAGGCAGATGATTTTAACAGAAACTAACTCTTTTGAAGTAACAAAATTAGAATCATAGTTTTATACTTTAACAATTCCAGTACATTTTATATAATGATCATAACTTGTAATGTTATTCTACTACTAAAACAAAAGAATTTTTTTTTAAAAATCTTAAAAAAACCGAAATTTCATAAAAATTTCACCTTTTTTTTTTATAAAAATATTTAAGGAACTACAACAGTAAAAATAATTGACTAAGAATTTTAACGTTTTGACTGTAAGAAATTATAGAAAACATGTGCATAACATTAATACATAATTTCTTTGATGAAGAAACAGAGTTGAAAAAAAGTTATTAAAACTTATTAAACATAATTAGTCTTTCTTCAACAGACAGTTAAATAAAAATAAAAAATTTCAATAAAAATATTAGTTGATGATGTATAATACTTAAAGCAGCTTACGATTTATCATCGTTATGCAGACTTTTGCTTACGTTGACTAATTCATTAGTTTTTATATTGTCATCAGTTTTAGGTTCAGATTCTACTTGTTCAGGAGAAGTAACCACAATTTCTTCTGCAATACACTCTAAAAAACGCAATAATTTAGAAATAATAAAAAATGCAATAAATGAAAAATACATAATAAAATGTCAAACAAATTTTTCCTATCAATTAAAATTACATTTTATACACCAATATATAAATATTTAATCAATTAAAATTATATTTTATACACCAATATATAAATATTTAATCTTCACACAAAAGCGTTTTAAAAATTTGTGAATTTGATGTAACAAGGATATAGATTAATTATTTTTGTAATTGTAATAAGTTATAGAATTCTTGATTTAAGTTATATATTTCTACATGCATTTTCAAATATGGTTTAGATACATTTCAATATATTTTTTTTAATGCTAATACTTATGATGCTGACTTTAAATTATAATAGATTAATGCTTTTATTTACTCCTAATGCTTTTACTTAATGCTTTTTACTTAATGCTTACTTAATGCTTTTATTTTAGTTGAGCTATTAATTTGTGTAAAATTCCAGTTCATAATTTAATTTTATTAAATTTTAGAAAATTTATGCTTTACTTAAAAAAAATTGAATATAAAATTGCAACAATTTATTTTACAGTTTTAAAAAAATTCAATTTTATTCACCTGAAATGACTGGCTCTGAACTTGAAGTTGCTTCAATATTTTTCTCTAAAATAGATTGCTCCATATATTTGCAAAACACCTAGAACAAAAAATTACCTACAGATATTAAAAGGTTTTTAAAAAAAATATTTGCCTACTTTACAAAATAACATTTACTAGTTGCTTTTGGCGACCAGCTTGGTCACCTTTCAAAATTATCTTTTACAACATATAAACTTAAATGGTAACCAAGTCCAATGTACAGCACAACTGTGTTTAAATACTCTAATTCATCGACTACTTTTCAAATTCTAATTTCTTAACTGTTTAAACAATATAATAAAAAAACATTTTCATTGTCTAGCACTCGCTTGCATGGAAGTACTTTGATTTCAATTTCAAACATTTTCAAGAGATGTGCATGACATTGCCAAAATTCTACATCTACAGAATTTCAGCAATAATTTAAACTCTGGGCATCAGCTATTTAATCACACAAACCACTGTAATTATGAGTTTGCGACATTTCAGCATTGTACACAGCTATTTCCATCTCTATCAAGAGATAAAGATAGATAACTCATCCCAATGTTCCATTAAGTTTTGTACTACATCCTCACATACCTCTCGACCCATAACTCAAGTATTGCATAATATGGAAAAAGGCAAGCTCCGTTACCAATAGCTTGTATGACAGTATGCGGAGCTCCGTTTAAGTTCAAAATTTCAACAGTCATTTTAGAAAAGATCAAAAATAAATCTAAATAATTAATTACTTTGCAACTAAACTTAAATTTCCATAAAATACAAAATTAATCTAAATAAATACATCTTGACATATAACAACTCAGTGCTACTAAAATAATTACAGAAGGCAAATTTAACAAAATGAGTCTAAATAAATACATACTTAACATATAACAACAAATTCTGGTACTTTTCAATTAGCCCGGCGTAAGAAAATGTCGCTAAAAAATTTAAACCTCCACCACCTTTTTTATTTATTTATTTTTTAAAAAAATAAATAAAATAGAACAATAAAATTTTTAAAAATTTGAATTTCCTTGTGTCCTGCAAACCAAAGAGTACACCTTATTTTTTTAAGAATATTTAAATTATTGCTTAAGACAACCTAAAATAATGCATAATAATTAGAATGTTGCCAATTGATACAGAAATACGGAGTTCATAGTGCCACATAATAAATATATATGTTCATAGATAAGATAGTTTAACATTTAAAGAACAAAATATACTAAATATGATAATTGATATAACTTGAAGAAAGAAGTTAAGAACATTATGTAATTGGCTTTAAGCCCATTATTTTTTTAAAAAGTGTTTTTATTACATTATTTTAATTATTCTATTCGTGCTTCATTATTTTTTAAGTATTAATTTCTTCTTTTTTCACAAAGAAGAGATAATAAGACAAGTGGAAGTGCCATTCTTTATTATAAAAAAATGAAAACAGTTAATTTTCTTTTCTTTTGCAATAAATTGAAAAGTAATTATTTCTTTTTTTCACAAAATGTATTAAAAAACAGGATTAATTAAAAATATAAGCAATCAGTTTTTAATAAGGTTTCAAAGAAATTTTATACTTAAGAATCATCATTATATTTAGTCATTATCAATCCACTAGAAGAAAGTCGTCATCAAACTTAGACAAAGATTTTGCTCTACAACTTTTGTCTTTCACATTTTTTAGAGAATAGAATACTCCCATAACGCTAACCAAGTTCCAAATATAACTATTAATAAGTTGCAATACTAGAAGATATAAATTGACTAGTAGACATCTGTTTGACATTTTTGGTCTACATGGGCTTGATTTTGTCATCAATTTCCCACACAAGAATATGGTGTCAGGTCAGACAATACTTGTTTTGACCATGTGTTAGGGGTTCAAAATTCACTCTAATCTATAGCCTCCTGCAGTTACAGAGCCAGAAATATCCATGCACGGTTGGGGACAGAGGTTCGAACAACTGCTCTCTGTCCACATTTTAAATAGGGAGAGATGGAAAAAATTTATTAACTAGGTTCAAGTAGAAAAAACTTTGTAAGTGAAAAATTTATTATCTAGGTTCAAGTACCAAGGAGCCACTACTAATCTTCTAGACTGAATTTGAGCTGTCATCTAAAATTATGTAGTGATCTGCTCGAGGTAGGTTATACCCTTTAAGTTAGCCTTTCTCATGATTTTATTTTATTATTTTACTTTTTTTTTCTTTTAGTTTCTAACACGTTGCTGTCGGTCAAAATTTTGGCAATTTGCTTTTCACAATTATCGATAAAAAAAATTTCTCTGACAAAGCATTTGCAAAAAAAACTTTTATAGTTTTTGCATAATTTTATTATAAATATACAACTATTTAATAAAGACAATATCAGAGTTCCCAATAGTTTTCAAGTCAAAATGGGTCAAAGGGGAAAAATATTGCGAAAATTGCCAAAACATTGCAAAAGTGGTTCAAAAAGGAGGTCCTATGTTTAAAAAAGGGTCAGACCGAATATTTATCTTAGAACAAAAACATTTTTCTTTCAAATAAGTAAAAAAAAAAACAGAAAAATATCAAACTATTAAGATAATAGAAAAACAATATCAAAGTTTTAAAATTCTTTAGACAACATTTAACTAATAAAGCAATAATAAATTTACGGAAAAAATAAACGATATGATATTAGCATGTAATTAAAGAACGATATTATTCATAAATGATATAAAATCGTTACTTACGGATCTCACTATGCTTTCTGCTTCACCAGATGCAAGACCTAAATCAGAACTATCAGATTTGAGTTTAAAAAAGTCAGTCCTAAACCAATATAAAAAAGAATAATTTGAAAAAATTAATCTTAAATACTTAATCAGATTCAGTTTATAAAAATTAAAGGGAAATTTTACGAGATAAAATTAATAATAATCACCTGCGGTATAAAAAGTCAAACATTTTGTCAAAGAAATCAATTATATTCCCTTCTCCACAAAGAATAGAGGATATCAAATCATCGTAATTTGTTTCAGTTGGCATGATTAGACAATATTAACTGCTAAAAATTTATGAAATCCAACATTCGACGAAAAATTACTAAAATTTAAAACTTTGAAAGTTCAGCATTCATTAAAATTTTCTTTTTTTTTTTAATCCTCTGTTTTGTAAATAAACAAAGCGTACGCGGTTAGAACTCATGCAGTTATATTTTTTATATTTTAAAAACTTTCTAAAATGTTGAGAAACGGAAACATTTATAAATCCTAAACAGTTTTTGAGAATTATAATTCATAAATTTAATTTGTTTGAGACTTTATTATTGCAATTTTGGAATATTTATAAACGTATACTTTGGAATGGCATCAATCTCAATTAAAAGTCATATCAAAACAAAAACAATCAGTTTGTTAGCCGGTTTATGTGTATTATTAATGAGTTGCTTTTAAAAACTTATATATGAGTTCTAGATATTCCCATTATAATGATTCCAAGCCAGAAAAGTGTCGAGCTTGTACAGATTTTAAAACATGGACAAAACAGCAATCAAATTCACAGAATAAGAAAATTCTAGAAAATGGAAAATTAGAGGTGTGTGATGCAATACGTAGAAATATAAATCTATTTTCTTTATAATAATATTTAATTTTTTAAAAAAAATTAAATTTTAAAAATATTTAGTGGGGCAAAAGTATAACTTGTTGCATAAAAAAAATCTAATAAACAGTAAAATTCAGAACTTGTATATGCAACTTTCTCTGCTTGTAAAGTTTTGAGGTCCTGGGTTGAATTTTTTAAAATCCGTTTTTGAACAACCGACCCAAATTTGGGTTTGAGACTACTATAGTTTAACTCCGTATCCTTTTAAATTTGAACCCAATTCAGAAGACAAGGGAACTTCTGGATCAAGCATTGAGAGAAATTCTGTCTTTGTGGAGGACTTTTTTGATGGAACTAACATGCATTCGCGTTACATAGAGAGAAAAAACCCCACGGTTAGCCCGATGGCAAATGGACTCTAACCCTTGATCCGTGTACCGCAGAATATATTTATGCGTTATTGTGCGTAATTTGTATAGACCAGTCATCACTGGGATTCGAACCTCATTGGAAGGCGAACGCTCTATCCCCTGAGCCACCATGACTCGAAAGTGTTAGATTGTGAATTCGTCCATGCGATTTTCTGACCCTGAATAAAAATGAAATTAATAAAGCATTTCATCAAAAAATAAACAAAGACTCACGTCATCATAAAAAAAATAATACCTTTATTAAAATTGTTCATCTAATTATATTACTGAAGAAATTTAATATCATAAATAAGGGTAACTCGAAGAGCTTTGCTGTGGTGATCAGATGGCAAAAGCTACTTAGGATGGCTTTGGCCTGCAACAGGCTGTAGTTCCTTGAAAGGAGTAGAAGTATATTACTACACCATAACTTTTATAGATTTATAAATATACTTCAGTGTTTCTTGTATTTTCCCAACATAAAATTATCTCAGTTTTTTTCACTTTATTATATGGCTGATTTACAAATTTGTTTTTTATTTTCTTTACGTGATTATATCTTAGTTTCAGGTTTCTAAGGAATGCCCTTTAGATCGTGAAGAACTTGGTAAAAATACTTGGTCTTTCCTACATACATTGGCTGCTTATTTTCCTGACAAACCATCTGAAGGTCAGAAAACTGACATGAAAACATTTATAACATTGTTTTCTAAGTTTTATCCTTGTAAAATTTGTGCTGAAGATATGCAAAAGGAGTAAGTTTCTGTAATAAGAACGATTAGTATTTCTTGCATGAATAATTGTAACTTTTTCCTGTTAAAACGAATTTAAGAAATTTACTAGAATATTCATAAGCGATAATACTAAAAATATAATTTATAGAATAATATTATAATATAATTTATTAAAATGTTCAAAAGTAGTGATACTAAAAAATATATATCAATTATAATATTTCATTGAAGTTTGAAATAAATAAAATTTAGTAGATCAATAAAAAATTTTAAGCTTACATAATTTTTTATTAACAAAAAAATTGTGATTTATATACCACATATAATAGATTCATAGGTTTGTTATTAATCATCTATTTGACTCTGAGTTACACATATTTTAAAGTTGTTCTTGATTATTTATATCCCTGAGTTTTAGACAAAATTATTATATAAATATTGTACATATAACTAATCAATTTTTACATGAAAATATAATTTAGCACACTATAAAAACATGCTAATTTTATGTTAATTTGCTTTTTTTTCTTTAATTATATAAAAAAAAGAATTTAGTTTTCTTTAGACAAGAATTTAAGTATCTCTACAAAGTTTAATGTGCTTTAATGATTTTTTTTTTCAGAATACATTCTCTCCTAATATGTAATAAGAACAGTATTTTATTACAGGATAGTATTTAATATTATTATTATATCCCAAAAATAACGCAAACAATGATCTCCCTGAGAATCACAATAAAATTATTATTTTTCAGTGGATTTCATTGCATGTAGGAATCGATGACAATCAAAAGGCTGACTCTTTGACTAAGAGTCTGCCTTTTCTTCGCTTTTTACCTTTTCTTAGATAAAAAACAAACTCATTCTTCCAGAGTCATTTAAAAGACTCATTTATGAAAAAAATTATAGATAGCCTCAAATGCGGTTAAACAGAAAAGTCAATGGGTAAATCGGCAAATATCGAAAATAACTAATCTCCAGCAACAAACCTTAGACTAAATATAGACCATGACTGCTTGGCAAAATATCTGAATAGAATAAGTATATTGCTGTCAAATATTTATTAAAACTGTAAAGGGAGAATCATAAATGCTTAACTTTCTTATGTGCCCAGATTTAGATAGTTTTAGAGGTGTGGTAAAATCCCCAAATTATATTGGACTGCTTATGGATCAAATTCTACTGGTCCTTTTTTCGCCTGTTTCTTATTTAATCTTTTAATTGTTTACCTCTCAAATACAACTTCTGTTTCCTATAATTTATTTCTAACTATGAACTATAGCAATCGCTTTTTACAGCTTAATGTTTAAAAACCATTTGCTCTCATCAAAAATCTTTAACTAGAAAACTATGCACTGTGTCTTAGTAAATTCTTATTCAATATATGTTTAGTTGATAATGATACTACATTTCAATATTAATTGTGAAAGTTTTAACTTGTTTTTTTCTTCTTAGTCTTACAACAGATCCACCTGCTGTCAATAGTAGGCATGATCTGTCACAATGGATGTGCCAATATCATAATAAAGTGAATGAAAAATTAGGAAAACCATTATTTGATTGTTCTAAAGTTGACGAGAGATGGCTGCATGGATGGAAAGATGGGTCATGTGACTGAGCTTCTTAAATATGTGTAATACATAGTTAATTTGTATATAGTACCTATATTAAGTTATTTTTTTAAAGTTCATAAATAAACCAAACTATATAAAAAAGTAAGTTGTTTATCTTTTAAATCCATATTTCCATGTTTTCCATATAACCATGGAAAAATGAAAAATGCTTCTCAATTCAAATAACAAAGCAAAATACATTAATAATTTCAGTGTGGAAATGAATGCATAGGTGAAATCGTGATATAAATTAATTAAATACACCAGGGTTGCCACAGAAAAAAATGAACAAAATAGTTGCTTTTAATGGCCTAAAGCATGAAAATAGTTGCCTAAATAAAAACAAAAATTCATCGAAAATGTAACTAAAATTTTGTTAATGACTTAATTGTCACATACCATGATTCATTTAGTCAAGTTGGTGGCAAATATGATAATTTTTATCTAAACGTTAATGTTCTAGCACTATTTTCCCTTTTATCAATAATTGATCTAGGAAATATATATACACACATATATTGTGAAAAGTGATTACTCAAATTCGAAATTCACTCATCGTAATATCATATAATAAAATTTTAAAATCTTGCGGAATTTCGAAGCAATAATTACTGTAAACGCGACCGAGAAACAAAATAGACTTACAATGGAATCTGCAGATTGAATTAATTAAAAAGTGAAGAC
Source organism: Parasteatoda tepidariorum (assembly GCF_043381705.1). Lineage (NCBI taxonomy): Eukaryota > Metazoa > Arthropoda > Arachnida > Araneae > Theridiidae > Parasteatoda > Parasteatoda tepidariorum. The sequence continues at coordinate 16,810,064 of NC_092209.1, forward strand.
TCAAATTTTTACAATTCAAAATTTTTTATTTTATGAAAAAAAAGTTCAGTGTGTTCAAAAGTTATCGTGGGCATCAGATTTTGAACCTAATTTAAGCTTAAAAAAACATAGCTAGGAGTACAGAAAAGTCTCCTTTTTCTGAAAATAGTTGCTTTTTTAGCCAGTTCTGGCAACAACAAAAAAGACACCATAGTCGCCTCATGCCAACAATAGTTGCATTTTAGTCGCCTGTGGCAACCCTGATTCTGAAACTCAGTATTACCTTTAAAAAATATTTCCTAATTTTTAATATAAGAGCTAATAGGCTAATAATTAGCACCAAGGTCTAATTTTTTATTGAAAACTTGTTTTGGTGAACTTATATGATTAAATTATAATAAAATTTGCATTTTTTACCTGTATATTATAAATTTGTTTAAATGAGTTCCAAATTGTAATAATAATATTGAAAAATTTTATTTAATAGTTTTAAGGAAAAGCAAATTTTTCTCAAAATTTAAAGTTATGAACTTACATAATGTATAGGAAATAATTGTTTTTCTTGTACTCAACACAATAAAAATATAATTTATTATTTTTATTGAATAAAAATAGCAAAGTTTGAGAAAAATAAATTTCAGACCAAAAATATTAAATTTTTTTTTCTAACTTAGAATATGTATAAAAAAGTGCATGTGCTTAGAAATGAAAATAAACGGGTAACAAAAAATAATTTGGACACACACTATAATTTTAATGATTGCTAAAATACATATAACTTCCAATTATGTATTTACAAAAAATTTCAAAGTGACCATCTTTAGCTTCAAAGCAGAGTTGCAAATGTATCACAAAATTTTCTTCTATATCTACTGATTTTTTTTTTTTTTTTTTAAGGGATGTGTTTACCTTTCAGTTGGATTAAATGGAGAGTTGGGAATAATAATAAGAAAAAAAAATTTCTGTAAAAAAGTCAGGAAAATTTGTCTTGCATAATTTTTATTTGCTTTAAGCTCTGTATACTCATGCAGGATTCGATCTTATATTAGGCAACGTTCTTCGGGGCCTGTGCAAAAGGGCAGAAAATTCAAGTTTATAATTTACTTAAAAAATTTGACCGTTTTTTAAAGGCTTCAATAAATTCATCAATCCTACTTTTTTCAAACTCTTTCAGTGAAATATTAGTCCCTCTGCATTGCTCATTTACGGTTTAAAATATAAATATATGTCTTCTCATTTATATACAGGACGTATATTATTTATTGAAAATGGTCACTCAGAACCAGATAATTTAAATGCATTTCCTTACCTTAAATATGCACTTTTCAAGTATAAACATTTTATCAAGATGCACGAGTATAAATTATTCTGCTAGTTTTTATTAAAGTTTAGAGTTTTGTTAAGATTAGTCTAGCATATTTTGATTATGATTAAATATTGTATAGAACACTCACGATATAACAACCTCAAGTCAAGTTAAAATGCCCATTTTCTTTTCCAAGACCAGGAACATTTTATCAAGTATTGACTCAGTGTGAGCATATAAATGTATAGGGTGGAAATTTTTTCCCAGATAATTGAGCCAGTCCTTTGCTGGTTGTCGGTAAGAGAAAAATAGCTGCAGGATTTTTTCTTTCTATGTGGTTCGGGTGGATAAGCAGTTTTTTACTTACTAATTTAAGTCTGCTTTCATTGTATTAAATTTAAATTAAACACAAACGTTTCTAAATTAAAAATTTGCTTGTATCAATCATAAAGTTCAAGCACATATTTTTAACAGCTTTAGTAAAATTTAAAGCAGCTTTTTTAAACTATAATATTTTAAATAAATAAAAGAACTATATTGTAATTGCAGAAATAATTTGGAGTAGCAGTTTCATTTTACTTTTAAAATTTTCCTTAATTAAAGATAAATATGAAGTATTATATAAGAGTAATGTTAATATAGATATGAATCCTTAATCTATGAGTTTTGGAAAAATATTTTTCTAGTTTTATTTTCTGCAAGAGCAAATAAAACTAGAAAATTAGCATCAATTAAAATAGTTATAACTATAATATTAAAAAACAGGCCTATGTACTTCAAAACACAAATGATTATGGTTCATTACCTGATATTTGGAAAAACAAATTTAAAGTTTTATATACGATAAAAATTTGGATAAATAAAAAAAATAGAACTGCAATGATAATGTAACATAGTTAAAGCACATTAAACTTCCTAATTACAATTTTCTTAATATTTTTTTTCCCTTAAAAAAGACTTCTTTTTTTTTTTGTAACCCATTTGCGATTTAGAAAATGGGTAAAATTGGGAGAATGTTTCTTCTTAATATACTACTTCCCAATCTATTGACATTTAAAAACCAGTTTTGCTAAGCAGAGAAGACTGCAGGCGAAAGTACGATTTTTTATTTTCCACAACTGTCGGTGGGTTAGTAAAAAATAAATATTAAAAAAAATTAGATGTGTTGAAATGGCATTACTTTTTTCGGTCTTAATTTAACTAATAATTTCATTCATATACAAAAAATTTTGTAAATAAAATAAATAACTCAACAAAGGATAGAAAATATGTTGTGCTATGTAGGCAAAAGCAAAAAAACAATGTGAATCGAGCACAAATTCGTCAATTTATGTACATTTGTGATCGATTCATCTTGTTTTTTCTTTTAAAATAAACAAAATTCTTAAAAAAGCATAAATGCATATTTATTTAAACAAATATACCAATCAATACACACTCAAAAATACTGTGCTGTAAATATCACCACATCTCAATACATTTGTTCTCGTGCATAGTTTTCAAACAGGAAAAATATTCAACTTAAATATTACTTAAATAATATACACATCTTAAATATATTTAGTAGATCATTAAAAATATAGATAGTCAATCATTAATGGCAAGAAAAAAATCAATGCAAATTCTGTGACCTATAGCGAAAGAGCTTTTAAAATAAGAAAATAAGTATTTTTAGATATTTTGATGCCTTAATTGCTATTATAAGTTTCGCTGTATGCTAAATAAATTTTGATTACCTTTAAAAATAGAAGAAATAGCTACTGAAGATAGTGTACAGATATGATCTGTTCCAAAATACTCACTAATAAAGAAAGTGAAATTTAATTTTGATAAGAACTTTCATATTATAATTTTATAATGCAATAGTTTAAACTAGGCGTTTTATAACCTATTATATAAAGAGCCAAATTAATGCCTCAGCTAAAACCCAAAGCTTGGCTATTATACAAACACACTATAAATTTAAATTGTGCACAAAACTCATTTTGTAATCAGCCAGCAAAGGTTCATTTTAAGTTTTGTCTGTATATATCGATATCATTTTATTTCTTATTATTATGAATTGAAAAATTTAATTAGAATTTAATAAGTATTAGTTATTGTATTTCTTTGGATTATTATTTTATTCACATCCTGAATTTTAATATATAATCATAATGGGTAGTCAAATATCGGCATCAGATGTACCAAGCCTGAAATCCCAGGCTGTAACAGTGATGCTTGTGTGCCTTACTTCTGAAACTTTTGGTTTAAACAAATAAAATAAAACTCTGACAATTCACATTGTTTTTAGTGGGAACAGAAATGTTGTGAATAAAATTTCGAATTTATAGTTAAAGTTTTAGATTTTATACAACGCTTACAATAATAATGAGATGTTTTGGAAATGTTTGTAATGTAAGAAAGAAATTATTTTATATTTTAAAATAATTAAATCACTTTGAATAACTACTGTAAAACCTGTTTTGAAAATTGATATCGATTAAGTCTGAAACAATATAAACATTTTCATTTTAAAACTAATAGCTATTTAATAAACTAAAGGAAACCTAAAAATATAGCAAGCACAAACAACATTCAACAATTTAATAAATTCATATAACATCTAAGAACATCACAGATAAAACAGGTAACAAAAGCATTTCCAAAAAATTCAAAATCAAACAATTGTTCTATCAGAAAAAAGTATTAACATAAGCACCAATAGTATATTTTGCTTGTTTTATTTGATATTTGATTGTCACTTGTAACATTATATTGCATCAATTATAATAACCAGAGCTTGATTTGAGAAGGGATAGTGATTTTCAGTACAAGCCATCAGATAAAATCAAGTACTTATAAGAGTTTAGCACCAAGTTTATAAATTCCTCATGTTATTTAATACAATTCAGTTTAACAACCTATTCATGAAGTACCTTACAAGTACTTAATAACCTACAGGTAAAATAAATATTTATGCTTTTGCATCTCTAAAATAAGAATAACAGTACAGTCCTTTTTATCAGATTTAAAAATTCACAAGAGAAATCTTTGCTCTGTAATAATTTTTAAAAGAAATCAAAGCACATATATTTTTAAGTTAAGTTCAATCAGCCAATTTTATTTCATAATAACAGAAACATTAAATTACAATAACAAATTTGAAAAATATTCAGTGGATTATTATTAAAATGCTGTATTCAATTTCCTAGTAAAATATAATTAAGAACATAAATAAAATTTAATTAAAATAAAAGATTATAGAAAAAAATGTAACACTTTCCAATAATTAGTTTCGAAGCTACTAATTTTAGTTACCCAACACACTTTTAGGGAATATAGAATTTAAAGTCTGAGAACCAAATCCCTTTAAATTTTTTTACACATATTTTGTTAGCTTGTTTTAAAACTATGATTAAGTTATTTATTAGCTTAAATCCAAGATGGCCACTCTGCAGACAAACCTCCAATTACTTGAGTTTTTCTAAATAAAATTTAAAAAGTTCTTCAGACTTTTACCATTTAAATTAGCCTATTTTTAATAATAGTTTAAAAATTAAATTATATAATGACAACATTTATATGCGTTAAAAATGTTTGCATTGCTGCAAAAAAATTTCTAAAAATTATAACTTTCTTTTTTAATTTAAAACTATTCATTATTTCAAACCTCATAATAAATAAAGAATTTATAAAACAAAAAAAAATGTAATTTAAATAAAATAAAAAAAATGGTCAACCTGAAATCAAGCCCTGTGTAAAATGAGTGTAAAAATAAAATCACTGTGGAAATATATATAAAATATAATAATTAATATGGAGAATTCTTTATTCAAGACCAAAATAATTATTCACAACAAAGAAAAACATTTAACACAAGACATGACTAGAAAAGTAGTAGGATTTGTAAGAAGAAACATATTCAAGTAAATGTTTTGAACTGAAATTCGGGAATTAAAAAATTATTAATAAATATCCTTTCAAAAGTTTAAATTTTTAATCACTTATTATCTAATATTAAGATAATTTAATATTTCTATCCTATAAAAAGGCTCAATTAAAACTTCTCACTATTGCAAATAAAATATCATGCAATATTTTGTCTTTAATAATTTTCTAAACAAAAAATATAACATAATGCCCTAAAGTGTTTAGAAATACAAAACAGCCAAATAACCCATATTCATGCCGCATTTAAAGTTTCATTGCACAAAAATGTTTCAATTTATTACTCTTTATTTAATTGTCATAGTCTTTATTGGAACTATCACTCGGTATTTGATGGTGTAGGACTAATTTGTTGTTCAGGCTGAGTTGTTGGTAGACTAGGTTTACGAGGCAAGACTTTGGTGGCAGATATAGGGGGTGCTTTGGAACCTTCTTTGATTTGCATGTGATACTTATAGATATTTTCTGTACTCTCAATAGTACCTGAAAAAGATAAGATTTAGAATATGATAAAAAAAACATGAAAAGGGAGTAGAATATAAATTAAGTATTTTTTATTACGCAAGAGTTTAAGCATGAAAGAAAACTTGGTACACATTTTTAGCAGTGAAAATTATAAATGGATATAACTACTAAAGGTATATATATTTCTGAGATGATACAGAATTAAATCGCTGTTGTTTTATGCCACTTGTCAATACTAACAAACTTATTTTAAAGCAGAAGAGTGCGCTTCTTGTTTTCCAATGGCGCCATCTATGGCCAAGAATTCAATTTCTGCCACGTACATATGTCACAGCCAGTTTTACAGGTAGGACACAATCGCATACACCATCCATCTGCAGATTTTAACCTGAACCAGACCACGATCAATCTCTGAGTCAGTACCCTCAGAGGTGTTGATTTGTTACAGGAACTTGGAGAATTTTGTGATCCCCACAGACTTAGTGTGCACCAGTCACCATTTTGTACATGGGGAATCTCTGGCCAGCTGGAATCAAACTCATAACATCTTAGGCATGTGCCCAATGCCCTACCAACCAGGCTATCTCAGCCTACAGAATTAAATTGATTAGTAAATTTAACAATGAAACAATTTTATATTATCTTGAAAAGCTGAACAAACAGTATTATATACAAAGTCTGCACAGTAAAAAAAGGAGAAAAAATTGCTAGAGCTGTGGTTCTGAATCTTAATTTATTCATTTTTAATTTACACATATATACAAAAAACAAATTCATAATCAGAATAGACATAGCACAAGAACTACAAATGTAGCTGTCGGAAATAAAACCTAATGTAATATTATTAATAATATAGCAATGAAAAATCTTCATTCTTCTAATTAAACATTTTAGTCTTTTATGGGTTATAATGTTTACTATTACAGGGTGCGCAGCCAAATTTTTCCACATAAAATAAGCACCTTTTAAGTACTTTTTAAGCATTAAAAAATATTTTTAATCACTTTCCAAAAGAAATATAATAATAATAATTACGATTTGTGAAGTAATAAAAATTGTTTTTTTCTATCGTTTAAAGTTCTTAATTTATGAACAAAAAATCTATAAAATTTAAAAACATTTTCGTCAACTTCACATAATCATGATAAAATAGCTAGTTTCTGATAAATATTGCAGAGAAAATTGTTTAAATCATGCATATTTTGAATGTTTGGATCAAGATTTGTAGCCAAATGCTACTTTAAAATACATGCAAACAAGAAATTTTAAAACACACCCTACACCCATTTTAATAAACCTTATATTTCGAAAGAATGCAAGTTTTTTAAAACATCTTACTTACAAAATGATAAACACACATTGCAGCTGTAATTCAATATTTAAAATATAGTACCTGAAGATAAATTGAAACTTCGACCTTTAATACCAGTTTCAGTAGGGGCTGGATACCACCAAGAAACGAGGGAACCTATAACAGGAACCTGACGCAGTACACCCTGAAAAATTGTGATAGTTGGTTTTACAAAAATTAATTTAAAAATATTATAAATATTTGCTTTAGCAAATATTTATAATATTTTTAGATGACGAGCAGATACATCTCTGAGAGTAAACAATTTCATATTAGCATCATAACTGGAAAAAAATTTTACTGAAAATCTAATGATCAATTAAAATATAGGTTAGGTTATAATCGTGAATACTTACTTCTTGCATTAGTTTTTCTTGGTTTTCTTGCATCAACTCTTTATTCGCTTCTTCAATTCCTTGCCTTACAACCTCTGACATACTTTCAAGAAACTAAAAGATAATAAAAATATCCAGATTAATATGTATTTAAATTTTGTGTCATACATTTTTGTAGAACACAGATTTTTACTCACTAATTAGGATCCATTTTTATAATGTTTCGATTATATAATACAATCATAAAAAATAACTTTTTAAAATTTCTTCAGTTTTTATATTTCACTTAGCCCCTTTATGGGAACAGCTTGGTTTCTTCACATCTATGAGTCATTCTCTTTTACAACGAATTGTAACTCCTTACTGAATAGTATTTAATTAATAATAAGTGAATCTCTAAGAACTGTTAGAAATTTAAATGCATTAATAGGAGAGTACTCCTTTTACATATCATGTTTGACAGAGCTTTAATTCATACAAAAGTTTTTTTTAAAAAAAAGTGAATCTTAGAAGATTTCATAGGATGTCAGACGCTACTAAAATCCATATTAAATAAATATAACAAACCTAATTATTGATTTTTTTAAAGAAAACTAAAAAAAAAGAACCTAACATTCTCAAAGCAAGTACCAATTCATACTATTGAGTAAGTAACTTTATTATTAAAGTATATAATTGAATTAGAATACAAAACAACCACCTATGTTTATAAAAATTTATTTAATATTTCACAAATGAAATTTATTTAATGCTTCACAAAGATAGATAAATCAATTTTTGAAAACTCAAAATTGCTGTGATATTCTTAATGTTTACACAACCATACATAAGACCTAAAGATTTGATTGCACTATTAACATATTATGACAAACAAACAATTGGAGAAAAAATTATTTTTTAGGTGCATGTAAGTTTCTAATTAAAAATCAGTAGTGTTTTTGCATGTGATGCATTTATAATTTTAAAAAGCAACAATAGATCTAGCACATTAATTCATGGCACAAGTGTTGCTAATATAGAGAAATAACCAGGATTTTCGTGTCATTTATGGAAAATTTATATGCATATATATAGTTTATGATTTCTGACATTTAAATAATTAAGTACACTCACTTTAGAAGATTCTTCCAATTCTTGCCCAGCTGATGTAACAACACTCATCAATTCATCTAAATTTAAATGTGCATCAACCATGCCAAAACGAACACAAAGCATGCCATCATCAGCTTCGCCTAAAAATAATCACTGGTTATTTAACTAAATTTGAAAATTATGCAAACTGGATCCTGACAATGAATTTAAAAGATTAAGAACAAAAAACATTTTTACTATTGACATGGTCTTTTCTTTATCTGTTTATGATAATAGACTATGCCTATTGACTGGATACAGACATGAGATGGAAAAGAAAACAAAAAACCTGAAAATTCCATCAGTTCAAATCGTGCAGAAAAAAATGTGTGAAACAATAATTCACAAAAAGAAAGCATTCAAAATATTTACATACTAATTTTTTAAAAAAATTTGTTACTATGTGTGTACATCAGCAGTCCAAGAGATTGTTAAGCTTACAACACATTTTGGGGAACAAATTTTCCGTTGCAGAAGATTTTTTTAATGGATTTTAGATATTTTCACGTCGAAGATTTCATATCTGCTATTGGTTTTTCTGCCTAAACTACAAATTTTTTTACAAAATTTTTATGACAATAAATGACATTCTTAGTAAATTTTTTATCAAAATGTATGAGTTTAAAAACATTACATATCAGAGGGTCACATAAATGTTGCGACAAACTTCTAAGAGTCAGGGCACATCATCAGGATTAAAACTGCTTAGGAACCCATGCCTAGAAATGTTGTCATACGCGGCCAGGAGCGCTTCCCTATTGCCTGTTTAGCATACAAAGAAACAGTTCATAGCAGAGAAGTGCCCCTAGCAACATATGATAACATTTTTGGGCACAGGTTTCTATGCTATTTTTAATCTTGATAATGTGCCGTAACTCCCCTAAAAATTTGTATCAACATTTACGTAACCCCCTCTTATAAATAACGTCTTTAAACTTGTACATTTCAATGAAAAACAAATTAAAAATGTCATTAAAAAACTGTAGCTTTAAGAGCTATACTACTTGAAATCCCATCACCCAAATCAGGCAAGAGGAAGTCTTTGTATAAATGCAGTAAAAAATTTGTCCCCTAGTGTAAATCATGATTTAAAATAATAAAGTAAAGCAACAAAATTACACAGTAATATAAAGAATGTTTCCAAAGTTCAGAAAGTCCATCATACGTTGAAACAATTTCCTGTCTGTGTGTAACAGAATTATCTATTTTTCTGTTATGTGGTTTACAGAGTATAAAAGAATAAATAAATCTGGAAACGTATTTTCCAGAAGAAATTTTGTATTTAATAATATTATTCAGATATTAATTCAAACATAAATAAATGCTTCATTATTGTAACCTAATGTTTTAAAAGCTAAAAAAAAGGTCGAGCATAAAATTTTAAATAAGATAAATTTGTCAATATTTTGCTATTGTTTTCTTCAAAATCATATACAATAAATAATATTATAAATATTACTGAATTACATTACAGATTTAATTTCCTCAAACGTGTTTGATTGAAAGTTGAAAGGGGTATCAGGAAACTAACAATGCAATCACATAACTAACAACTAAACTGAATTGTTTTGTATTTTGAAATGCCCATACATATAATTACTATCCTGAGTAATAAAGACTGAAATAATTCCAATTCATAACTAATTGGTACTCCCCCTATAATATTTATTGTAATAAAAAATGTATAATAAAATGAATATGTGACAAAAAAATCATAAAACAAATATGAAATCAGACTCTTACTATAGGAACAGTTTTAAACATCACATTAATCAAACAAATACAGTAATGATAATTATTAAATAAGTAAAAAAGTACATTTCTGTAACAAGATAAACAGCTAAAATTTAATTTAAACAATCAAGCTTACACATAATTGTCATTTTTAAAAGAAAGTCATCTTTATTTGAAATCTATTAAACAATTGAGCAAAAAGAAAATTACATTAAAATTTTATAAATTGAATCATGAAATTATTATATAAAAAGCTAGTAAAACTAATAAAATAAAAATCTAGTTATTGATAACCACAATAACATACAATTAACATGAATATGATAAGACTATTTAATTCAACTTTAAAAATTATTTAGAAAAGGTGCAAAAAAATACTTTAAAACAAAGTGTGTGATATAATGTTAAATATATGTAATACATTACCATAATCAATTCTAGCTGAAAACAAATATTAAAAAATAAACTTTTAATCAACTGAAATAAAATAAAAAATAAACATTAATTATTATACCAAACTTACCAAGAGAAAATGCTGAATCAGTAGCTTTAAGTTTAGAAACAAGCTCTGTATTTAACTGATTAATATCTGCTTTTCCAGTATCAGTCAGTTCATTCAATCTTTCAGCCCAAAAATCAGGAATATATCTAAACACATATTACATCAAAATGAAATATATACTATATAATGTATATTTTAATTTATAAATAGAAAGTATTTTAATGGAGTTTAAAATAAGTTATGTAAAAAGCACTACACATTTTGTTTCTAAATAATTCATAGGGAGAAATTGAAACAAAAATTAACTTTGTACGATAATTCAAACAAAGTTAATAAATAATAATATTACATTTTAAAAGTGACGAAGTTCTAGAAACTACAGCTGTTGTCTGGTTCTAAAACTAAAGGATAAAACAAAATATACAAATAGAAAAGTGTTGTGAAACTTTTGCTTACATAAAAAGTAGACTGCTAGAGAATAGTTAAACTATTTCACTACATTATGCTACAGTTCAAACTTGTGTCATAATTAAAATGAATAACAAAATTTTGCTGGTTTCAATCTATTTTATCTGCTGAATTAAACTTGGAAAGCTTTCGCTTTTAGATATTTTCATAGTTTTTCAAACTAAAATGTTATCTCAAAATACTTAAAATGAAAAATTAGAAGTATTTCACAAAATATTTATTTTATTTTAACCCTAATCATTCATAAATTCATGTAAAAAAGTTAATATTAAAATATAGACTGTTTTTGATCATAAACGAATTTTTAGTTACCTGGATTCGTACAAAAAATTATAAATATTTTTCTACTTTCCATTTTTTTCAATGCAAGGTTATTTTTTGTTTTAAACAGTGCAAAACAATATTATTTTTTTTAAATATTATTATTTAAAAATTAAAAAATTCATGCATAGCCAATTTTTAATGATGCTTTGAATTAAAATCCAGAACTGCATCAAAATTAACAAATTTTATTAATTCTTAACTTTTTTATTTTTTAAATGTGGATAAACAGTTTAAGTTTTGTCTGTATATACTATCAATATCATTTTATTTCTTATTAATCATGAATTGAAAAAGCCTGTTTCAAAATCACAAATTTATTAGTTACTTGGAAATGTATAAAAAAATTATTATATAACTCATATAATAATCTTAATTGTAGTACGTAACTAATAACTGTATCTAATTAACTTTTGGATTAATATCTGGAATTTCATCAACAACTATAATTATTTAGAATTAACTTTATATTTCTTTCAAATGCTGGAGAAATATTTCTTTTTTTTTTTTTTTTTTTTTTTTTTTTTTTTTTTTTTTTGAACTACACATACTAAAGTTCACTTTAATCAAAAACATCAATTTAAAGTTCATTTATGATAAGAGATAAATACTTTTTTTTTTCATAATATTTTAAGTTTTCAAGCATGGTTTTTAGTCAAGTATATAATTTAGTGTTTTGTTTAGTTTTACTCTACCTTTTGAAATCAAGAATAAACAAACATATAGTTAATTATAACATACTTTAAATTATTTTTAAAAAATTTATTATTTAAACCACAAAGAGGTAACGCACCTTACACCTCCCATACCAGCCCATTCGGCAATATTTACAAGTTGAAGTTTGGGATATTTTTTGTATTCTTCATATAATTGTTCCTTTTGAGCAACAGTTGAATTTAAAATTTCCTATAAGAAATCAAAATAATATTAATTTTGTCAGTTTGAGCAGAAACATATGCATAAAAATTAGTACATTCGAGTCATAATTATCTGACATTCGTGAGACTAGGAGCACAAAATTTAAATTCTCAGACAATTTTGATACTTTATTATTATTTTCTACAGTGTACAGTGATTAAAATTATTAAAAATTGATAGATGCTATCTTTAAGTATATTAGAACAATAGCTTTGAATTATATAGCAAATGTTGGGCACAACAAAAAATGAAACATAATTAAAGCCTTAATATGACAACATTTGCTTTTTAGTTTGCAAAAGGGATTCATTTAAATTGTGTGGTTGAACAGTAGCTTTTCAAATACTACAAATTGATTCTAACAAAGATTGATTCTAATTGATTACTTTTGCTTACTTTTGCAATGCAAGAATCAAACATTCTAATCAATATTCACTTGATTAATAAATTAGAAATGGCAATTCCTTAACTTGAAAAACCATACATTGCAATTAGGGGATTTATGAATCACAATTGGCATTAACTTGATCATGTATTGCATTGCATTTTAAAAAACAGCACAGCCAATTTTTAATTAGTTACAGAGAATCGTAATATAGATGATTTCCTATAACTGATCGAAGATCAAGAAACTGTTTACGAAGACTTTACACCAACAGGAAAAGAAATTTACTAGGTCATGCCAGAGGTATGAAATCTGAGATTTACCCTGTGTCAAAAAAAAGGAATAAGCATGATTGTAAAAACAACAGAGGTATTACTAAATACAATATGTAAAATATGTTTATGTAGAAAAATTTGAAGGAAAATATCACTGCGGATTTAAACAAAATGAAGGAACTATGGATCCGATTATTGAAAAGTTTAATGAATATGATACTGATTTACATATGCTTTCTATAGACTTCAATCACGCATTTGATAACATCAAAAGAAAAAAATTGTATAAAGCAATGCAGAGGTTTGGAATACTATTAAATTAGCAACACTTAGGTGCTAAGCAAGGTAATTTGTTATCAGCTATGTTCTTCAATATTTCCCTGCACTTGGTAATCACATCAATCAGCCAAAAAGGAAATATAATTCCCAAAGTCAACACAAATATGTAGAGGATATAGTAATTATTGTGAGAACAAAAAATAAACTGAGATAACTAATAAAAGATCTTAATGGAAAAGCAAATTAAATAGGTCTAATAAAGCCGAAACAAAATTCATGGTTATGTCAAAGTCAGAAGACCTTTACTTTTGAATGTGATAGCAAATTTCCTTGAATAATTGAAGTGATGAAATAAACAATTGTGAAATTCATCATTGTTGGATCTATTTATTTATAATTTCACAACTTAATGAAATCATAAATAAATAGATATAAAATGAAAACAAAACTGCATTTGAAAAGAAAAAAAATTACTAAAAAGCAAATTACTTTAAAGAAAATGTAAAATGGAGATATAAAAACCCAAGTAAAGCCACAAGTAACATATAAATCTGAAACCTAGGTTTTATTCAACAAAGATTGAAATCACTAAGAAATTTTAAACTTAGAAGAATTTATGGAAATAAACCATGCAGAAAAAGATAAAACCATGAAATTTAAAAAATAAATAAAATAAAGAGAAAAACATCATAAGATTTATAAAAGCTAAAGGAATACAGTAGATAGGAAATATCGAGAGAATGAAGGAAACAGACAGGTCTAAGCTTAAAAAAATCATGATAGGGAAATTATATAATGGGAAAAGAAGAAGAACAAGGCTAAGATGGCTGGATCACATTGAGGAAAAACCTCAAAAAATTTTAAATAAAAAACTGGAAATAAAAACCTGGAGAGAAAGAGAATGATTTAGAACTCAATTGTAGAGAAAGTCAAAGTTGATATAATCAGCTACATTTTTCAAGAAAACAGGTAGAGATGCAGAAGACCGGTTGAGTTTAATAGTGCAAGAGAAAGCCTGAATTGCCTTTACTGCATCATATTTTATTTTATAACAGTCATTAAACAGCCGGCCCAAGTTTGGAATTTACGACGACTAATGTTCAACTCTGTAATTTTGAATCCAATCTAGGAGACAAGGGAACTGTTTGATTAAGTATTGGGAGAAATTCGTTTTTGTGGAGGACTTTTTTAATGGAACCAACCTCCATTTGCATTACATGGTGAAGAAAACTATGAAAAACACCCATGGCAAGGATACTCTAACCCATGATCCATCTACCACTGAGGATATTTTACATCTGCACTGTGGTTGGTGTGAGCCGAGTGTAAAATTTTTATCAACGAGCCATGGTTAGGATTTGAACCCGGCACACCTCATTGGAAGGGAAATGAATGCTCTACTGCATCATATGTAATTAACATTATGATCTACAGATAACCTGTTTAATTGGAGATATAAAGCGAATCTGACACTGAAATTACACTATTAATTACAACACAATTTTCACATAGGAACACCAAAACGAATTGCACTGTTGTTCCAAACAAAAGAGTATGTCAGTTAATGAAATCTTTATAATATAAGACAAATATGTACAAAATTGTTGTAAAAAATAATTTAAGCAATCTATTTTTTAAGATACTTATAGCTAGTATTTAAAATTTTCTTACAGATATATATTATTCTTTAAAACAATTAGAAATGGACAAACAGTAATGTTAAAAATTACAAATATGGTAATTGAAAACGAGTTGCCATATTGCATATTTGCAGATAATGCAAATGTGAAAATTATACAGAGTGTTTTGCTGAAAAGAAAGACACAGAACACACTGTTTTATTTAGGAAAAATAAATAAACACTTACAACTTGTTGCTGTAGGCAAATGTGATATTGTTCCACATCTTGCTGTGTGGAACAAAGTGCTAAAAAGAAAAAAAAGCAACAAAAATTAAAAACCACTTAGGAAAAATTAAATGTCAACAATTAAATGCATTATTTCAACAGTCTTACAAGACCAAAATTTAGAATTAAGAAACGAGAGTAATCTTTCGTGATATAATTGAATATGTTTAAAAAATAACTATAAATTTTACTAACTGCAATTTTTAAACGAAGTTTTTAATCAAATTCAAGACTTAGAATGCTTCCTCAATTAAATTAACAAAATATTAATTATTTACTAAATATACTAGGAATTCCATTTGACAGTTTAAGAATATGAAAGAAAAAGTTTTATTCATATTTTAATATTCAAACTAGGCAAATTAGCGCCAAAAATATAAGTTAAACTCATAAAATAAATAAAAGAATTATTACACAAGTATGTAAAAATTCAATTATGTTCTGATAAATTTTTTATTATAAGAATAAAACAATAATATATATTAATTTAAACTTTTATTTTAATCTTAGAACCCCGTAGAAAACTTTCCTTTCCTTTTTTACTTATTCTGTAATAGGTGTCTTCGAAGCCTACTTCACCCTTCAGGACATTAATTAATATCAGGATTATTAACAGGACATTATTATCTCCTTCATTTTAAAACAATAGTTTAATAAAAAAAATAAAACAATAGCTGCACATGCCAAATGTACACTCGTGAAACATTGATGCTATTTCAAAGGAAGACGACATATTTTATACTTAGAGGAAATAAAAGAGCATTAAACATTTAACGAATTTGCAAATATTTGATGATTTCCTAGTATTTCTCAAATTAAACGCTTGCTGTCGAGAAAGGCATATAATGATGAAGGTTAAAGGAACAAATCGAGAAAAAATGTTTTAGAATAACAAACTGCCTCATGTAAACATGAATAAATATTTCTTAATAATTATTTATGTTTACTACAAGCAAATTTTTTATTCAAAACCATTTTTAACATAGGGTTAAGATAGTTAAAAGTAGATAGATAGTTAAAAGTAGATTGTTAAGATAGTTAAAAGTAGAGTATATAGCTAATAATGTATATAAAATACAAAATAAAAAGCAAAAATTGAAACACATAAAAGCAAAAGAACGCATAGAAGAGAAACAAATAAAGTAAGCTAATTTAAGTTAGTTCCTGAGAGAGCCACATCTTTATACTTTTGAAATCCACTTAGCTAAACAAAGAAATTCATACTAAAAAGGACATAACCTGCAGCTAATTAATAGATAACTAATAGGAAGATAATAGATCAGCGTAGGTTTCTATATTTTGTTATTTTTCAGATGATATTTTAACAAAAATTTAATTAAAATTATAATAAAATTAATTACTTTCTTACATTATTGTAAGTGTAGAAAAGGTAAAAGCTATCTTTAAAATTCTAAATAGTGAGAGCAAAAAAATAGCATTTTTTTTATCAAATATAAATGGTATGCTAAGTCATGTAAGATTCAAAGAATAATATTAATCTAAAAGATATGTGATTGAAATTACTTACTATGCGCATTTTCCAATGGACAAATCCTAACACAAACTCCAAATCCCTCTAATTCTAAGATTTCTGTTCTTATAGATGGTACCTGTCTTGCCATTATTTGTATCAACTAGAAAGCACAATTTAGAATGTTCAGATCTAAACTTATTTATTAAATTTCCACAATCTTTACAAAAATTTAGATTATCATTGAATAAATTATTAACTTTATAAATTTATATTACCAAATTACTAACTTATATTAACATTTTTCCATAATAAATTGACATATTTTAAAAAATTACAGAGAGTAACTATTTTACTAAAATCTTATCTTCTTTAAAACTTTAAATGAAATTGGAATCAAAAACTTTAAAATTTAATAGTTAAATAACAGCTTAATTTTAGAAAGAAATATAGATAAAAGATGCAATTGATGGAAGAATTTGCTTCATTTTGTTACACTATACACTAGTTTAAAAAGCCCTTTTTTTTTCTTTCCAATTAAACAATTTTAACTTTAAGAAAAATTGGCATTTTCAATTTCTATTTAATCTTATAGTTAGTTTTTGGTATTAAAAAAAATCAGAGAAAAATACAATCAAAATCTTATGTATCTCCAATAACTTTAATATCTTATTTTGTTTTGTTAAAAAAATTAAAAAAAATTCATGTGAGTATAGTTAATCTTAGTCATTAAGCATAATTTTTTTTAAAATTCTGCATTATAAGATTAATCAATGAATTTGGAGCTAGTAATATAATCAAATAACATATTTAAAGAGTGATTAACCAAAAAATGTGTTATAATTCACAATCGATACTTCATAGAACACTAACCAAGATGATACACAAGGTCTAATAATAATTTGAAACCACTTTTAAAGTTATACTTACTATAGATAATAAATACAGCATCAAATTATATAATATAAAAGAAAACCTATTTTTCGTAAATTTCAAAACAATTGGTTTACAATGTATGGTGGTTCTTTTTTCATGAATTTACCCAAGAATCAAAATAAAGCATACAAAAAAATAAAATACAAATTAGCAAATATACACGATTTTGAAAACTCACTCATTCATCACTGAAAACTGACTTTTTTGAATGAACTCCATCAAGAAAAATAAAATTATTAAGACGAACTATTTCTTAATTTAAATTTTTTTTATTCATTTATTATTATTTATTGATTTCATAATTTAACATTACTCCAAATTAAAAACATTAAATTAAAAGTTATTTGAATTCATGTAAAAGACAAAAATGTTGAGTTCATATTTCAGGATCAGATATTGTTGCATAGTAAATAAATCACAGCAATTTCTTTTTAAATCCAAACCTATATCTAAGGTTTTAGGAAATCAAAAAATTCTGTGATGGACAATTTTAAAAAATCTAAATTATAGATGTGTCTGATTATAGATGTCCCTATCGTAATTTCAATTGATATACAAAATTTTAAAATTGGTTATATTTATTGAAAAACATTTTTCAATATTTTGATTAAAAAAAGAAGCACACTAACCCAAGAATTCAAATTATCAAAATATGGTGGATTCTGTTCTGGCACATCACTATCTACAAAAGATAAAAAAATAATTTTCAGCATGTATATTTATAACATTTTTTATTTATTTTACCACAAATATTATTTATCACAGAAAAACATTATGCTTTCAAAGACTTGTTTGAGACATTACTGTAAATCTTTATACATCTTAAAAAATAATACACATTATGGGTATTAAATTTATGAGAAAGAATATTAAAAACTATATTTGATGTAATTTGTGAACTTGTAAATAATATCCACGTTTATAATTATGTAAATCTTAAAATTTAATAATTTTATTTACAATATTAAAAACACCAAAATAGGATTTAATGTTATATTAATTACTTTTGTTTGACTGAATGTGAATAATTTAATAATAATTCATTACCTCTAAAAGACTGGGGCACATATTGAAACACTAGAACAGGTGTGAATACATCAAACAGCACCTAAAAATATTAGACAAAATTATAATTAATGGATACAAAATAATGCAATGATACAATAATGGATATTAAAAAAAATAATGCAATAAACTATCATTTTACAATTTTTAAATTCTAAACTAAATCTAATGCAAGAACAGAAAAGTATTAAAAAAAAGATTTTATTTCAAAACACCTAATTTTCAAAAGGAAAAGAGGATAGCTATATCTTAAATTCTAAAGCTGTGTAATTATTTTTGTTTAAANAATATATATCATATAAGTATTCAAATATAAATACCGTTGCCGGGATGTTTTTGTCTTCTGTAGAAATTTCATATTGATGTCCATCTTTATTAAGAACCCTTTTTTTACTCTAAAAAGAAACGTTTAATGCATTAAAATAAAGTTTTAAGTTCATTTTCTAAACAATACATAAACCTCTCTTAATAAATTTGTTGCTTTATTATTTTTTATAAAATAATTGAAAGTAAAACTTACAATTATTCTTAATTCAGGAAATTTTTCAATACTTTCTAACAAAAGGTCAGTCTAAGAAAGAAAAAGAAAAATTATATTATAATGAGAAAATGCAATATACATATGACTCACATTAACTAAATATAATTAGGGAATATTACATATAATGAAATTTCCTGAATTAATTTATTCATTATTATAATTATAATTATAATAATGAATAAATTAATTATGGAAATTTTTCAAAACTTTCTAACTAAAGGTCAGTCTAAGAACGAAAAATGAAAAAAAATATTATAATGAGAAAATGCAATGTATGTGACTCACATTAAATACAGCTATGAAAATAACCATGTTACAACAATATGGAATGTAACCTTTGTTTCATCTTTATTGTTTGCTTAACATATTATATTAAAAAAATATACTATAGCTACTATACCAAAAAAATATACTATACCAAACATAAATGTCATGTTATATCTGCACATGTGCAAATTCAGTCATGACTCACACTAAAATAAAGTCTTGTGAGTCATAACCATGTTTAATCACTTGTAAAAAAAAGATAATTTTGATAAAATTTAGAAGTTACATATGAACAAAACAAGCAGTGACAGAAGTTTAAGATAAATTTTATTTTATTATGATATTAATATTAATCCCTTAGTCTTAATTTAAATGCATATCTTTTTTTTTAGACTATTAGATAATCCATGCATGGAATTAGCCAACTGTGATAACAGTTTTCTGTTAAAATTATTTTAATGTACAGTTTTATCTTAAGCCTAAATTAGGTCAACATGGGTTCTACAAGAACATGCACTGAGGGAACAATATTGGGATGTTTAGAATTTCTAATTTTGAATGGCTTTCAATATTGGACCAAGATTCATTTCTATATCAGATCAATTTTACAAACTATAGATACTCCTATATTGTGAGTCTATAAAGGTCCTATATAGAAATCAATATTAATGAAATATTCAAAACCATTCCAGGACCAATGTTACAAAATATAGACATCAAACTATTGGTTCTACATAATAAACCTATAAAAGTCCTATTAATAGTTGTCCAATATTCAAAGACATTTTAGGATCAAAAGTAGAAAACATTGTAAATATTTAATATATATTTATTATACAAATGCATGTATAATAAATATTTTTTATAAAAACTAATTTCGGAAAGTTTAATGTTGAAGTTACGTTATTTCAGAAATGAATAAAACTAATTCAATGAAAGAAACAAAAATTAAAGTTGAATTTTCGTAAAAGATAAAATATTTTGTTTCATTTAAGTGCCGTAAACTTATTTCAAAAATATATATAACAGGAATTAACAATTTAAATTTATTTTAGAATGTTCATACATTAAGAATTGTCTAATAGGCAAACACAAATAAAAAAATATAATGGATAAAAATATAGTCTTACCAACTTAAAACAGTGGCAAATCATCTGTTTTAATGTTTCATAGCCTAAGGTTTGCACAGTAAACCAAACAGGAAGAAAATCCAATTGTCCATTAACAGCTTGTCCGAGGCCAGCAGCATGCATTGCAGCCATTTCTTTGGTTTTATATAAAGTCTAATATAAGTTAAGAATGCTAAATCAAACTTAATAAATATTACAAGTCTCAATTTGTAAAGAGTAAAATATTAGTTATAGTTTATGTAATCTTATAAAAGTTTTATTTAATTCTTTACCAGAGAATAAACTTCAGTTCAAGTGGAACTAAAATATTTGCAGGCAACTTGTTTTATTACATTCAAGAAAAAAGAATGAAAAAAACATGGAAAATCTATAGTATGTTCATAAATTCATTTTTCAAGCACTTTTTAATAATCAAAAGAAACAAATTCTCCAAAAAAAATTTCTTTTTTATTAAATTACTCTCTCGAACTTTTAAATAATATATTTATCTAGAATTATTTCGTTTTCAATTTGTTGTAACTTTTAATAATATATTTATCTTGCCTCAGTCCAATTCATGCTTCCTGGTTTGTAATTTGTCTTACTGATAAAAGTGTATCTGTGTGGCAAGTTTTTCATAAATTTTACTGTTTTGTGATTTTAAATGATGGTTTTGTTGAATTTCAATTCCAACACTGCTTAGGAACATATATTATCAATTATCAATTTGAATACTACTCAAATCAATATGATTGATATTGTAAATACATTTAAACAGCTGCAATTATTTTAAAATATATTTAGTTCATTAATGAAGGATACAATATAAGGTAAAGATGGAAGACCAATCCATTCACCAAGGCTCAGTGTCATGCTGTCTCCCAAATTGGAGGGCTAAAATATTAGAAAAGTACACATAAAAATAAAATAAATGAAAGAAAAATCTTAAATTGATAGCATAAGGTTAATTTGTGAGTTCTGGAAACAGCAACAGATTATCTGAATAGTAGATAAAATATAAGACATTGCTAATTAAACGAGATTTTTAATCATTATAAAATGATAAATGGATTTACAGAGAACATGTCTTTTAGACATTTCATTATAACAGAGATAAATTAAGAGAATGCATAGTATTAAAAAAAACCCAGAGAGACTCAATTTTACCATCTTTTTTAAATGACAGCCTTCCCTTTTTGACTAAATAATAATATATTGAATAATAATGCCTTTTTTGGTTAAAATACAGACATTAAATATCTTTCACCTTGAAAATAGGTCACTTTGAAAAAACAAAGCCAAAAGACTGAATTTTTTATCTTCTATGTTTAGTACACAGTTCAGATAAACAATTTTTCAACTAATTCTACATATGCCCATTAAAAGATTAATAATAGCATTCCTTTAGTGCTTACAAATTCTTTCTTATATCTTGTGCGATTGGCATATTGATATTTTAGTTAAAAATTTAAAAAATAGCTTAAAAAACAACAAAAATAGCTTTTTTATTACTATTGAAATTTAATTACTTCTAAAATTCAATTAATTGCAACCTATTAATGCAGTTTTTTTTATTACACTAGTTTCAACTTAAAAACATAACAACGTATTCATATATTTCATTTAATTTCTCTTTTGTTTTATTGGTAGTAAAAATGTTTTTCTATTTCACAGATGAATCATGTATTCATAGAAATTATGAACTTTTTTTTTTCTTTATGCAGTTAAAGCATATTACTTATCAAAATGAAAAATAGCAAAGACTTCATTCAAATTCACAGATAATGAATATGGTATATGCTACAAGCAAATGAAAATATATATCATATAAGTCTATAACTATTACTTAAAAAATTCAAAGTATTAGCAATAAAATAATATATTTTTAGCAAAAAATACAGTATTTCATCCAAAAGGAGATTACAGTACCTCTAAGCTAGTATCCAATTGTAAATCGAAGTTTATTTAGAACAGCAAGCTTGGTAAATATAATTTTTAAAAAAAATGCAACACTTTATAATAGCGGAACAAACAATTTACTTCAAGAAATATTTTAAAATATATTCTCAAAATTTCTTTAATACATACTGACAAATAATTATGATGTCAATTTAGATTAATTTAAAAAATTATTATTATCTACACTAAAGATTAGATCAATAGTTTGTGTCTAAACTGTGGAGTGAAATTTGATACAGATTTATAAATTGTACAAACCAAATTTGAGACTGCAACTAAACTGAGAGCAGCTAAACCATGTCCTTCAATGTGTAGCCACACATTATGAGCAATGCAAATTTCTTGTATTTTCTGCAAGTTATCAACATGGCCAACCATGCTAGAACCAGCATTGGCAATTACAAAAAGTGGCGTTTTAGCTGCTGATAAATCATCTTTTATGCATTTTTCCAATGCTGCAGTATCCTGCAAAGGTATTATTTATAAATCACAAGAAAACAGAAAGTTCATTGATCATTAACTACTATACATTCTGTTTTTGGTTTCAAATGGTATCTAATCAATCAATAATGAAAATCCTAAAAAAAAAAACTTTTTTTTCAATAAATCTTTAGAAACATAAGAAATTTGTAGAGAATTTAACATTTTAATCTGTCACCAATTCTTTGCTTGTGAAAATATTTTACTTTTAAGGTTATTAAAAAGCCTTAAATTGAAAGCAAATTTAAATTTATGCTAAATAAAAAGTATATGAACAAAAAGTTTTTAATTTTTTAAAACTTTTTTTTGTGAACAAAAGAAAGTAGAAGCAAAACCAAGATGAACTTCAGGACCACTGTTCAGAGAAATCTTAACCTTTCACTCTCAGATATTTTTGATGATGGGACATCAAAAGTCATAACTCCAAAATTTAAAATTTTCATATCTTAGTATTTAGTAACCACATTATTTCATGATTGCTAGTTATTATATAAAAATATCAGTCATCGTATTTTAAATGATTTCATGCTTATATTAGTTTAAGTAGCATTTTAATGCAAAGGCTTAATTAAGTCATCTGTCATTACTATACTATCATGTTGTTACCAAAAAAAATTTTTTTTATTACTTAAAAAATAATTTTTCAAATAATTTGTAGATAGTTTTGAAATTCAATTACATATAAATTTTTGCATCACATTACTTTACGTAAAAATTCAAATTAATAATATGACGATGGGTCAAACATTAGTAGTTTGGCTAGTTTTGTGACAGCAACTAGACAACAACACTTTGAATAAATTCCTTGTTCCTGTGAGACTTATTTAACTACAGTAAGTTAATAATGAAGTAGAAAATAATTATATAAAGTAATACCATTTTAAATTGATTTTCAACAGTTCCAGAGATACAAGGAATAGCAGTTATGCAAGATAGGGGCAATCCAAGCTGGAATAAAAAAGTTGAAGCATTACTGAAATTTTTTTTAAAATGTAATTTATTTAAAAACAAATTGAAACATTTGTAAATTGTTTTAAAATATAAAGGTTTCTAAAAAATTTGCAAAAATTGGCAAAATAAATGGTGAATAAGCATTTATAAGTTTTGATGTAATATTTGTACTTTCAGGCACTGCACACAAAAAACTGTAGTTTTTTTTCAAAAAAAATATAATAAAGTAAAATATGGTGAAATAGTACTATAGTTCATACTAACCTGAGAACATAAATGGGATAAATATTTCCCAACCCCTTGGGCATAAGGATCACAGTAATAAATAACAGGAGGCCTAGGAAACAAAGCTTCATATCCAGTTGTAGAATATCTTAGATATCTTAAATGTAGAACCATACGAATAACTCTAATAAGACCTTCCCTACTGTCTTTACTAAAGTAAGTGAGACAGTCATAAAATCTAAAACAAACAATAAATAGTATAAAATTTTAATAATTAACTAACTAACTCAGTGGCGCGACAGCCCATTAAGAGGGCCAAGGCCGACTGTGCCCATCTCAGTTTTCTTGACCTTGGGCTCTGGGGTGCAGGAGCAATGATTTTTATTTTATTGCATTATAT
>NC_092209.1:16834987-16855739 GCF_043381705.1 Parasteatoda tepidariorum
ATATATATATATATATATATATACTGGTTAATATTAGGTATAAAAAATATAGATAAATACTTTACCTTGAGAAACATTATTAGAAAATAGATTATATGTCTTTTAAATATAATATAATATAATACGGTGAATTCGCTAGATTTTCAAAACTCCTTATGACCCAAGACAGTCAAATTTTAATATATAAAACAATATAAATCTCCCATTAAAATAATATAAATTCCTCAATGAAAACACTATGACTTAACATTCCATTCTTCAGTGACAGTACTCTGACTTAATATTATTCAGTGATGGCACGCTTAGCTGAAATCACCATAATTGATTGAAATATGCCCTCGCATATTTTTTTTTTCTTTTGTATTATTTATCCTTCTTGTTTACATTTTTTCTAGTAGCAAAAACTATTTTATTCTATATTAATAATTTTTTTTTTTAAAGTTTAATTTTGCCTACAAAAAATCTGCTATCACCCTATTTTTTGGTGATGGAGAAATACACCTCCCAGGGGATTTCTTAGAACCTTTTTTCTTTTGCATCCTCACAACAACTTTTAGCTCATTTGACACGCCATAGCACATAAGAGGAATCCCTGATATATAAAGTTATATATATATATGTGGTTATATATAATATATATTATAACTTAGATAAATTATACATTGCTTAGCCAACTGAGCACATAAATCATACCTGAAGATTTTACTAATCCATAAATTGGTATCAGAAACTACTTGCATGGCCACTCTACATATAACATCTTTATCTAACATACTCAAATAAGCAGAAACAGTATGAGAGAGAAGAGCTGCCTTTTGAACTTCACTGTTAATGTACCTCTCAGGTCTGAAAATTTCAAAATAAATAATTATGTGATTAGAACATAAGTTTAAAATGAATAACAGAAATAGATATACCTCTGTTTTTATAACATATTGCTTTAATTTTTTGAATATGTTTTATCCCATAAAATTACTTTTTATTCAGCAAAAAAATATATATATTTGTGGAAATTAAAAAGAAATTTCATTTAAAAAGGAAAAATGGTGGTCATTAGTATTTTTAATGAATCTAAGAAATGTTTTGACTATTTTTGATGGCAACGAAGCATAACCACTTAGCATTGAGTACTTTTTATTTTATAAAGGAATAAAATGTTTGTTTTTCTAAAGATAGCATGCAAATGAAATAACAAAAAACATGCAAATTGATTGCTGTTTTTTGTACTGAAAAATTTATCATATTTGCGCCTTATTGTTTTAGTTATTTTATGGCCTTCATTATATCCCACTAATTACTTATACTCAAAAATGTATGAATTTTATAAAGTATGAACTGAAATTTTACTTTGTTGTTATTGATCAGAGGTACAAGATGTACTAAAAAGAAAGTTATGTGTCATCTAAAAAATGCTACCAATGCCAATTTCTAAACCATGAACAAATAATTTTAAATATACAAATTACATTTTAAAATGTAAAACGAAAAATACCTATTATGTTCTTAGTAATAGATTATTATAGAGTAGAAATGTAGTTTCTTAATTTTTTTTTTAAATTATGTTCTTCTAGTTTATGGTCATTATTGTCCCTTTTTATAACTAGGTACTGTTGTCCCGGCACACAAGAATTAATTTCAAAAATGAAAACAAGAGTTTAGGCTATAAATTATTATGTGCTTGCTTACAAAGTGGGGTTTCATTTAAGGTAATATAAAAATATAAGTGTTACAAAGATGTTTTTTTCAATAAAAAAGTAAAAAATTTTAATATTTTTCAAAAATTCTAAATATAATACATATTTCTTAAAAAAATTAAATACATTTTCAACTAAGCATTATTATTTAAAATGCTCTACATTTACATATTAATTATTAATCCATATTAAAAAATATTTTTAAAAAATTTTCTTTGTGTGTTTTTAAAACATTTAATGAGGGGACAGTACTTACATTATTTTAACAATTACAATTTAAAACTCTCACAAAATTTTTATTTTTAAAGTTTTTTATTGCTGGTTTTATCTCTAAATATATGGTCTTAGTGTTTAAAATTACAAATATTAAGTAAATTATGAGATGAATTTTTCCTAATTGTCTTAAGGCAAAAGTTAACATTTAGAGAAAATCGCCCAACAATATCTTCTTCAAAGGAGACCATCGATACTGGTCGGTGCATCACCGAATTTCTCAACAGGTAAGGGTAGGTATAGGTTTGTAAGTAACAAAAGGATAGAGTCCAAATATTAAAATAAAAAGCAAATTGATCGAAATATTTCTTTCTTAATAATTCTATTAAAAGACAGATACACTGTTTAAAAAAATATAACAACAAACTGCGCATGGATTAATAAAATGGTAAATTTAATTTAAAAAAAAAAAAAGATTATTGCTTACTTGATATAGGATATAAGCATTTCTTCTTCTTCCTCCATTTCACTTTTTCCAATGAGACTCAGAAGAGATTTTTTAATGAGAGCAAATGCTTTGCCCCTAAATAATAAAATATATAACACTTTATTTTGGAGAACAATTTAATAGTTAGATAATTCATGAGACACCAAATGAACACATAAAACTACTCAGCTATATAATAAAACATTTTTTTACAAAATAATTTGGAAATTTCATATAATGAACATATTTCAAATAACTCTTTTTTATATTAAAAAATTAATTCGAACAAATATTATAAAAAAAATTTATAAGATTGAATAATAACAACTTAATCATTGCTTCCTTAAATATTATGAAAAGAAAAAAGACTTGCAATTACTCAGCACTTAAAATGATTTTTAAAAAAAAAAAACATATGAATTGATTTATCTGAGTTTTCTCAATTTAAAAAAGGATTATTCTCTTTAGAATAGAATAAATTATTTAAGAAATTGAAATTTTTTAGGTAGCTTTGAAATAAAAAGATTAGGATACTCGATATTGTTTAACTATTTTTACATTTTGTATAGGGTATTCTAAAATGATTGCCCTTAGCGTATATATTTTAGAATAAAAGCGAAAAGCAAAGTTAAAAGACACATGAATAGTTGCAAAATAATATTTAAGAAAGGAAATATCAAAAATACAATCAAACTCTTACATCAAAATCTGCTAGCATATCAGAGAAATCAGAAGGCAACATGATTATTAAAAACCTCTTAAAGTTTCCTTATGCAAATGAACAAGTTCTTGATCTTTTAACATTATCTAAAATTTATGATTAACAGTGTTGTAATGGTTAACTAAGTGGGATAATACTAAAAAGTCTAACGTCTCAAGTACATCTATTTTGAGAACTTTTAATGGAAATGCTACAGAATCACTTTTTTTTTCTAACTACATTTGGTTTAAAATTCTGAAAATTACAACTATTTTAAAATTAATTTTTTTATCATGTAAATTAAGAACATATTTTAATGCTAAAAAAATAGTCATAATAAAATAAAAATGTAAAATATGTAGTAGTTTTTATTCCATTTAAAGACATATTTAATCATGGTTCTGGCTAATAATAACACTGTTCTGACAATCACAGTTCTGGCAAACTAACACTAATTAGCAAAAAAAAGGGGATATATTGAAAACCAGTGGAGATACACAGTTCTTCCTATACCTCTCCTTTACAACCCATGATACTTGAAAGATTTCAAATGTGGCTTTGCTTTTTCCTTTCTTAAAAGCTGATTTGTAACTCCAAATTCATAAAAACTTTTTTTTCTTAAATTTTTAAATGAAGAAAATTAAAAAAATAGTTTCCATGGGCAATGGTTACCAAAAAACTCATTTATTAACCCCTTAACTGCCGAGCAAAATTAACGTGATTCACTCCCCAGTGCCACCGTTTTTCGCTCAAGTGCACTTTCTTACACGGTGTTTTGGTGGGGAAAATGATGCACGCCTAGCAATTTAAAAACAGTTTAATTTTACAAGACAAGAAATAGGAAAGAAAGAAAATACAAAATTTAAATTAAATAATAAAAATACAATATAAAAGATGTTAAAACTTAGCTGTTGTATGATAAATCCTGAAACATGGTTGGACACATAAACCAACATCACATTCATCGCACTGATAGCGGGATTCACGACGAATTTTTTTTCTTGAACAAACAGCACATTTTCGCGATGCATTTTTCTTTGAAGACGTTGATGGAAAGAATAAAAAGCACCAAATACATACGGGAAACAAAAGCGAAAAAAGAATAAACCCGACCTTACTCAAATAAATACACACAAGCGATTAATACGATATCACTTTTCCATAACATCCTTTTCCCATTCCCCCTCCTCCGAAATTAGTAATACATTCGTAAAGCAAACACTTTCAAGGCCATTTTACTGCATTCTGAAGTAGGGAGTGTAGTTCTATTTATAGCAGCGCAGTGCAAAGCATCGTACTTCGGGAAAGCGTATATATACGCCTGCGGCAGTTAACGCATCGTCCGGCCGAGACGCATATATACGCCCGCGGCAGTTAAGGGGTTAATATTTGCGAGTTGGAAGGCAATGATAGCAAATAGAAATTTTTGGAAAAGTTTAAAGAAGGTCTTCATCAAGCAATGGATTGATAATGGTTGAATCATCATATACAGTTAAACTTTAATGTCATGAATTTTTTAAATATTACGAAAAAATCTGAATAACCAGCTTATTTTCAATTCTGATAGTAAAAAAAAAAATCTTTTAGCTGAAAACATATCTCATTGGTACTCAATACAACAAAATATGTTAACATTGACATTAATATATTTTCGTACAGACTTTCAAAACAAAAGAATCATTTAAAATTTTGCAAATTAAATACTAATACAAACTTCTAGCAGTGAAATGATTAACTAATGAGTAAAATATTGCAGGATACTGGATGCCTATTACTAAAATAAAATAAAGGGAAAAAACTTGATCAATTCAAAATTTGAAAAAAATTTCAAATTGTCAGAATACTCACTCTTTAGGTAACGGCCCTGGCACATACTGGTCAACTATAGGAGTCGTTCCAGTTCTGAAAGCAAATATAGAAATTTTTTTTAAATTAATGAATCTGAAATATATTTATTCTGAGAAAGCTTGCTACTATTTCTAAGAATGATAACACAGGAGAAATTGTGACACAATGTAAAAAACCCTGAAAATTTCATGCGCAAAAACTCAAAATATCAATTTATATCCTATACATGTTTAATATAATTTTTTGAATAAAGATTTATAGTTAAATTATCTATCAATGAAGAATATCACAGCTTCATCATAACTAATTTAACTTAATTCTGACAAATATCAGGATATTGAATTCTAAAATTGTGTGAATATGAATCAAAATATTGAATTAAAAAATTTAAAAATACAAAAAAGAATAGCTTTTTAACTAATATGAATACAAATCACAATGCACAAGTTATATTCTGAAGCATTGAGTGATATTAGATCACTTCAATACAAATCACATTGTATAACTTTTAAGTGACATATAAACACAAATATTGATGTTTGATATCACAAACTGCAACAATGAAAATATGACATTGGATTTTTAAAAAAAGTAAATACAAAACGTTATATTGAATTTTTAAAACACAAATACTAGTTGTGATGCATAATTTTTAAATTGCATGAATACAGATTGTATTGTTTAACTTTTTAATCAGATAAATACGAAAATCAATGCTTGTTATTAAAATTATGTGAATATGAATTGCAACTTTAGAGGAATCTAGTGCAGTTTCAGATAACCAAAGTCATAAAAATCCGCCAAACCAAAAGAATCAAATTATCGGAAGAATCTATTATTCACAGTCGACTATACTAGTCATAACAGATTTCCACTAGCAGATTTAAGCTTTCTTAAGATACACTTGAACTTATAAGCTTTTTTAAACCGGTTTTCCAAGTGAACTTGTTAGCGGAAACGGTATAAGCACATTTGGGAACTTTTTGTCAACACAAGTGGATTGCAATGATTAGTATATACAGTAGGGAACCGATTATCCGGAACGATCGGGACCATCGCTTTTCCGGATAACTGATTTTTCCGGTTTTCTGAATCGCTACAAAAACCCGTTTCTTTATTGTTAAACCCAACTAAAAAAATATATATATATTTGGAAATAATCTTAAAAAGAAGAAAAAACGATGAAGTAATACACTAAGAATTATTTCCAAAGTGATGGTAAGGTAAACATCTTTAAAAAAAGAAAGAAAAATCCAAAAATCTTATGAGGAAAAAAATTTTTTTTTTTAAATGGTGGGAAAATTTATCGAATTTCGTTCCGGTTTTTTGGTTTTCCGGTTTTCTGATTTCCGGATAACGGGTTCTGTACTGTACATTCATAAGTACAACGCTTTTTATTACAAAAGAATGGTTTTTATTAAGGACCGATAAAGAAAAAAATTACGATTAACATGTTTTATAAATTCATTACAATTCAAGATGCAAGAATTTTTTTATCATGACTTACTGAGAATAATTTTTCATTAGCTGATTGTATAGGTAATTAATAACAACTGGCCATCATTTTTTTATTAAGAAAGTATTTGTTTGTTATTGTTTAAAATATATCATTGATCATTGTTATTTTTCATTAATACACTGATAATAAAGATTAGTTCTGGCTCGGACCTCCAAAAGGACCAGATTCGTCCAAGATATAGGACAGATAAAAGCTAAATTTTGCAGTCTCGCTATTAGGCTTTCACTGCCTTAGCAAGGAAATTAGTCATAAAAACTTTTTTATCACAATTAATTAATAAATTTTACATTTTTATACTTAATCATACATTTATATTTAAAAGTGTAGTAAAAAATTTTACCATGAGACCGAGCCTTCTCGAGCTTTCGAACCCGTGCTAATAAGTAGGCTTTCATTTTTTTTAACCTTATAATAAATTTTACATTGTGTAATAGGGTATATTGCACTTTGTCTATCATCAAGTTGAATGTAGAAAAAGGTCGAATTTTGAAAATTTATATTTATTAATGTGAAAAAAAGGTGGCCCTGTACTCCTTAATTTAACAGATACATTTAAAGTATGTCATAAAACTAGAGTTAACTATACTTACACTGACTCTTCTAAACAGTCTAAAGTTGCTTCAGCTAAATTTTGCAACGTGTCCAGAGCAACACTATCACTCTAAATAAAATAATTAAACCTTACTTAACAAATATAAAATTTTACACTATAAAAACTGAAAGACATAAAAAATTTTAAAATGCAAAAAAGAAATATTAATTAAATAAACAGAATTAAATTAAATATTTGTGAATTATGCAGCTACTTTTTTTTGTGTGTGTCCATATTAAGGCAATGTGCAATGCTTAATAACATAAATTATAGTTATTTTTTAAACATTGTGGAACATCTATTTCTGACTTCGTATTGCTCTAAATAATTCTACAATATAAATAAAGTCATTTATTTCCTCATCCACGATTATGATTAGACATTTATTGAGTTTATAAATTCAATCACTCTCGCTAATTTTTTTAATATTAATAATAATGTTGGCTTTTTTTCTGAACTATAAGCATTTATTTCTTACGATCAACCAATAACTTCATATTGCTTGGAATAACGTAAAGGTAATGCAGGAGAAAAAATTACAAATCTAAGCCTAAATTTTACTTACAAATACTAACCTTAGGTGTGAAAAATTAAAAATGCTACATGTGTTTAGTATTACAGAGTTCTCTATTCATATTATGGTGCATTGAGTTAGAAAAGATAAGGT
Organism: Parasteatoda tepidariorum; assembly: GCF_043381705.1. Lineage (NCBI taxonomy): Eukaryota > Metazoa > Arthropoda > Arachnida > Araneae > Theridiidae > Parasteatoda > Parasteatoda tepidariorum. The sequence goes on from NC_092209.1 coordinate 16,842,708, forward strand.
AAGATGAGATGCTCAATACAAAATTGTATAGCATGAACTTAATAAACAATAAAGTTGTTAAACTCAAATAGAAAATTGACAAAATTTAATCAGTTCAGTTAATAACTTAATGCTCAGAAATTCAATACTTAAAATTCCTTTAATTGAGCTATTATAACATAGCTAATTAAATCACTATTGTGAATTCTGAAATTTTTCTGAGTAAAGTTTATGTTTTACATGTTCTGTACCAAATTTTATAACTATTTAATACAATTTGACAAGAAAAAGAAATAGGGACCAGTGTTTATAACCAGAACTGGCACAGTATGAAGAATTCAGGAAAGAAATAGAAACTATATTATAAAATGTATTCAAAAGCGAAAACATTCTCTAAGAAATATGAGGGCTTGAAAATACGGCTTCGTTTATTTGCTATATGAAATCTTAAATTAGGTAAATACATATCTACAGCAGCACACTAAGAAAAAATACAAAACTCATATTGTATTACTATTCCGATTTAATATCAAAACAACTTTAATAGGAAAATTAAGGAAAACAATAATAAATAAAACCGGGCACAAAATAATTTCACTAATTATTTCAATTATACTTCGCTCTCAGTCATTTTCTCAGATCCAGATGAAGCCGTTTGTGACAGGTCAACAGAAAGATTTTCATTATTTTCAGTCATTTTTATGAATTTTATATGCTTTTTAATATTTCAGATCTCCGTCTTAAATTAAATGACAACACTCCACCTAATCAAAACTCAGTACACGTCAAGTTTGTTTATGATGGAATAATCATTGCATAGTGGAGTTGAAACGTATTAGTTGCTGAAAGGGCTTTTTTTTTTTTTTTACTCATAAATATATTCCCATAATTTTACTCATTTATTTCGGGTTACAATGCTTTTAAAATGAATCACAATGTTTTTAATATTTTTCGAACCATGAAGAAGTCGAATTTTGATTTTGCAAGGGGAAAAGAAAAAAAAATTCCTTTGTTTATATCAATCAATCAATTGACGGGCAACAGAGCGTTGGTTTCGTTATCATCACTTTAGTTCTGGATTCAAAAATCTAATATCATAAAAAAATTATATATAAATATCAAGTATTACAAGCATATTCTCTAACTTTTTTCAATTCTAATTTATAGAACAAAATGGCGGTGAATAAAGTTGAACCTTTATGGCAAGATCGGGACATAAAATTTGATTTATCTCCTGCAGAAATGCAATATCACTGTGGCGAAAAACTAATCGATAAATTAGATTCGGTGGAGGACACAAAAGGAAACAGTGGCGATGCAGGGAAATTATTTGTGACAAATCTTAGATTAATTTGGCAGTCTCACGTTAAACCTAGAGTTAGTTTATCTGTCGGTTTTAATTGTGTCACAAATATGTCAACAAGAACCGTGAACTCGAAGCTTAGAGGTATGACAGAGGCACTTTATATTCTGACTAAAGTACACAGTACGCGATTTGAGTTTATCTTTACGAATTTAATCCCTGGAACAACTAGATTAATGACATCTGTCATCAGTGTTTACAAAGCCTATAATTCCAGCAAATGGTACAGAGAATTAAAATTAAGAGGCAGTGTTGTGCTTAGTAAGCAACTAAAGGTTCTGCCCCAGGAACAAATATACAACAAAGTTAATGGAGTGTGGAATTTGTCAAGCGATCAGGGTAATTTAGGTACATTTTTTATTACCAACGTTCGCTTGGTGTGGCATGCAAACATGAACGAATTGTTTAACATCAGTATACCTTACATTCAGATTGTTTCTCTGAAAGTCCGTGAATCCAAATTCGGAATGGCTCTTGTTGTAGAGAGTTCAGAAAGTAGTGGAGGCTATGTTCTCGGCTTCAAAATAGATCCTGCCGAAAGATTGCAAGAAGTTTTCAAAGAGATATCTAATTTGTATCAAGTGCACAGTTCAAATCCTATATTAGGTGTAGATTTTTTCATCGAAGAAAAAACTCCCATTGAAAATGAAGTCCCGCAATGTGCTCCCCTCGATGAAGATGTTGAAATAATAAATTCGAAAGAATGCGATACATTCGCTGCATATTTTGCTGATGAAAATCACCTTCGAGATCGGGAACCGGTATACTGTGAAGAATTGGGATTAGCCGTGGAAAAAATAAAAGATGGCTTCACCATGAGTAGCTTGTGGGAAGTTATACCAAATTCTTAAAACTTTTCAGCTATTATGCATCTTTTCAAATAGCACATTTTTAACACCTGCCCTCTTCATTGCAATTTGAAATTCTTTCACAGCTTACACTCTTTGAAACTTAAGTGTGTTGAACCTTAAATACGAGCAATTAGTTTTACATCTGTATACCTAAATTATGGGCTCTGGTTGTTGAGAGCTTAGAAAGTAGTGGCAACTTACTTTCTTGGTTAAAAATTAGAATCTATTGAAAATTTTCAAGAAAATTATACCAAATGCATGTTTTGAATCCTATATTAGGAGTGGATTTTTTCACTGAAGAGCAAAATTCATTTTCTATAAAAGAAAAATTATTATATTTTAAGGAAACTAAATCTTACAATGTGTTCCCTTTCTGGAAAAAAGATGTTGATATAATGAACTTGAAAGGATGATATATTTTATAGCAAAATTTGCAAGCGGAAATAGCTTTTATGACCAGCAGTGTACTGTAAAGAATTATCACATGATACATTTTAAACACCTACCTCTATAATCAATGCATTTTGCACTGTTTCTATATTAACTCACATTTAGAGAAACATATTTCGTTGAAAAAAGTTGCCTTATATACTTAAAAGCATAAAATATAAATAAAAGCTAGTATTTTTACTCAAGATTGTGATAAATGTTTAGTGCCTCACTTAAATAATCAAAAGATAGTTCTTTTTAAATAAAGTACACAGTCAAAATTATGAACTGACTACAGTATGCACCAACAAAAGGGTAAAAAGGAAAAAATTGTTTAGCATCATTTTGAATTGTTTAAAATTATCCAATTTTTTTACTTAAATATTCCTTATCTATTATCCAGTTGTAATTAAATATAAAACAACAAGTGGAAATTTTGAAACCATTGTTAATGATGCATTATATTAAGCCTGTGATGACAAATTTTTTGAGCTGTTTGTCAGAATTTTGAAAAATCCTAATTTAACTCTAATGATTTACGATATAAAATATTCTCAATTTTTCGATAATTAGAGTCATAATAAAAAAATAAACCACAAATAATGTACGCAAAACTATTTTTAACAGGATAGAAGCAATTTAACAGGATAGAATAATTAGAGCCATAATAAAAAAATAACCAAAAATAATGTACACAAAACTATTTTTAACAAGATAGAAAGAAATTAATAGGATAGAATAATTAGAGCCATAATAAAAAAATAAACCATACCACAAATAATATACGCAAAACTATTTTTAACAGGATAGAAAAAAATTAACAGGATAGAATAATTAGAGCCATAATAGAAAAATAAACCACAAATAATGTACGCAAAACTATTTTTAACAGGAGAGAAAAAAATTAACAGGATAGAATAATTAGAGCCATAATAAAAAAAATAAACCACAAATAATGTATGCAAAACTATTTTTAACAAGATAGAAAAAAAACTCATTTTCTTTTTACTCAACTCTAGTCAAAAAACGCTGCACTGTGATATAATATATTTCTGATAATTTATATTTTTAGTAGAAGTATCTAGTCAACGAGCAATTTTAAATGCTAGTGATCAAATGGTTTTAAAACAAGAATAGACATGAACATTTCTGTTGTATCTACGATAAGTTTTTTTTTTTTCAGTAAAAATAAAAGGAGCTATTTGCTTGCATTATTATGTTTTACACTTTCTTAACTATTGAAATAAGTATTTTTGTTATATAACAGTATTTTAAAACAATTATTGACATATCATTTCTAAGTAAAGTTGTACTTTTACTTACAAAAATTTTGTCATGCCTCATTAAGTGTTTCAGATATTTACTCAATTGCTTGCAGAAAATTGATAAAATGCTTATATTTTTATTATGTTGTAAAATAGAATGAAGTTCATACATGTAAAAATATTTTTTTTTTATTAATGTGTTATATAAATTACAATAAATACTTAAAATTGTGTCTGAATTATTACTTTAAAAAAATGTTTAGCATTGTTTTGAACTAGATGCAAATAATTCTAATTTTCAAAAACTAAATTATATCTTAATCTGTGTTCATGATTGTGATTCAAAGCAATGTGGAAAAAAGGAGCATTAAAGTAAGTCCTTTTTTAAAACCAAACATTTGCTAGAATGAGAGGATCAAGCACCATAAAATTTTAAAATATCGAAAAATATAACTTGTAACTCTATTTGCCATTTACAGATAATTTACCAGTGTTTTCACTACAGTGCGAGAACCTCGCATATCTTTTTCTTATCTCGCATTAAAAAACTATTACTGCGAGAAATTCGCGCATTCTATAAACCAATTTCAAAATTCGCGGATTTCTCGCATTTTGAAAAAAAATTCTCATTGCGCCATTTAGAATAAAATCCATTTCACTTTTCTTCCTTGATCTTTCATTATTTTGAACATCGGTCCTTGTTATCTAGCTTCTCTATTTACCAGTATTGTTCAGAACTCCTTTCAGAACACATTTATCTGCAACCACGTGTTCACCGTAGGTAAGGTTTCTTCATGTAAGAAGTTTAAATTTTTTGTGCATGAATGCAAGATGGACAAATACCTTGTTAAGGCAACATATTCTACTCCGTAACGGACAAATGAAAAAGAAACAAATGTCGGTAAAAATGGTCAAAACTAAACAAATACGGATATTTTTCAGCCAAATAAATATCATATCTGATGAAAAAGTAGACATAGAACATTTTCCATATGATGATGCAGCAAAAATATTCAATTAGAAGATGTTAAAAATGTATTATAATTAAAGAAATAATTTTTTTCCAAGTCTATTCGTGTTTTTTTAATTTTTAGAAATCTCACTTAACTTTTTGAGAAAGGGTGAGAAATTATCTTCCATTTTTTTTCTGTAATGAAAACACTGATTTACCTTAAAGATTCTAAAAATTAAACTTAACTATCATAATATGACTCTTAATTCTATATTCCACTAATTAATTTTATGATCTGCTTATAAAGTTCTGTTGTATTTTAATAAAAAAAGCAAAAAAAAATTTAGGAAACTCTTGAAAAACTGATTCTTGTACTCACAGAACACATCACATGATCCCTTTGATTATTAAATAATATATGAGATCAGAAATATAAAAAATTTTTATCTTTTAATCTTAACAAATAAAAAATAGATTTTACAAAGACAAATATTAGAAATTTATATTTTATAATAAATTAACTAAATTATTATTTAATTATTATTAAATAATTATTATTTATAAAAGGCATTTACTATTTAGTATATAAGACAATTTTTACATCATTCTAATAACAAAAACATCTAAGTACACGTTATAGTAATTTAAAAGTCTAAAAATTAAAAAAAAAACAATTTAAAAATCGTTTTTAAAAATCAATTTTATTCTAAGATGAAAACGTATATACATTTCACATTACTTTTAAATCAACATTCATAAGCTAACATATTTTAAAAATCACATTTAAAAAAAGTTAAAAATAAATTTAAATAATTCTAGCTTGAATGTTGCACATGAAAAAAAATAACTTGATAAAAACAAATTAAAAAAAAAAAAAAAAAAAATCATCTAACACANTAAAAAAAAAAAAAAAAAAAGATAACATTAATTTTAAGCTAGAACATGCCCAGATATTTTAAAATTTGAAGTCATAACAATGAGTTCTGGAATATGCTTCCTTCGTAACTGTAAAGACAATTTCGGGTGATTTCTCACAAAAAAAATATCACTATATTCTTTAATTTTTACCATTTCTTTTGTGACATATTCACACCTGAATCAAATTATGTATTATACTAAAAATTTAATATACTAAAGTTTAACTAATTAAAAGTAGGGAAATACTTCTAAATTCTCTTGTTTTTTACATAGGCTCTTTGATAGTAATGCCAGGAAAAGAAAATCAAATTTCTCATCTGCATATTTCAGTTAGCATCAACACAAAATATATATAATAATATAAATTATTCAATATTCCTTCAAACTTTAAGTTACAGACAATTCAAAAAATATAAGTTATCTAACATAAGAAATAAAAATACAACAGGTCTTTAATTTTTTTTTATAACAAAGCCTGAAAATAAGAAAAATTTACCTTAATAATGTGAAATCAAACCAAAATAATTAGAAAATTATGCTTTGTGTTAATTCATAAACAGTTTCTATTGACAAATTCGACACAAAGCAAAACGAAATGTTAACAAAACATTTGAGAAATTTATAAAGCTATTTTGAAATCATTTTGTTATAATCAAGAAAAAGCAAATTAAAAAGAAAAGGAATCATAACATTTCAAATAAAAGTGAACTAAAAATAATTAATAATAGATTTAAAAAAAATAATCATGATTTAAAATTGAGTTCAACTTTAATACACTTGAAAATATCATATAAAACATAATAAAATATCTACAATAGTAGTTGAAAAAAATTTTCTACTCCCAGACAATATATTCCAACTTTACTTTCTTACAATCTTTTATATTTGACCACAAAATGTTATATTGAAGTTAATGAAACATTATTAAAATAACTAAATATTAAATTATTTATAAGCAATTATAACATAAGCAATCATAGCAGACTTTCTAGGAATAAAAAAAGGACAGATGTTTCCTCTATGAAAACTCACTTAACATTTCAAAATAATTAATATTTATCAAAATGTGTAATATTATGTAATAATGGAATTTTTAGTACAACAATTTTTACCTCTCATCCTATTTTATGAGTATATTTCTATTTCAAATAGTAATTCTCTTTCACTATCAAAATAAGTGAAAAATTCATAGTTAATAAAAATAATAAAAGGCAATCTCTGCATATTTTTTTTTTTTTTTCAAAAAGTAAACTAGCAAAAAATGAGTAATTGATAAACAACTTGAAAGATTTTTTCCATAATTTAAAATGAGAAAATGAACATTCAAAAAAGCATTTAAGAAAAAAGTATTTATGTAAAAAAATAGTTTTAAAAATCACTTAAAAAATTTATTAATATTCTCTCCTCCGAAAAAAGATACTTATAAGAATTTAATCAGTTGAGAATAATCCTAAGAAAGTAAATATTTGTAATAGTAATGCGAATTAAACTTATATACATAGATAATTTAACAGTGCATAGTTACTATTTAGAAACAGTTAATTTTTTTTCCAAAATGGAATCTAAATAAAAAGGCAGTGCTTTAAAGGAATGACAGTTTAGCTTACTTTTACAAAAAGGGCAAAGAGAACTAATTTATTGGTACCTAAGGACAAGTAGGGCAGGTGGTCCTTCAAAAAACGCTTAGTGAGAACACTAATAGTTTTTAAATGATCTATTCAATGATCCTCTAATGAAAAATTTACTTAAGCATACAGTAACTAGATTGTGCTAATATTTGTTGTCCCAATTTAAAACATGAAACACAAGCTTTTTTATTGCACCATATTGCTCTTAGCACACTATCATTAAAGTTTCATGGAATTTGTAGATTTGTCAGAAAAACTAAAACAAGTTTAAAAGGATTAATATTTGGATTTTACCATTAAACCTAACCAACTGCTAAGAAAGAGATAGAAAATCTTATTAACTACATAAATGTAACAGTAATTGTAACTACAACTGAATAATCTGAGAATATATTTTACCAAAACATTATTAAACACATTTTTTTATAAAAATATTAATTACTAGTAATATTTAGCCAGCCTTATACAGGTTGTCAAATAGACCAACAGCAAATATTAATAATAATTATTTATATAAAACATAATTTAACTGAAAAAATTTACAACTGTAGGCTATTGCTATCGAACTTTTCAGTCAGCCAGTTGTAAAAGAAAATTAACTTATTCTTGCACTAAAATATAATAACTTATCTTTTATTACATATACATAATGTACATAAATGTTTATATATATTTATAAATCAAAATTTATTTAATTTTTTGTATTTTGATTAGCACTAAGTTTGTTAGTTTGATTTTTTTTATGACAGAAATTTAATTTGGTCACTTGTTGAAGTAAACTTACAACACATAAAAAAAAAATTTGTGCACAGCAAACCGAAAACAAAACTGTATCTGCATCTAAAGATGTTTAAACTACAAACAAATTTTCAGTACCGACATGAATAAATACTATGAACCAACATTGTACAATTGATGCAAAAATATTTAAAATAAAACGTTGACACAAATTCTAGTTAATGTATGAATTGTCTAGTTCAGTTCTAACCAGCCATAACAGTTTTAAATTAGGTATTGATAGCTTATTGTAAGGTATTAAATAATTAAGAAAAAATTCAATGTAGAAGAAAAATTTTTCAAGAGTTACAACAATTAACAAATTTCAAAACATAGTCTAGAAATCAGTCTGGCATTCATATGTGCAAATTAATATATAATAAAAGAGTCAATGCAGGAACAAAAACTTGAAAATCAGATATAAAACTTCAAAGTTTCTATAATGCAGTTAATAAAAAAAAAGGGGGGGAACACCTATACAAGTCCAGCCATGTCTGATAAATCTATATCCCCAGCATCTTCCTCATCAGATGATTTGGGATCCCACTCATGAAGACGCTTTCTCCATAACTTTATTTGACTATCCCAAGAGCGACGGCTATATTTGATGTGTTTTTTAGGAGTATAAATGTGATGCGGCTCGCGTGTAGGTTTGGGAATTGCTTCGATATATCGACGATATCCTCTAGTATTTTTTCCATAATCAATTTGCTTTTGACGTCGCTTTAAAACTTCGGGATCAGTTTCAATCTGTTTGGATGAGCCTTTCTCACTATCAAGTTCATTATCTGAACTGTACATAGTACTAGAAGAAGTAGTACTGAGATTATCAGCGGAAAACTTTGTGCGGCTCCAGCCAAGTCTTCGTTTCACTCCCTCAGAACTTGGGCTCACTGGAATAAAATCGTTTGCTTCACCACCATCAACATTTCTGTCTCGTTTTCTGTTTGATCTCTTGTTTACAGATTCTACTTTTTTGTCTAACGGTTCAGAAAAATAACGCTTTGCAGGGCTATCCATGGACAATTTTTTCAAAGGGGAACTAACAGAATTGTCATCGTAAACTTCAGGATTTTCATTCATTTCTACGAGTTCTGCCCAACTACGATTACCATTAAAAGCAGGCTTTCCGTCATGATCGTTCGAAGTACTAGCGTTTTTTCTTCGAGTTCTAAGAACTGACCGTAAATCATAACGGCCAGGAGATGGATCGCTTCTTTCTTTTTCTGTTTTATCATTTCTGCGCGAACTTCTGCCTCTGATAGAACTCATTATGACAGATTACAGTAAGTTCAGATAATTTTATGAAAGCTGTTTTAATTTACAAATGCTTTATGTTCAACATTCAACGCACAAACTTCAACGGTACTGCGGTCAAAAAATTGCCACTTCAGGAGTTATTTACAAGCCAAATTCGCGATAAATAAAAGAATTCGCGCCACTGAGTAAAGCAAAGTTGAGATGTTTTACTTGAAATATTTTTTTAAAATTTCACCAGATGGCAATCCTGAAGTTTAGAGGCCTCTAAGTCTTAAGGCTTAAAAGCCTTCCTTTTACGGGAATTCTAGAAATTAGGTTGCACCCTGGTATGGATGGTGTTTTCTACACTAGGGAACGCTGCAAGCTCGGTACCGCCTAAATTTCCGGGTTACTGTTTCCGTTGTACTTTAAAGCCATTTGGCATCATTGAGTTTTGAGATTCTTGCAAACGATATATTTTTTGATTACTGATTACTTGTGTTTACAATGCTAACAATACTTCTACAATGCTAAAAGTGTTAACTCTAACGTCAGATGGTGCACAGCTTGCAACAAGAGCAAACAGTAATAAACTTATGGAAAGAGGCCATATCAAGACAGCCAAAAAAGCGAGTTATTCAAAATCTAGCAACCATGTCACCTTTTTTAACAATATATCTCTAAATAACTAAAACAAATTTTCACTACTAATTCACCAGAATTACATAATAACATTAATATCTTATGAAATACGGCAGATTTGAGCTCAGAAATTATCTAATTTATTTCTTTTATTGATACTGCATACTGCAAACTTTCTAACTGGAACTAGAACAGGCATACAGCTCGAGATTGTTATTGTTTACATTTCTGCTGAAAACACCATCCATTGCTGAAAAATAAAATATCGATAACATTTTTTTAATAATTAAAATCTTACAGTTATTTTATTTACTGTATAAATTACACGCAACCTTTTAGTTTCAAGCTTGTTAATATCCCTTATTATATTAGATTACTTTATTTAAGATAAATGTGTTTTCTGGTTTCATTAAAATTTTAATAATAACTCCGTAAGTATGACACATTCATACTATTATCTATAACTGAGACCACTTTTCATGTGCTTTACTATAATCTTTATCATAAGTTAAAACAAAAAAGTCTACTCAGTGTCACTGTTTTTCCTTTTAGAATGTAGGAGCAGTCGAACATTATTTTCTCTACTTTAACAATTAAAATTAGTAAAACTCTAATAAAAATTTGCAAATCTCTAAATAATCTACAACGGTCCAAGTAAAATTTACTAGAACCTTTGGGGCGTAGACGTCAATTTTTGGCGAATTTTAATTTTTTCAAAGATTCGCGATCGCAACACTCGAATACGCCATATGGGGAGAGACCGGTTTCATGCCTTTAGCCCTTCTCCCTTCCCTCTCCTCCTCTTTTCAGTTGTATAGGAATGTACTACGATATTTTCCCTTCTCTTAATATTTTTCCTTCTTATTTAATAGGAATATTTTTTAAAATTTCCATAATACTTTTCTTTAGAACTATGTTTAATGTAGTTTTCAGTTCCATATAGTTTTTCAAGTTAAAATATTTCAATCTATATGAAAATCAAGAGAGAAACTAACGTACTTCCTTCCTCTATGACTTTCCACACGCTAATGGGGAAAGCATGTGAAGTGTTGCCATAGGAAAAGAGTTCTGCTCTACTCCACCTGCAGCCCATTTCGATCGCCAATTTGAAACTCCTTTTATTTATTTTTTTTAAATTTGAACTTTCATTTAGAAAAATTAAGTTTTTATACTTGTAGTGGCTAACATCTGTATTTCAATATTTTAACAGGACTTATATTGTCCTTAATAAATTAAGAAAACTGTGGTTACCAAATCGTAATTATAAAGTTATCATTAAATTTAATATTAAAATTTTAAAGCCACACATTTCGTTACCACGAATTTACAAGTTTTTAAAATTAAATATTGAATGTTGTGGTCAATATAAATATAATAAAATACATCTTAGCTTTGCTGCCACATTTTTAATTTCCTAAGGACCTTACGAACTCTACTTAAAATGAGGTTATCGTCTCAGATGTCGGTGGTGAGTTTGTAAATAATAAATTTGTAAATAAAAGAACAAAACAAAGAAACTTTAGTACCGATATTTGGTGATAAATGAGTAACTGATAGCAATTGGCGATCGAAATGGGCTGCAGGAGCAGAACTCTTTTCCTATGGCAACACTTCACATGCTTTCCCCATTAGCGTGTGGAAAGTCATAGAGGAAGGAAGTACGTTAGTTTCTCTCTTGATTTTCATATAGATTGAAATCTTTTAACTTGAAAAACTATATGGAACTGAAAACTACATTAAACATAGTTCTAAAGAAAAGTATTATGGAAATTTTAAAAAATATTCTTATTAAATAGAAAGGAAAAATATTAAGAAAAGGGAAAATATCGTAGTACATTCCTATGCAACTGAAAAGAGGAGGAGAGGGAAGGGAGAAGGGCTAAAGGCATGAAACCGGTCTCTCCCCAGATGGCGTATTCGAGTGTTGCGATCGCGAATCAAAGAGCTTAATGGTAGGTACTTTATTCACGTCGCACTAGAGCTACCCAATAGGCTATTGGCGACGATCTGGGAAACATCCTTGAGGAAGTCAAGTGGTAACCCTCCTGCTTACTGACCGCAGCCAGTGATGCTTGACTTCGGTGTCTTACTGGGAACCGTGTCTTTACGATCCGTCCACTGTGGGACAAGAACTTAGTTAAAGAACATGTTGAGCAGGTTTGAACTGAAGAACATGTTTGCAAAATTCAGTTTCGAAATGTATAGAAACATAGGGATGTTATTTGCGAATCTTGCTTATTCAAGAAAACCATGTAACTTGAATATTTGTCAGAATTCAAATAACCATTTATAATGTAATAATAAAAATACAATATACACAGAGCCGGATTAACCTATAGGCACACTAGGCACGTGCCTAGGGCCTACGAAAAACTTGGGAGAAAAAAATTTGTTGACAAAAATAATTTAGCTTTAAAAACAAGTTTATTTTGCACAAAATTATGAAGATACAAATAAAAATATAATATTTTTCGGTAATAAATTATTTTGCAGAATCTTATGATCTAATATATTACTTTTTTGCGATTTTTGGCAGATGAAGTTCGATAAACAAATTTGTAAATTAAAATCAATTTTAATAAAAATGTTTAAAAAAAATAAGCAACAAAATTTTAGCATATATTTTGAAAAGAGGGGAGGAGTTGGGGAAGGAGGGGAGGGCCCAAAAACGGCTATGCCTAGGGCCTACGAAAGGTATAATTCGGCTCTAAATACACTAATGGCTAATAAAATTGCTACACCAGTAAGGAATGCAAATAACAGAATGATATTTATTGGGAACATACATTATAGTTGGAAGAACAAATGATTACATTTTCAGAATATTTGGATGTATAGATCCTGAGGAATCAGTACTTAGAGCAACCTCCTCTGACAGTGATAACAGCCAGGGCTAAAGAGAATAGAAGGGCTGGTTCACTCCTTTGAAGTAGCTCTCGCCGCGCCAATCCTACGATTTTCTCTAGTGACGTCACTTTGGCGCAAAGCT